>NC_135369.1:150119795-150431326 GCF_049243985.1 Paroedura picta
AAGGCTTTTGGTTTGGGAATTGCAGCTGTTGTGGCTTGGGACTGCTTTAGCTGTGCTAAGGTGGTTTTGTTTTTGTTTTGTCCCTTTATTTTATTACTAGGGTCCAAGCCCATTGCATTCAGGAATAAAATGGGTGCTATATTGGAGGGTGTGGGTGGAAGAACCCTGAGGACAGCCTCCCCCTTCCCCCAGGACCTGGAAAGGCTGCAGGCAGCTGTTAGGGAACTCACCAGTAAGGGCATCTCTCAGATGGCAGGAATCTGTAGTCTCTGTGGCTCGGACGGAAGTGGAAGGAGGAGGCGGTGGTCGGGGTGGTGGTGGAAGGCAATTGGCTGGCCGGTTGGAGGAGGAGGTACTCGGGCAGGACAGCCACCCTGAGTGGGTGTTAAGTGCTGAGTGGCACTTAAGCCATGAGACACACTCCTCCTTCAAGGCCTTACCAGAAATATTAAGTGGAATATATATTTCTAAAGTAGAAGAAGAGTTGGTTCTTATATGCCACTTTTCCCTACCCGAAGGAGGCTCAAAGCGGCTTACAGTCATCTTCCCTTTCCTCTCCCCACAACAGATACCCTGTGGGGTGGGTGAGGCTGAGAGAGCCCTGATATCACTGCTCAGTCAGAACAGTTTTATCAGTGCCGTGGCGAGCCCAAGGTCACCCAGCTGGTTGCATGTGGGGGAGCGCAAAATCGAACCTGGCATGCCAGATTAGAAGTCCGCACTCCTAACCACTACACCAAGCTGGCTCTCAAAGTACAGTTCTTCACTACTGTGAGAATGTGTTTTGGAGGATGCAGAGGGAAAAAATAAATAGATCAATTCTTGGCTTGTAAGAAACTAAGCCTTGTCCTCTCCCCTAATCTTTGTTCTGTAAGTTTGACTCAGAGCAGATGCCCGCAGATTGTGTAAGCAGACTTCTTTCAGAGTTGAGATCCATGATTTTCAGTCATGTTTTACAAGTAAAAAAAATCATATGAGCATGTGTTTCATGGAAATCCATCATTCATACTAGTTTTCCAGAGTTGCATTCATGAGAGAACTACACAGAAATCTCAGAGGTTTGTGTTTCATTTGGAGGTGCTCATATTTTGTTCATAAAATCTCTCCATGTGCACAGATCGTGAAACCATAAGCAGTTCTCTCTTCAGATGGTACAAGCAAACTGGAATTTGTTTGTGATGACAAGCTTGATTTATTACAGGGTTTACATGCTCTCTGTGTTCTCTCTCTCCTAGTTTGTGGAGCTGTGCTTGGAGGCATCCTTGTTTAAGAAGTCTTCAATCTCTCTCCTGTTTGCAATGTCATCTCAAAGAGATCACTTTAGCTAATTGGAGTTTCAGTAACTAACTTCTGAATTATGTTCTTGTCCTTTTCTGAGAGATTAGATTGAACGGTAGACCTTTTACATGCATCCTCTATCGCTGAGCCTACAGTTCCTCCTTGGTTCTTGTGGATGTTTCGTCATTTAGGAAGGCATATTGGGAGAAAGTGCTCTAGGGCAGGGGTAGTCAACCTGTGCTCTAGGGCAGGGGCTGGCAGGGGCTCATGGGAATTGTAGTCCATGAACATCTGGAGGACCACAGGTTGACTACCCCTGCTCTAGGGGAAATAATTTGCCTTCTGTTTTGTAGAAGCTGAAAAAAGAGTTGGAACGACTTAAAGAAGACTTGGAAACAGTCACAGATAAATGCGATGAGTTTTTCAGTCAAGCGGCTGGTTCACCCTCAGTCCCTACTTTGCGGTCAGAGCTTAATCTTGTAATTCAGAACATGAATCAGATTTACTCTATGTCTTCCATTTATATTGAAAAGTAAGTACATCATTTTGTTCCCCACAGTTTATTGCAGCTTCTGTTTCCTTCTTTGAAAAAATGGGGGGGGGGGGAGCAAGGTATAAATATTTTAATAAAGTACCCTTCACAAAGTTGAATCATAGGTACAGAACTTCATAGAATGATCATACAGTAATGTAATAAAAGCTCATTTAGTGAAGTGTAAAGCTGTCTGTCAAGTATTATCACAAAACATTTCTTTTGTTTCAGGTTAAAAACTGTAAATTTGGTGCTCAAGAACACACAGGGAGCTGAGTCATTAGTAAAACTGTATGAGACGAAGCTATGTGAGGAAGAACCGTTGACTGCTGACAGAAGTAATATTGAGAACTTGATGGGTACATTGAAGGTATGGTGCTGAATACAAGAAGGACTTGACATTGTCATGCATGTTTATCAATATTGATACTAGCCCAATGTTGTCAGATCTACGAAGCTAAGTAGGGTCAGCTCTGGTTCGTATTTGAATGGGACACCACCAAGGAATCCCCATGTTGCAAGCCAGAGGAAAGAAATGACCGGCCACCTATGACCATTGTTTGATTTAAAAATCCTACAGGTCTCCATATAGCATATAGTACATCCCCACCAACAACAGCAAATGGCAGCTAATGGAGTGTCTATAGAATAAGAATAATATGCATGCTCCATCAAGTTCCTGATAATAGCCGAGGTGTTGATTTTGGGGGGAGACCAGTATACAGAGCATTACAGTAGGCCTAGTCTTGATGGCACTGTGGTGTGGATCTAGATAACCAGGTCAACCCTATCAAGGTAAAGGGCCATCTTACAGGTTAGGCTGAGTTAGCAGAGAATGTTTTTGCAGCTGTATTAACTTGCTTCTCCAATTATAAGGTTGGATCTAATAAAATCTCAAGGGTTTTAACGGCAAGGGTCACTTGAATTCTATCAAAAAAAAGAAGAAAAGAAAAAGCAGATTCTTATATATCCTACCCTATCTCTCACATCATTAATAATATTTCAAGCTGGTAGGGAAATTAGCCATATCAGATATTGCAATGGACAGTAAACATGACCCAACAAGGATCTACTTTTAATTTGTTATTTTTTATTATACTTTTGAACACCACATAATTTTGATAGTGTTCTATTCGGCATTTTTGTTTGATTACTAATGCTTCTGTGGGTTGCCTTTGTAGGCAGCTAGCAATAGTAGGGTATAACTGGAGAAAACTGCCATTGTGATGTATATTCTCACATTTTATTTACTAGCAATGGAGATCAGAGGTTGATGAAAAGAGAGAAGTGTTCCATGCCCTAGAAGATGAGCTCCAGAAAGCCAAAGCAATCAGTGATCAAATGTTTAAAACACACAAAGAACGTGATTTGGACTTTGACTGGCACAAAGAGAAAGCTGATCAGCTTACTGAAAGGTGGCAAAATGTTCACTCTCAGATTGAAAACAGGTTTGTATTGCTTTCGGTGATATAGGGACTACTTTTTGGAATCATCAAGATTCTCCTTGTCTATATGTACAGTGCTACATCACATGTTAACTGACAGAATTAGCCTTAGAAATACATAAAAGTGGAACCGCACCTATCTGATCAGTTTCTGTTCAAGATGCTGGAAGTAGGTTTTCAGTTGTAATCATATTAAATTGTGAACTGAATTTAATAGCAAACAAAATTTTTTTTGGAGTGATGGTTGTTCATGGAAAGGCTTTCTTCCTCGAGTTTTTGTTTTTAAGTTTAGGTCTGTTTTTAGCATAATAATATTATCAGTACTATCAGCAGATATTATCAATATTATCAGTACTATCAGTATTATCAGCATAATAATATTATCAGCATTCCTTATAGGGTTTTTTCCCATTTCAGGAAGGTTATTTTTAACCTAAATAAAATCCTATGAGTACTTTACAGCAGTGGTCCCCAACTCCTGGTCCGGGGACCGGTACCGGTTCGTGGATCATTTGGTACCAGGCCGCAGCTCCTCCTCGTCCTCCTCCCCGGCTGTTGCCTCGGGGGCTGCCCTGCCACTCTGCCGCCAGATCACCTTTGGTACTCTCCAGTAGCCGCCATGGCTGGGGCTCCCCATCAACATGGCACTGCGCAGCTTACATCCCTCGGTAGAAGACTACCCCCCTGCCCGGGCCTCTGTAAAATTGTCAAGTATTGACTGGTCCCCGGTGATAAAAAGGTTGGGGACCACTGCTTTACAGAACTTTAATTCTCTATTTAACCATTTCTTGTATTAAGCTGTTGAAAGGCAATCTAATACACCATTTGAATGAGAGTTCCGTTGGCTGACATATAGATGAGAATTCAGAGAGATGTGATACTGGGCGTTCTGTCAGTGAAGCACCTGGCATTCTTTCTCCTCTAAAGAAGCACTATCCAAATCCAAAAGTGTAGCACTATCCAAATTGCATTGGAACTGCCATGTGAGGGGAGGAGGTTGTAGAGCTATCCCACCAGTACTATATATCCAATTTGAAATGGCCATGGGGAGCTGATGTTTGCCCTGCACATGGTTTTCATAGAAAAATAATTGCAGAGCTTCATTAACAGCACTTATTTCCCCATGGCTGTTACCAATACTGCTCCAGTAAAACATACATGAAAGAACACTGTGGGAGGAGTCTCTAATAGACTCCTTCATGCAAATATGAGTGTAATAGCATGGAAAGAAGTCACAGAGAAGCAGCTGCCAAGTTACAGCTCAAAGGAGATATGGATTTGTTATATTAAATCTGTGTTGGTTCCCTAATACCTGCTAAGAGGCACAAGTGGCAGACTGGAAAGACTCTTAATCTTACTCAGAAGTATTTGACTCACAACAACAGCACTAAGTGCATGGAATTTTGTCCTGTCACATTCTGAGGTAGCTCTTCATAACCTTATTTATGGCACATTAAAAAGCTCTTCTTGGCTTGTAATATAAACATAAAGGAAACATTGCCTCTGTAGGACATCATAGTTGGCTTTGCTGGTGGTTTGTTGTCAACACTTAGGCACCCATTTGTAAGTAAGACAGATTTGGTGCCAACTGCACTGCAGCTCCTGTCTGGTAAACAGACTGTTCCCAGCAAGTACTCACCCTCCTGCTTCCTAACAGTGAATTAAGCAAGCTGGTACATTAAAAAAAATAATAAACTGGCTGACACTGCTTTTCGTCATCTTTTCAAGTATTACTTTATTATGTCTATTAATGACAACTGGGTTGTTCGTTATTTCTTGCAATATTTATTTGTAAAATTTTGAAAAATGCAGGAATGCAGCATTCTCATCATTTTTAACCATGGTGTATGTTACCATTTTCTGTAATGGAAAAATAGCACCGCCTCCCACAAAGAAAATGGATTAAGTTAACTTGTGCAGAATTGGGAGATGGTGTTATTCTAAAAGGAATCTTCCCTAGTTACTTCACCCTAGCCAGTAATATAGTAATAATAAAAATTAAAAACATTTTTTTAATCCTGCACTTCCACAACACTCAGGGCAGGTAACAGCATTAAAACAAGATAAAAGGATTAAAAGTTTAAAACATTATAATTTAACTATAACTAATACCCCTGTGAAATTCCCAGATGGATTTTTTTTTTGGTAGGAACCAATCTTCTTCTTCCTGAACCGTAGGCCCGGTTGAATAGCTCCATTTTACAGGTTCTGTGGAACTGATTTAGGGCCCACTGGGTCCTGATCTCTTCTGGGAACTGATTACTAAGCAGTCCAGGTGGAAAAGACCCTGATCCGAGGCCAACTTCTCTTTTGGGCCAGGGACCCTGAGCAGATGTGGATCAGCACAGGCTGGGACCAGTGTACCTGTGGGACTGCCTTTTCTCTTGTAACCCTCCAAGAGCATTTCTGCTAATCTATCCAAATGATATTTTATCCACATGATATCTACCATCCAAATAATATCTTAAAATAGTATATTATATGTTCACCTTATGATAATTTGTTCTTGCTCTCTCCTCAACCAGGTTGCGTGATTTAGAGAGTATCAATAAATCCCTAAAATACTACAGGGATACTTACAGTGCTCTGGATAGCTGGATTAAGCAAGTTGAAGAAACTCAACAGAGATTTCAGGAAAATCCACCTCAGAACAGTAAAGCTCTACTCAAACAGCTAAACCAACAAAAGGTATAAGATCATGGTTCTGTTGTGGAAGTTAAATAAATGAAATGAGTAGCTCATCAAAATGCATGCACTTACACTTCACTTATTGTCAGACCATTATTTATTGATATATACATAGATCTTGCCTAAATGAATCACTCGGTAGTTCATTCTCACTCATGAATGTGTATACAAACGCACACCAACACACTTTTTCTGTTGTATAGAATATTCCTCTTTTCTGATATGAGGTGGGGGGGGGAAATCACTTTATGGAGAGGAGTACAAGAAAAAAAGCTATTTTGCTTACTGAGTTACAAAATCACTACTGAAGTTTATCTTATAAATGCAAAACAACAAACTTTTGAAACAGGAAGGTACATTTATTATTTATTTTTAATTGTATTACATTTGTATATCGCCCTTCCCTAAGGCTCAGGGCAGTTCACATAAAACATAAACAGAACAATACATCAAACTCAGTGATTATAATTAATGAAAGGTAACAGTAATAACAAAAAATAATATTCTAACATTGTGAACTCTCTAACAGTCCCATCGTTGGTTAGATCTATCACATGAGTTCAAGGGAGGTTTGGGGGCCCAGTAAAAGTTGTTTAGGTTCGATCAACCTCAAACAAATACCTGGTGGAGGAGCTCACTTTTGCAGGCCCTGCGGAACTGTTTTAGTTCTGTTAGGGCCCTAATCTCCCCTGGGAGCTCATTCCTCCAGGTGAGGGCCAAGACAGAGAAGGCTGTGGCCCTGGTTGCGGTCAAACAGACTTTCTTTGGCCAGGGATCACTAGCCGGGTGGAGATAGTGGAGCCAGAGCTCTTTGTGGGATGTAGGCAGAGAGGTAGTCCTTCAAGTACACGGCGTGTGGCCTTGAAGGTAATTACCAAGACTTTAAGCGTGTTGCAGAATTCGATTGGTAGCCAGTGTAGTTGTTGGAGGACGGGCCGGATGTGGGACCTCCATAGTGTTGCTGTGAGGAACTTGGCCACAACATTCTGGACCAGTTGCAATTTCCAGATCAAAGTTAAGGATAGGCCTGTGTAGAATGAGCTGCAGAAGTCTAGCCTAGAGGTGACCACTGTGGCTAGGTGTTCCAGGACCAAGTAGGTCGCTAATAGTTTCTCTTGGTGAAGGTAGTAGAAGGCCAGCCACACTACTCTTGTGACCTGGGCCTCCATGGAGAGGGAAACATCCAGGATCATGCCCAAGTTCCTGGCGGAGTGAGCCACTAATAGTTGCACTCTGTCCAGGTTTGGCAGATGCACTTCCTCACTTGTATCCTTCCTGCCCAGCCACAGGACCTCTGTCTTTGAAGGACTGACCTTCAGATGACTCTGCTTGAGCCACATCATCACTGCTGCCAGGCAGCTGGCTAATGCTTCTGGGGGAGAATCAGGGTGGCCATCCATCAGGAGGAAGAGCTGGGTGTCATCTGCATATTGATGACAACCCAGCCTGAAGTTCTGTACCTGTTGGGCAAGAGGGGGCATGAAGATGTTCAATAGGATTTGAGAGAGGGCTCCTCCTTGTGGGACCGCATGTGCATTGGTGGCGGCTTGAAGATCTCTCTCCTAGTGCTACTGTCTGTCTGCAATCCTGTAGAAAGGAGATCAGCCATTGAAGGGCTATCCCCCGAATTCCGGAGGCAATGAGTTACTTTGGTTAGTATCTTCACTACCTTGAAATTCTTTATGTATTTCATAGATGCTGGTTTCTGAAATAGAAATGAAACAAAGCAAACTGGATGAGTGTCAGAAATACTCGGAACACTATTCAGCTGCAGTGAAGGTAATGCTGTATCCAAACCTGCCTATTCTTAATTCTTCTTGAAGCTGTGACTCCTGCTCAGATTAATGAGCTACAGCATATACATGCTGCTCCCGTAGTCTGAGCATGATAGTTTGTAAGTTATATTTTTTTCTGGAACTTATTTCACACAAGTATCTCAGCACTATAGTCGACAATTTTTACATGGCTGTTTCCACATTTCCACCCAAATTGGTAGGATGCATTGTGCCATCTGAACGTGATGAGTATTTTGATTGAAGTGTGTAACCATGTAGTCTAGCTTACATCTGTGGGTGGAAGTTTTACATGTTACGTATTAGCATGGAATTGGTCCAGTGCGCCTTTCCCTTTCTGGGTAATGGGAAGATCAATAGTGTGAAGGTCATGATAATTATATAGCTTGCTGCCTTTTGGCTTTGCAGTATTGGAGGCATATTGTCTTGCACTGAAATGCACTATAATTGGTATTGGGCAACTAACTTACAATTTTCCTAATTTTCATGTATTTACTGCAGGACTATGAGTTGCAAACAATGACTTACCGGGCCATGGTTGACTCCCAGCAAAAATCACCAGTGAAACGCCGGAGAATGCAGAGCTCTTCTGATTTTATTATCCAAGAGGTAGTGAGATGAAGCTTAAAAATAAATGTTAATAGCCCATATTCCTGTAGTACTTGGGAGCCCTTTAAACAATGTTTATTAGATAAGTTAAGCATAAAAAAGCTGCATAACAAATACATCCAGTATGATCCCACCTGTCCAAAACTTGCTTAAATTGCTATCAGAATTTATTCTTTCACTTCTCATTTCATTGCAACTTTCTTTTTTTTTAGAATTTCTGATTATTTCAGTGCTTAACTTAAGCAGTCCCCTTGAACAATTCAAATAAATTAGATGATGTTGAGCGAAGTAGATAGGAAATAGAACTAGCACTTATGAATGTATCAATTCCCTCATGCCACATAGATTTAATGTATGGAAGTATTCTTGTAGTCTCTGCATTTCACATTATTTACTGGTGTGCACCTGTGGAAAGGCTTGTGGCCTTTTCTTTGGTTTAGAAGAGGGTCGCAGATCTGTGAGAGAGCATATGCTTTGGATGGAGGAGGTCCCATATCCACATGCTAGCGTTTCCAGTTAAAAGAACCTTTTGTACTAGGTGTTTCCCCAAGAGCCACTGAGAATTTAAACCTGGGAAAGGGCCATGGTTCAGTGATAAATTGTATTCATTCAGAGGATGCAAGGTTCAGCCAGCTAAACGGAGCAGGTAGTAGGTGATGTGTGAAAGACCTTTACCTAGGACTCTGGAGTACTACTGCTAGTAGGAGTAGACAGTTCTGACCATTATAAGCCAGTGCTTTGACTCACTATGACCGTTTATGCACTGGAGGTTTCATGCTGGGTTACAGGCAGGAGTTTTAGTCATGGCAGGTGGCCCCACCTCTTCCTGCACTCACACAGGGGAGCATTTGGCCCAGTGCACCTCATCTGCCCCCTATTTGTGCTCCTGCATGAGAACTGGGGCAGTAAAGTGCCCAGTGCATAAACGGTCTATGAGGCAGCTTCATGCGTTCATAACAATAGGGTTAATATGTTTTCATGCTATAGAGCAGGGGTAGTCAAACTGCAGCCCTCCAGATGTCCATGGACTACAATTCCCAGGAGCCCCCTGCCAGCGAATGCTGGCAGGGGGCTCCTGGGAATTGTAGTCCATGGACATCTGGAGGGCCGCAGTTTGACTACACCTGCTATAGAGACTGAGTGCATGCAAAGCTGAATATAATCATTGGTTCTAAACATGTCTGGAATTAAATATTGGTTCTAAACATGTCTGGGATGAAAGACAAAATAATGATTTATGTCAAGACTGTAGTTGTATTCCTTTATCCTCTTTGGAAGCCCGTTCCTCTAACACAGAATACTGAATTATGTCTCTGCTTCATGCAGAAATCTCTTCTGGGATTTAGTGGCATGCAGTAATTTATAAAATAAATGATTTAGGATGAGAGCGGTTAGGAAGTTAATTATGACATGAGTCAGTCCCTCATTTCCACACGTGCTACTCCCAAAGCAGGTACCAGGTAAGCCCACTCAGCACCTCATTTATCACACCAACTGTTCTAAGTATCTTTGGCCTCGGGGGCATTCTTTTAACATGGCTTGTACATTGTGACTCATGAAGACACGGTGCATTTCTGAAGCTGCCCTCCTCAAAAGTCCTTTTTCTTTCAGAAGTCACCTTTCACATTATTGATGTCAAAAGTGTCATTTATGGGTTTCCAATTTAGCATATTTCCTTTGTTTGCAGTTCATGGATTTACGAACACGCTATACAGCTTTAGTAACCTTGATGACTCAGTACATAAAGTTTGCTGGTGACTCTCTGAAAAGACTAGAAGAGGAAGAGGTAAGTCAACTGATATGATGACCAGAGAGTAGTAAAATAAATAAACTTAGCTCAGATTTCAAGTGGAGAAATGTGAGGCTGAAATTCCTTATGGACGTTAAATAAAAAAGATTCCTTATGGACGTTAAATAAAAAAGATTGGTGGTCACATCTGACAAAATGTATAAGTAATTCTGGTCGTCTTATCTCAGAGTCCTTTACAGATGAAAATATTATTTTTAAAATGTGAACTCCTTAGAGGGGGAGCTGCATTAAAATTTAATGGATAGAAAATGGATTACATCTGTAGTCTGCAAAAACTATTTATTTATTTATTAGATTTATATACCACCCTCCCTTGCGGTTTATAGCTGTTTATATAGAGCATAGGGATAAGTACAGTGTAATTCAATAACATCAAGTAGAACATAATAGTAACAGTGGTTTCAATAACTAGTGATAATAATTCCAGTAACATTGATGACAACGTTAACCTGTCAACTATGGTCCCATAGGATGGTCAGTTCAGGATTCAGTTCATGGGGAGGAGTTTCTGGGGGCCCAGTAAATGTTGTTGGTCAATCAACCTCAACTAAATCTCTGGCAGAAAAGCTCCATTTTGCAGCCCTGTGGAACTGTGGTAGCTCGGGTAGAGCCCTGGTTTCTTCAGGGAGCTCATTTCATCAGGTTGGGACCAGGTCAGAGAAAGCTCTGGTCCTGGTTGAGGTCAGATGTGCTTCTTTGGGGCCAGGGATCAGCAGCCAGTTGGAAGTAGTGGAACATAGAGTTCTTTGGGGGGTATAGACAATGAGGTGATCCCTCAGGTACACTGAGCCCAGACTGCGTATCACCTTAAAAGTCATTCCCAAGACCTTAAACCTGACTTGGAATTCAGCTGGTAACCAATGGAGATGTTGGAGAGTGGGCCAGATGTGGGACCTCCATGGTGTTTGTGTAAGGACGCTGGCCACTGTATTCTGGACTGAATCAAGGTTAAGGGTAGGCTTGCATAGTGTGAGTTGCAGAAGTCCAGTCTAGAGTTGACTGTTGCATGGATCATTGTGGCCAGGTGTTCCAGGGCCAAGTAAGATGCTAGTAGTTTGGCTTGGGGCAGGTGGTAGAATGCTAGTCATGCTACTCTTGTGACTTGTGCCTCCATGGAGAGGCAGGCATTGAGGATTATGCCCAGGTTCCTGGTGGAATGAGTCACTGATAGCTGTATCGCATCCAGGTTGGACAATTACGCTTTCTTGCTTGATCTTACTAAAAAGTACATGGAATAAAAAAGATGAAAAAAATTACTTTTATATGGTTCTAAACATTCACCTCGAACAATATGTGAACATTAGCATATTTAAATCTGAATAAGGAATTTAATTGTTTTAATTGTTTCTTAGCTTTAACCAATTTCTTTCTAATACTTCGGTTTCTCTCCCGCTGCCAGTATTTATTTCTGTTGCATTAATTCTTTATGGCAAAATACTAACTTCTATTAACTGTTCTA
The DNA here is from genome assembly GCF_049243985.1 of Paroedura picta. Lineage (NCBI taxonomy): Eukaryota > Metazoa > Chordata > Lepidosauria > Squamata > Gekkonidae > Paroedura > Paroedura picta. The sequence continues at coordinate 150,131,410 of NC_135369.1, forward strand.
TTAACTGTTAGAATATGCTAATTTCTTGGCCATTTCAGTTGGTCACTTCGGAGATTAAACTGTGCTGTTTCTGCTACTGGGTTTATTTGTGTCGTCTCTGTCATTTACCAGTCTGTATGAGAATGGCTGGGGCAGTATTCTGAAAGATCCCTTTTGAGAAAACCCCTAACCTGCTTTTAAAGATAACAGTTTTAAAATATCGGTTTGGAAATCTCACCTGAACCTTTTTTGTTGCCCTGGGGAGGAGCTATCAAAAACATCAGCTGATCCCTTTAACCTAATTGTGTTCCAAGGCTCAAAACAACTTTGATAAATTGCAGGTTTTGGGGGATTCTGTATGGAGAGTTTCTAAGTAAAAAAAATAACAGAGCAAGTGGGTTTGCCATGTGGGTTTACATTCTGAGTTTTTCTTTTTAGTAAGGGTGATGATAGCTTTAATCTGAATTGCAAGGTTTAGTGCTTGATGAATTGCAGAGATTTGGTAAAGTAGCTGACATTTCTGAGCTTTTGAAGAGCTGTGAAGCCATGGGAAGAAAGTCAAAAGAGGAGAAGGAACATTGGATGCAAGGTGTCAGCTCAAAGAAGCTAATAATAATAATAATAATAATAATAATAATAATAATAATAATAATAATAATAATAATAATAATAATAGCAGCAAGCTATTCAGAAATCCTGGTGAAAGTATAAGAATCTTGCTGTGATAAGGATTTAAGTTATGATAGTAGGGTGAACAATAGTGATAGAATGATAAATGGAAAGTTCTGTATGCAAGCAAACACCTTTGGTAGTTTCTGTGATGCTTAATACTGAACGTGGCAATGTTGGGAAACACCCTGTGTCTGCAAATATAAATACCAATGAAACCTCTGAATGAGAAAAGAGTAAAAAATAAGAAAGTAAACAAAAACATGGTTGCAAACAAAGCAAGTTGTTGCTGAAAGGAAAGCGAATGTGAGAAGACCTGGTTCACTCAAGGGGAAAATAAGAGGAGACGCAAAAATGAATTTAGAATCAGTGTTGAAAAGAAATAACCTAAGCCAGGGGGCTGGAGATTGTCCCATGGGATCAGCCAAAATGAACCATGTGCATGCCTTCTGGAAAGATCATGGCGGAAAAAAATATTCCAGCACAGTGTCCATAAAATTGGAACAGAGTATTGGAACAAGTGAATTATTAACCACTGTAAATGAGGAAAAATGCTGTATGCTTCTAAGTCCAATAGGGAAATCAAAGAGACAGAGTAGTGACAATTAAAACATGTAGTTTTGTACTGTCCTTCTAATGAAGAGGGGAAATCTGAAACATTGCATACTGCATCTCTAGATAGCAGCAGTTATAGAACAATTAAATACCCAGAAAGGCTTTGTCCAAATAAAACAAATCATCAGAGGTTAAAGAGACATAGTTTGTGTACTGTTTGCATGGACATTCCTGTGGAAGATCAGGTTGTACCTAGTGGTTCTAAGCTGTATGAATTAATTTCTGGTACAAGAAATACAAGTCAAAATATTAATCATTGCTACATTTAAAAACTAACAATATAGATTGGATTGGTCAGTTTACAAAGCTGTATAATTCTGAAGAAAGATAATTTAGCCTGTGATCCAAGAAAAAAAAATTTCAGGTAGCAAGGATATGGTGAGCATTTGAGACAGAGCTGTGTTTGTGATTTGACCTTGCCCTTTGCTGGCATTCATACAGAAGATATAGGATGGAATCGATCTGTGGCTAAGGATAGGTGGATTTTTCTTAGCTGAGTCAACGCATGGTAAAAATACAAATGATGTTTTCGAGATACCCAAAAAAGATAAACCTGGACTGAGAGAGGATGTCAGGAAAATAAAATATGCAGATATAAGAACTGATCTATTAGCTCTGGAAACAGAGACTAACATGCAAAATACTGGTCAAGAGGTGGAAAGAACAGAAAAGAATAGAATGAGGTAAGCATATTATATTCAAAATTCAAAGCCAATCAAAACCAATTGAATTATATTGCAGAGATCAATACAGTGTCAAAATCTTTGCTGATCGTCAGTTCTACTCTTTGAAGAGAAGGCTTTTAATTTTGAACCAATTCAGATGATTTTTAAAATTTGAACAAATTGATAAAGCATTGATTAATTTATGAATGCCAATGGTGATTTAATGTAAACACCTCTCAGCAGATTACTTGTACTAAAGATCAAGATTAGTGCAAAATCGAGCCTTTAAAAAAATGACACTGGAACTTTATTCTTAGCATGACCGTTTTAAAGCATCTTATGTTATGTGACAACACCTAAAAAAATTCAGCTGGCAGTTGTGAGTGCTAATGGGAGAGAACTGCTGGAAAAACCTTATTTTTATTGTACATTCATTCTAATGATGGCTGGAAATCATTTAACTCAATCTAGAAGGAACCAGGTAATAAAGTCTGTCTATTCCAATGTTACTGATTTTATGCCTACCATCACATGCTAGTACAGAAATCAGTAACTGGATCTGAAGAAGAGTTTCAGCCAAGTAGGAAGGCTCTCTGTTTATGTAGGTAAGAGTGAGGCTTCATATATCCATCGACTTCATTACTTGGATGCAGACCCTATTCTGTATCTTATGCTGTTCCTAGCAGGTCCTTACTTTTTGATTGATTCATTTGGATGAAAAAGACAAGGGGAGAAAGGAATATGCAATGCTTGTCCCACAAGATTTGACTTTTTAAAAAGAAGAGCGTTATGTTTAACTTCTGTTCAAGAAAGAGCCTTAGCATGAATTTAAATGTGGTTCTCTTGCTCCTAGTTTAATGTGTTTTTTTTGGGGAGAGTGGATCACTATTGTTTTTATAATCTCTTTTTCCAATTACAAATATATCATGTTTGATCACAGGTTCTAAAACTTTCTTATTTTGCTACTCAGACTAACCATAAAAGTGCATTTTCTTGCATAGCTTTTGCTGAACAGTTGTTCTGTTGGTGCTACTGAAATAGCTCTTCCCTTCAATGACTGAAAGAATTCTTCTTGAGGACTTCAGTTGGTGAACTTCTTCATCCAGCTTTCTTTTAATTCTTTAATGGCTGCTAACTGAAGGTGGTGGTCACGGTGGTGAAGGTGGTGGTGGCAATAGCTCACTTTTTGTTCCTGGCAATCAGTAGATGGAGTTCGTGAGTATTTGCAGTTGATTTTTGGAAAAATTGCAAGAATTCTCCAAGATTACATTTTAAAAGGATAGAATCCAATGCTCCTTGTCATTTTCTCTCCACAGATCCTTAAAAATAAGGAAGCATTGGTACGTGGTGAATATTCTGATCTGGAGGCACAGCAAAAGACAGTAGTGAATGAGAACAAGAAGCTTATGGAAAGAATAAATGAACTTGAGGAGATGCTGAAGGAGCTAAGGAGACAGAAATTCCAACTGGAAGAAGAACTACCCAAAGTAAAAGGAGATGCTGATAAAGAATTGAAGAAACACCAGAAAGCTATGGAAGAGATAAGACTCCAGAAAGCCAAGGCTGAACAAGAAGCAAAACGATATTGCTTGGAGCTAGAAGATCTTCGTAAAGAGAAAGAAGCTTCAGAGCAAGAGTTGGATCGTATGAAGCAGCTTACTTTGAAAGCAGAGGCCCAGAGAAGTATAGTTGAAGAGAATCTCAGGACATTCAGAATTCAGTTAGAGGAGAGTGCCCTGGTTAGAAAAACACTTGAAGAGCATCTAAAAAGGAAAGACACAAATCTTCATGATTTGGAGCAGCAAAAGAAGACATTAATGGAAGAGTTGAAGAAGAAGACAGTTGAAGAAGAAAAGCTTATGGAGCTAATAAGAGAAATGGAACAAGACCTTGAGTTTCAAGGGAGTGTAGTGAAAAATAAATGGAAGGAAAAAGAAACTACTGAAGTAAGAAAGCAGATTACTGTAATAGAATGCTCTTTAGGGAGAGAAACTCTGTTACCAGTAGGTTCAGATGTTACAGATTTTCAGAGAAACCAAGAAATAAAGAATTTAGAAGAATTCCAGCAACTGGTAGATGAGCTAACATTTACTAACAAAAAGTCTGAAAAAATTATTAAAGATTTAAAATACGAACTGAATGAGCTTGAGCTTCAGAAATTGTCCTCTGAAGAAAAGGCTCGTTTACTAAAAGAAAAACTTGATGCTGCCAATAATTCCCTCAGGCGTCTCAAAGTAGAGTTGGATCAGAAAGAACAGGTTGAACAAGGGTACTTGGAGCAACTGAAAGACCTTGACAGGCAACTGCACAAAGCAGCAAGCAAGGCTGAAGAAGTGATGCAGGAAGCAATGGATCTTAAGAAAATTAAACTGAACTATGAGGAAGAACTGAGGATGCTTCAAAAGGAAAAGGCACAACTGAAGAGGGAGCTGGAGGAACTGAAGAGAACACATACAAAAACTGAAATCATTATTCAGCAGCTGAATTCACAGATCACTGCTCTCCAGCAGGAAAAAATGGTAGCTGAGCAGAGAATCATTTCATTCCGAGGGGAAGCAAGCAACTTGCAGGAACAGTTCAGAAAAATAAAGGAACAGTTGCTGCAAAAGACAAGAGAAGAAAAAGAAAATCAAAGCAAGATTCAACAACTGACTGATGATTTGGGAAAAAGCAATCACTTGGTAGAGACAATGAAACATAAAGTTGAGGAGCTTAGCAGACGGAATAGTGAGAGCAAAATAATTATGAGTGAAGTGCGGTCTGAATCTGAGAAGATAATTCTTGAGAGACAAATTATTAACAGAAAGAATGATGAATTAAAAGCCCTGGTTGATAGTTTTAAAGAACAGCTACGTGTCACAAATGAACAGCTGCACAAACAGATAGTAATTGAGCAAGAACATTTGGAGAAAATCAAGAGACTGGAAGGCGAATTAAGCAAAGCCAAAGATTTAGCTAATGAATTTAAGCAGAAGTGTGACAGACAGAATGCTTGTAATGCCAGTGCAGAGGTGGAGGTCAGGAACCTAAGTTCTCAGCTGAGTACATTAACTATGGAAATGAAGATGAGTGACCAGAAAACCCAGCAGCAGCAAGCTCATATTCAAGATCTCCAAAGCAAGTTGAAGAAGCTGCAGGATGATTTTCATCAGAAGATCTTAGATGAACAGATGGCACGCAAGAAGGTGGCTTTGCTTCAGGAGGAGTCAATTAAATTTAAGCACTCTGCAGAAGAATTTAGGAAGAAATTTGAGAAACTCTCAGAATCCCATAGCATCACTGAAAATGACATATCGGGCATAAGGCTAGAATGCATCGCTCTGCAGCAAGAAAAGCACATGACTCAGGAGAATATCCGCATGTACAAGATTCAAATTGAAGATCTGCAAGACAGACTTCAGAAATGTCGTGAGCAGCTGCAGCAAGGAAAGCATGCTGAAATGGATTATTGGCAGAAATATCGCAAGCTAGAAGAAGAATTGCAAGTTCAGAGACGTACAGTGGAGAACATGAAGCACCAAATAGACCTGCAAAAAAGAGAGCACTGCCACCAGTTGCGTTTATTTCAGAATGAAATCCACAAAAATAACAACATCAATTTGGACTTTGGTTGGAAGGGAAATGGGTTTAGATACCTGGGAGATGCCCCCCAAAGAGAATATGACCAACTTAACCTGTGTGCAAGCACCTCTCCTTTATTAAGAAGGAGACAAATTGAGATAAGCACTGCAGGTTGTAAACCTGAGCAGCTGGTTACAAAGAAATTGCAAGTAGCTGCTACTGATTCCTTGCCAAAAGAGAAGCCGTTCCAGCTTTCTGGGATAAGTCACTCACAGGAAAATGGGATAACCCAACAATCCTTTGCTGAATATATGTCACAAACAAGTACACAACTTGAGATAACCTTTGATAAGACCAGCCCAGCCACAAGGATATCAGAACTAGATAAACTGAGAGACAGCAAACATCTCAGTTCCAGATATGAAGAGAATTACGAAATGGGATTAGGGAAGCACCTGCATCCATTGGAGGTACCAAGCACATTTTGATGGCATTTGATCCTACTGTTTCTGGGATTCCCTTCTTAAATTTCTGTTAGGCTTTTCTTCTATGCTGTAACTACATTAACATATCAGATCAAAAACATCAAAATTGTTAAAAAAACATCAGACCCGCAATACTGAAATTATATGCACAGATCCAGAAATTGCTTATCAATATAGGTGGACAATGGATCCTCCATTTCCTAAAATATTTTAACAGAATGAATCAGATGTATAGCAGACAGGAGAAATGAGCTTATTATTTGTTTACCACTTTCCACTTCATCCCCAGCAACTTTTCCCCAAGCTGGGATTTCAGACCTTTATTTCCATCACGATCCAAGGAGGAGACCTCACATTAGGTGGCCAATGCAAGGAAAGTTCATGAGCTTCCAGTGATGCTGAAGGACAGTTTTGGTTTTAGCCCTCAGATCTTACAAAGATATGTAAATTATTGCATTGCACACGTAGATATGAGAAACTGCTTTAAGGCTGCATTCTTAAATGTACTCACCAGGAAGTTAGTCCCATTGAGCTCAGTGAGATTTATTTCTGAGGGTATATGCTTAAGATTTCAACTATGAGTATATATTTTCATCAAAAGAGGAAAGAAATAACCTGAATCATTGCTCATATCTGCATGAGACATGACCAACTAAAAGTAGTTTTAATTTGCATCATCCAAAGGAAATAATGTTTCATTCGTACTTTGCTGTGTTCCCTTGACTATGTCTGATAGTAAGGTGGCTGCCCTCTGTATTCTCTGTACCAACCATGAAAGCAGCAAAATCAGGACAGCCTGCAGACTATGTAAAGGTTTCTACATAGCTGAACAACATCCTGGGTATGCAGACGAACATGACTTTGTATTAACCAAAAGCACGAGGACCACCCGTCATATCTGAATATAATCCAGTAGGCTCAGAATGTAACAGCAATTAACAAAATATGGGAGAGTACATTTGCTTGCTTAAATGCTAGCGAATGTAGATTTCTGTAAGAGGAGGATTTGGGAGAGGATTTCCAGATTATTCCCTCTTTCAACAGTTCCTGACCTTGTCTGCCTTTACTGCTCAAATACATTCATTCTGTCAATACTAATAAAATTAGCTGATTTCTGGTGTTTGCTATTCATATTCTGTATTTTTCTTGGTGATGGGCTTAATAATGTGTTTTCTAAATATATGTATACAGAGTCTTTCATTGTGTCAATAATTCATATTTGCAGAGAGTGAACAGCCAGCAGTATGGTGTACATGTTGAAGTTACTACCTTAGATCAAGAAAATGACAAGATTTTTGGTAATGAAGGAAGACTGCTTGAGGGATACAGATCTTCAGAAGGGTTTAGGAGTGAAGATGCTTCCAAGATGAATTCCTTCTTAGAGGAAAAGAAAGCCAAGGAGGTTGATATGATTCCTTCTGAGTATGATAATATCACATTTCAAGGTCTCCGACAAGATGTAACTGCCAGGCAGTTGATTGAAACCTCGCTACTAGACATGGGCACAGCTGAACAACTCCATTTAGGGGAGAAGACCATTTCTGAGGTTCAAAAAAATCTTGACAAATTTTTAACCAAGCCTACAGCAATAGCTGGGGTGTACATTGAAAGCAACAAAGACAAGATCTCATTTTCTTCTGCAGCTCAGAGAAGAATAATTGAAAAAGTGTCTGTATTAGCACTGTTAGAAGCTCAGGCTGCCTCTGGCTTTATCATTGACCCTGCAACAGGGCAAAAATACTCTGTTGATGACTCAGTTGTCAAGGGGCTTGTTGATCATGAATATAAAAACAGGCTGCTTGAGGCAGAAAAAGCAGTTCTAGGATATCAGTTCTCTGGTAAAAAACTCTCTGTCTATGAGGCAGTTGAAACCCGACTCTTGGAAAGGCAAAAGGGTAAGAATATTCTTGAAGTCCAGATTGCAAGTGGAGGGGTTATTGATCCTGTGAGGAGTGTGCGTATTCCACCGGAAACTGCAGTACACCTGGGCCTGCTAAATAACACTATGCTGAAATTTCTATATGAACCTTCTAGTAATAAAAAATGCTTTCAGAATCCTAATAATAGACAAGCCATGTATTATAAGGATCTACTGAAGCTGTGTTTGCTTGACATAGATAGCAGATGCTTCCTGCTTCCAGTTGGGGAAAGGAAAATAACCACACCATCTATAGAAAAAATTCATAAAATATCTGTAGTAGATGTTAAAACTGGAACTGAGATGACCTCATATGAGGCTTATAAAAAAGGCCTGATAGACAGAGGTACCTACTTGGAACTCTCTGGGCAAGAATATCAGTGGAAAGAATCCACTTGCTTTGATTCCCAAGGAAACTCTTACCTTCTTCTGACTGATCTGAAAACTGGAATGCAGTTTAATATTGACGAAGCATTAGGTCAAGGCAAAATTGACAGGATGCTGGTCAGTAAATATAAGGATGGGCAAGTCACAGCCAATGACCTTTGTGATGTTTTACTAAGCAATTCCAAGCCATTGAAAGATGTAAATAGCCCCATTGCTGGTGTCTGGTTGTCTGAAACAAATGAGAGAATGCCTCTCTTAAAAGCTGCACGCAAAAACCTTTTGGATAGAATGACAGCAATAAGGTGCCTTGAAGCTCAAGCTAGCACTGGAGGCATCCTTGACCCTTGTACGGGAAAGAAATATAGTGTGGCAGAGGCCTTGCAGAGGGAGCTGATTGATGAAGCATGCGCCAAGCACATTCAGCAGTGTGAATTGGCCTTTACTGGAATTATTCATCCTGTAACCAAGAATATTATGTCGGCAACTGAAGCAATGAATAATAATGCCCTAGACAAGGAAATGGGTACACAATGTCTGGAGTACCAACATCTGACGGGTGGGTTGATAGATCCTAAATCTCATTCTAAATTGTCAATGGAAGACGCTATTAAGAATGGCATTGTTGATGCTATCACTGCTACAAAGATGAAAGATGATAAATTCTACTTAAAAATCATTACTTGTCCTAAGACAAAAAAGAAACTGACGTATAAAGAAGCTTTAGAAAGAGCCATGTTTGACTGCCACACCGGGTTACGATTACTAGAAGTAGCTGATCCAGTTACTTCAGGAATCTCTACCCTTTATTTTTCCTCAAAATAATAATTTACAGTAGACAGCAGTAATTGACAGCCCTATCCAGAATTCATATAGGTCATGGGAGTTATTCTCACTGATTTATTTGGATTATATGTTAGGAAGAGGTGAGAAATAAGGCTGATTTCTAAGCTATGACCTTATTTTGTGAATTGGTTTCTGTATATATCAGACTTAGTGCTGATTTTTGCCTCTAACTGTTGCATAATCTAGTCACAAGGTTGAGACCTTAATGTGCTTAGACTTATAACTGCTACTGGTTTATATAAACAATATCAGCTATTTAATTTGTTTAAGATACTGAGAATATTTGGATAACTGTGTATGGTTATACTAACTTGTTCGCATTCCAACTGCATTATGTCTTAGTTTAATAGTTCTTAATGTATATGATACAATGTGCTTTAAACAAACAAGGAACATACTACTTTCAAAATCTGAAAGGGAACTAAGCCATGTACTTCACTCTCCATGAGCACAAAGGAACCTGCAAAGTGTATACAATAACCTGAATAAATACATTTAAAAGTGTATTTATTTCCAAGTTGAACAGGTTAGTGTATGATTTGGCCCAAGGATTTTAAAGCTACATGCATTTAAAAGTCTCAGTTATTCTAGAGACTTCAGAAATGAAGAAGGGCCCTGTTAACATGACTAATGTTTCCTAACTATTCTTCTGTTTATTTGTCTCATTTTTTATGGTTTTAAAAATTAAAAGCTGAAATTGATTAGAGAGTTGACAGTAAAATTGTGAAAGCATGGCAGCTCTCTACATTTCATCCCCCCTCCAGTGCCTTTTAAATGAAAAACTTGTAAACATATTGCATGGATTTCAAAGCTTTTGAATGTTTCATGGCTGATGTTGGTATTTTCATCAACAGCATGCTACAGCTTTGGCTATACTTCTGAGTAAAGGTTGCTGATACATATTCTACATGCAAACACTTGTTTGGATTTGCTTATCTAGGTAGTTTTTGTCATGTGAATTCAATCTGTATATATGAGTATGTAAATATGTACTGAAATGGCTATTTTTGATCTCTGCAGGCATTTTTAATGAATCAGTTGGGTTAATACTTTATAGTTGCTATGTTTTTTTTAAAAAAATTATCCTGCATATATAAATACAAAAATAAAAGATGGTATATAAATGTGAAAATAAATAAATAAAATAATGAGAATTACATAATCATCAAGATACAATAAAATAGAGCATCTCTAAATCTTGCATTTTTGGCCCTAGTATACTTGAAAATGTGATTTTTACTTGTATAGTTATAACCACATGTCACAGCCATTTAAAAATATATGTATTTTTATAATGCACATTTATCAGAAGTCAATGGAAGAAGAAAAGAAAGAACATGTTGAGAAAACTACGGACTTAATGAGATGGGTCTCAAACATCACCAAGAGTCTTCGCAAAGGCGAAGGAGAAAAGCCTGAAAAAGCAGATTTTCTTAAAAAACAGGTATTAAAGCAATGTGAGAGGAAATAGCACTAATTCCACGAGCCTGTGTTATGCACACCTTGTTTTTTGTGTCTGCTAAAGAGCCAGATTTGACTCTTACCATCCATAGCATCAAGCTTTGAAAGTTCAGCCCTGTGACACTGATGTCATGCATTGAATCCAGAAAAACCAAGTAAACATATTTCAAAATAAACAGGAATTATTTGATTTACACTCATTACTTGCAAGCAAAGCAACATTGAAGAAAAGATAGTAAGACCATATGCCCCCTTTGAGCATACCCTTTCTTTCCTTCTCCCCTGGTATGTTGGAAGAGCAAGATCATGTTTTCCTGTTCTGCTCATCATGCCTGCCACATCTCTGACACTTTTGGTTATCCACCAAACATTTTAATAGCATGTCTACATGTAAAATCTAGAGTCAGCAGTCAGTTCACAGTGAATTCTTGGATTGTGGTGGGAAATGGATCATACAACTTGGATTTAAAACAGGTTACATCCAGTTAATCTATTTCGGTGTTTAAGGATCTTGAATGCCAGGCAAGCCAGCCAGTTGGTGGCATGGAAAGTTGCACTCTCTGTCCTCAACAGCATGTACAAAAAGATAACAGCACCTAGCAATGCAGCCCTAAGCAAACTTATACCCTTCTAAGCTCATTAACTTCTGTGGGCATGACTTGGTTTGGGATGGACTGTAAAAACATGACCTACAACAAAAAGGTGAATGACTCTGATAAATTTTTATCTCTAATACTTCTTTAAATTATTTGTGACCTGAAAATACTCTGTAAACCACTTGCTGAGAACTGATGTTCTCAGTACAACTTTGAGCATCCTAAGCCATGAATATTGAGACTCTGGCCATTCTGTTTTTAAATAATTTTTTGACTTCTATTGTTGAATCAGTATGTTGGAATATAAGCTGACATTGCAACCCCCGGTGCTGAGAAGTTACCCATCCCTGTTTAGTTAATATACTGGGAATGTGCCTTTAAGTTCTGCAATGTCTGTATTATGAAACAAAATAGCATGAAGAATGTAGATGTTCGTAGCCAACAGATCCCTCCTTAACTATGCTTTTAGAGCCTTTGATATGACTATGCAGAAAGTTCAACTTAGTGTTTCCCTTCCACTAAACACAGAACCTTTTTTTGTTGCTGGAGGAAAAGCTGTTTCTTCAACAAAAGATTCTTCACTTACAAGAAGGAAACTGTTGGATCCAAACCTTGTCCATATAACTTTTTCATTCATGTTGAGTGTTTACTTAACACCACATTTCAAAGTTCTTCCAGTTCTTACTGCTTAAATAATAATAATAATAATAAAGAAGTCTACTATCTTAGAGGACCTACTGTGTCATACTAACTCCCCAAAACAAGTTGCTGAAAGAATGAATAGGAAATGCAAATTTAGTATTGTTATCTTTAGGAAGTGTATGGTTTCCCCCCAAAAAAGCTTGCCTCCGGTACATTCATATCCAACCCTTCTAGTGCATGCAGAAAAATGTAATAGAGTGGCATTTCCTTGAAGACAGTATGTAAAATGCCTATTTTAACAGTGTTATCTCCCAATGGAGAAGGAAGTGAGAGATGGATACACCTGGCAATTCAGTGCCATCATCAGATGAAGGGGTGCTTCTTTTATATGACCGCTACCAGAGTTACCTCTTTCAGTGAAAAAGAGAATTCCATTTTGATCACATACAAAAATATGCATTACACTTCAGACCTCTCGTTTCCCTGCGGCAGTCCTTCAGAGAGAAAGCCACAATATCCTCTTGAACACAATGTCCCCTTTAGGGTCGCCAGTGCCAGTAAATAAGTAGCCTTCTTAAGGGGAATATCTTGGATATCTATAATCCCCATAGTCTAGCATGGCCTCCAAAGCAGAGGACTTCTCCAGGTTTACCAAAGCATTTTAATACATATCTAGCTTTACAGGAATTTGTGGTAAACTATGGGGACTCAATGAAAAAAAGAGAAATATGAAATCCCTCCACCCTGCATAGTGGCTAACAGAATCTTCTTAGCCCATGCCTAATAAAGGCAGACAGTCCATTGATGATAATTGTAATGACTTTCTACTTCGTTGAAATTCTTCAGAAAATGATGTTTTCAGAAAATTGAAGGTGATGTTTTAAAGCTATCATTGCCTCCAGTAGAAAGTTAATTTCTTGTGGTCTGTTGTAGTCTTTGTTCAGTATTTCTGCATATATGATGACAAACCTGAACTAAGCATAACTAGCATTACTGCTAGTTATTACTGCTAGAGGTATGTGAGCATTTTGCTGTGATTGTTTGGTGGCAGGTGGCTCTGAAATACCCAGCCTACCTCTAGTCCCTCCTTTTAAAAATGAAGGTGCGAAACAAATTGAGGCTGCGTCGCCTCCAGGTCATCAAGTAAGTGGTCAAATGGGGGCAGGCCTCAGCATCATGTGAACTGTCTGTTTGACAAATGCTGAGGTGTTCCCTCCCCCCCTCCCCACTTGTAAACACTCCAGATTAAGGCTGGAGCTCGTTATGGATGCTGATTGGACAGTGACTACAGTGAGCAAGACACTCCCTTGCCCAGTACTCAGAGTAATCTCTATATGATTTCATATATCTTTACATGTACTGCTGCATCTCTTTAAAAATAAATCTTAGGACAACACTGACCATAGCAGATTCTGTTCACAGTCTAGATTAAACAAGGACACACTTTTCACCACATCAATGCTTCTCCCATGTTACTTATTACAATATTAAGCTACCAGTACTAGTGGTATTTACAAGAGCAAAGGAAAATTCAAACTCACTCCTATTGCTCATTGGAAACAATTCTCAATATGCAACCACAGAAACCTTATAGTCATATGCTAGAGTCCTGGGTTTTTTTTGTGTGTGTTTGCTTAATTCCTTTTTGGATCAGAATTGATCAGTTCATCTCTTCATCCTATGTAGAACTGGAAGCCTCTAAGCAGATTGGTTTGCTATTGAAGGCAAGTTTTAGTGATGTGCCTTTGAGAACTCCAAATTTAGGATAAGATAAATATAAAATACCAGAATTTATTACAGTGAACTTAAATACATCCTGCATGTACTATGTGCATACACCTGTATGTAAGAAACAGTCAATGCTACATCACTGTACAAATGAAACTGTGTAGTAATATCCCAATAGATGTGAGGTTTAAATCACATATTCATGTGATGAATTCAGTATAAGAATTTAAATCACGTGTACATGTGTTGAAAGCAATATAAGAATTACTCAACTTCCATAGAAAGAAAAATCAATACGACACTATACATGCATTATATGTGGATTTCCTGCACCTTGAGAACAGTGGCGTTGGACATTGGAGAAACAAAAACTGATGTTACCTGCCCAGGCTGATATTTTCTTAGTAAGATTGTGCAACGTGCAAACCATCTAAAATAAAGAGTTTAAAGTTGTTTAGAAGAATAAAAATTGTTGGCAAGTCCTTTATTTACATGAAAATCTTAGCTATCAAATCCCCAAGAATCATGTTTTTATATGCAACCAAGTTTTAAGCCTCTTTAATAGAGAACAAGTGTGCTAAGTGATGAAGACTCACTGCAATACATCCACCACCCAAGGTGCCTTGATACTGTTAAAATGTATAGTGTATTTAATATTCTGCTGAAACTTTTTATTTATTCTTTTGGATTAATTTCCTTAAACACCCCTCTCACATCCCTAGATTGCAACTGTGGAAATTAGACCATACTTTCTTGTTTTTCAGGTATCTTCTGATGAACTGTCAGCCAAGAAAGAACAGATCTCAGAGGCTTTGCAAACTACACAGTTATTTTTAGCAAAACATAGTGATAAGTACGTTCATTATGATTACTGCATTTTGGAATTAGGTGTCCCCATTCTAAATTAGGGATCTCCATTTTGTGGCACGTGGAATCAGTATGCAGGCACAGTTCCTGAATCTTGAACATAAGTAACCTGAATCATCGGTGGGGGGGATGGGGACTGTTCTCATTGTCATCAGTACTAGTCTTTCTTAGAGCAGGATATCTATATTAATCATAGCAATTGTAATTCAATGGCTTGATGAACTGGTAAGCCCCCTTGAGGTTACTTTGTCGAAAGAGGTGGGGTATAAATTCAAAAATAAATAAATAAAATAAATAAATTTGATAAATTATTTCAGACACCAAATTGTGAGAGAGAAGTGGATTACTAATCTAGGGCATGATCAATCAAACACTAAGCATTCATTATAGCAGGAACAAAAATTAAACATATACTTGAGCATATTTGTTACTCTGTGGAACCTAAGCATGCTTTACTTTTAGTGAAAGCTTTAAATTCCAGCTCTTAAATGGCATGGCCCCTGACAACCATTATCTTACAGTTTCTATCTTCTGTAAGTTCTGCTAAGTCTTCTTTCAGTGGAGAAAGACGCCTTCCAATGTAGATTGACTTTTTCTGATGGGGAAATCCTTGTTGAAGGGGTTTTTTTTCTGTTGGAAGAAGATTTGGTAGAAGGAAGTCATAGGATCCAACTCTGTGTGTTCCACACTGCTTCTTGAGTTGGCCTGAGATGAAAGATGCTAATCTTTGGGCATCTTGCAAGCCCTTTCCCCAAGCTAATTAGTAGCTGGAGGCCATTAAAGATTTTTGTATTGTTGCTAAAAGCCTTACAGTGGCTTTTGTAAAAATCTCAGAAGGGCCACTTTAGTAGGGAATGCTTAATGTTTTCTTAATTCTGAAGCTGCATTTAGCTCCAAAATTCTCATTCTCACTCCTTAGGTGTGAAGAAAGGTATTCACCATTTCCCTCACATAACTCCTTGTACCTTTTGAGGTGTACTTTAAGTCGTTGGAGAATTATGAGAAAAGAGTACTAAATACTAAAAGTACTAAATACTCTGTCCTCCAATAACTCCAGTCTTTAGAGCCATTGTCAAGTAGCTTGGGGAGGAAACATATACTGGAAACTCCTAATTCAGTTTGGAGCCAGTTTGGTGTAGTGGTTAGGAGTGCGTTCTAATCTGGCATGCTAGGTTCGATTCTGCGCTCCCCCTCATGCATCCAGCTGGGTGACCTTGGGCTCGCCACGGCACTGATAACACTGTTCTGACAGAGCAGTAATGTCAGGCCTCTCAGCCTCACCCACCTCACAGGGTGTCCATTGTGGGGAGAGGAATGGGAAGGCGACTGCAAGCCACTTTGAGCCTCCTTCGGGTAGGGAAAAGCGGCATATAAGAACCAACTCTTCTTCTTCTCTTCTTCTAATACAGTGTGACTCAGTCTTTAGTGAAGTGTCTGTTATTCTCCTCTGCGAATACGTGCTAGCATATATAATGATAAAAATTATTTTAAATCCTCTTGATTGATTGTTTTATGAAATTATCTTTTGAGTTTAACAAAGGTAGGAAGCAGTTTTGATTGTCGTGATCATTCTTTGTTTCTTTGAAGAGATTGATGGATGAAGCAACAAGCACTTACAGCCACACTTGTTGCCCCCCCCTTCCATAGATTGACAGATGAAGAGAAAAATGAAATGGAAAACCACATGCGGTCACTCCAAGAAGGTTATAAACTGTTATGTAATGAAGATTTGAAGCAGTTACAAGACGAGCAAACTGTAGATGATGAAAACATGGATGAGAAGGTAGCCTATAGTCTGTGTTACATTTCTGGCTGTAGTATATGCTCTGTTTTATTGCATGGTTGTGTTACTATTTATTAATACTGAAAAACAAAACTACATAATTGTTTGTATCACAATAGCTGATTCTGTACTAAGTGAATGACAGTTTTCAATATATTTATGCAGTCAGAATTCTTGTTTGGTGAATGTAATGAAAGAAGATACAGTGAGAATATATGGATTTTATACTGTGTGCCTTGCATGAACTAAGAGAAAAAAAATCATACATCACTTAACTCTTCTCTTTACAAACCATGTTTTCAATTGTCTTCAGAAATATAACACTGAATGGAAGGTCCATAAACTATACTTCACCATGTGCTGTCCTAGAGGTATCTTCATAGAGTGTGCAATATTTTAGAAGTAATTTCACAGGAATACTAAATTTGGAACCCGTACACTCACTAACTGTGAGAAAGTTAATTTAATCAGCAGTGAGTTAATATAATTTTTTATTTTTTTACTTACTCTGAAATGTCAATTATGTTGCAAAATGTCAACAAGAACTATTTAGCATACAGATTTCCAGTTTTGTTCCCAAATGAAAATTATAGCAAGCATATCTCAAAAAATGCTTTCAAGTGGATACAGTAATTGATTCTGTATGTTGAGTGTCTATGTAAAAGTGCTGTATGCTGTAAACATGAATAGCATGCATATTCTTGTCCCATGTACTGTTTTCTGAATATTCTAACCTCTCACAAAGCACATAAATAGCATGACAGTTTGCTTTTCAGGTACACGTCCTTTTTTTGCTCACTATATGATCATCTCCTCTGTTGTCTGCCACTAACCCTGTTGATGTATGCAGAGCATAGGCTTTCGGTTCACCAGTGCATGTCGTGTTTCAATCTTTTATCACACTGTGTGCCGTGAATCACTGACATAGATCACTTCTGCATTGAACTGCTAACATTCACAGTCTTACTCCAACTTTGGTAAGTAAGCATGGTACACAGATAAGTATTAAAATTCAAACATTTAACTCTTTACTGTGTCTAAAATGCTGAAAAATTTCATATTTTATACTCATTTTTAGGTGGACAGAGTCATAGCTGGCATCATTGATCAAACAACTGGAGAGATTTTTTCAGTCTTCCAGTCACTTTGTAAAGGTCTCATTGACTACGACACTGGCATCGGATTACTTGAGAGTCAGCATATTTTGTCGGGTCTAATTTCACCAAGCGCAGGGAAGAGTTTTGACCTTGAAGAAGCAAGAGCTTGTAAACTTGTTGATGAACAAGTAGCATCACAATTACAAGTTCTGCAGAAGGCTAAGAAGATCATTTCAGAATCACAAGGAATAGGGCTCCCAGTTATAGCTGCTTTGGAAAAAGGTCAAATTTCAGAATCTCTGGCTATTAAGATTCTTGAGATTCAGCTTTCCAGAGGACATCTAATGATTCCAGCCACAGGAGAACAGCTGACCTTGCAGAAAGCCTTCCAGAGGAACCTTATTTCAGCAAAATTATATACCCATCTGCTAGAAAGACGGGACATATGCAGAGACTTTATTGATCCCAACACCACTGAAAAGATCTCCCTTGAAGAATTGCTTGAAAGAACTGTAATAAATAAAGACACAGGCTTGAGGCTGTTACCTGTGACCCCTCAAGAGAAAGGCAAAATAGTACTGAAATGTGGAAGAAAAATAAGTATCTTGAGAGCAGCACATGAAGGACTCCTAGAGAGAGAGACCATGTTCAGACTCTTAGGGACTCAGCTACTTTCTGGGGGTATAATTCACCCTGAAGCAGGACACAGAATGAGTGTGGAAGAGGCCATGAGAGAAGGGGTTATCGATCAGGATGCTGCTTGTGCTATTCTGACTCATCAGGTCCAGACAGGTGGGATCTTGTGTCCAAATTCATCAAAGCGTCTCACTATAGATGAAGCTGTACAGTGCAACCTAGTATCCTCTAGTAGCGCTCTGCTAGTGCTGCAGGCACAACAAGCCTTCATTGGCCTCATCTGGCCACACAGTGGTGAGATATTTCCTGTATCTACATCTTTACATCAAGGCATGGTCACAAATGAGCTGGCCTGCAAAATTCTAAACGGACGTCAGAAAATAGCAGGGCTTTATATCCCAGAGACATGTGAAGTGATCAGCCTAGATAATGCTGCTCAGCGTGGAGAAATAGATAGTAACACTGCATCTGTTTTGAGTGGTATCACCCTACCTGATAAAATGCCTAATGTGGATGATACGTCATCCCCTTTTAAAAGGACTGCAAGACTGCTTACTTATCATGAACTTTACCCATTTGTCCAAGATGACGATAAAGTCGAAGATAGTTCTGAGATCACCGAGGTCTCACCTTGCAGTTCAGAACAAACTCAAAAGTTATTCATCTCATACCTACTGATAAATAGTTACATGGATGCAAACACAGGGCAAAGACTTCTGCTGTACTGCAGTAACTTAAGTGAAACTGTCCGTTTGTTGATGGATGGCAGCAAAACTGAACATAGTGCAAGTGGGACAGCAGGACAATTTTGTGACACAAGTGTGAGCACCAAAGCACCCACTCTGGAGCAGGAGCAGCAGCCTGAAAATGTGCTGCTAAGTCATATCACCAGTGGTGCTGCAGGCCAGCAGAAAAGCGTGCTAAATGTTTTTAGTGACTGCAACAGGACAGAGCCTTGTAAGGAAAGTCACCACAGTGACCAAAGCTCTGGCAGAAATTATATTACTGCTGTGGCAAGTAGTTCAGAGCAGTCAAAATGTGCCATAAACAGTTTAGCTTGGAAACAGGATTGTGGATCTGGAAGGATGATCACTACCGATCAGAATCCTGAAAACGACCATGCCTTTCAAGGTTTGGCAGAACTTTCTGAACAAATCCCCATGGAAGTGTGTGAACATGTAACTGAGCAACCAGATGTTAGCAATGTTGATGCTGAAGAATCTGTTTCAAAGTATTCACTAAGGAATCTTCTGCCAAAGATAAATGAAGGTAGTATTTGCACTGCAGAGGAGACGAAGATCAAGGAGAATGAAAACAACTTTTTGGGCATCTTGAATAATTTTTTAGATATAAATCATTCAGTCATTAATACAGAAATACTTCATAAGAGCACTGATTTTTCACATCTTCAAGTCAATAATGTGCAGAAATGTATTCCCAACATTTTACATTCTAAAGGAGGAGTTATGTCAAAGAAACATGATGGAGTAGGTGATAAGTTTCAGAATAGTTCATACACAAGAATGGAATTTGGCAGTAAACTTTTGAATGAACTTACTAAAGAAGAATGTGTGGCTTGTGATGAGGGTGAGACACAGCAGTCAGAAACTAACAGTCCTTTGCGGAAGCATAGCAGTGAGCGCCACAGATCTCCTCTACAAGGCTTCACTGATTCAAATGGTATATTGCCATTAAGAGATGACACTTTAATGCAGGATGTGCATCTGCTGAAAGGCTCAGTTCACATGAAGCCACAGCAAGAAGAGGTTGTAGGTATCTGGGACTGTTTGCCGTTAGGAGACTCTACTAATACATCTAGTGTTTGTCCATTGGAAAACCATACTCCAGCAGAAGATGCATCAGCATTGGGATTCCCAGATGATAAACACCACCCATCACTGAAATACTGCACCAGTAACCATAATATGCCAGTGCTAGAAAATCATCCTTTTGCCATTGGTAAAGACAAAACCGATTGCATTAATGAATTATTGCTAGAGCCACAGATTGAAAGTAGGTCATTGGAAAGTTACGTTGATGAACATGGTGGAGAAGAACAACTCATAGATCAGGCAAACTTGTGTAGCATGTCATTATATGACACTTGTGATGGGGTTCCTCCACTGGAAGATCATAATGAACAAAAACAAAATGGGGCACTTCAGGGAGACCATGACATTACTCATTTTGAACTACCTCTGGAATATTACAATACAAATGCCAGACCCTCAGAGGATATCAGTCCTAATATTATTGATGAGCCATCAATTAAGATTAATGCTGATAGTCAGTCTAATATTAGTATTAATTGTGACCTGTCGGTAACGTCTCAAGTATGCAATATGGGTAACATTAATACAGTATTTTCACATGGCAAGTTGCTTCCGGAAGATATTAACAGTAAGCCTTCTGAGGCCCAGAATGTAAACAAGTATCACACCCTTCAGTCAGAACATAGCAACGACTGCAAAGACAGAAAAGACTCTTGTGGCTTAGCTCAACACGCAGACAGCAGTAAGGAGTGTGAAGCTGTACAAGTAAAAAGTGACAGTGATTATTACAATCTGGCCCAAACTGGTGAGAATGACACCTTTGTGGTTAACGGTAATGCATTTTTGGAGCCTGACATAGCTGCAGCACTCATCACGGTAACATTAGAGAAGCCAGTCATTATACAAGAAGGAGAAGAATCTTCCCAGATCAGCCTGAATAACAAAGAGGAAAATATTCCGTGCTTTAGTGAATTAAGTGACATGGGTACATTTGAAGTTACGAACACAGCTGCATTCAAGGCAAGGATATCAGACACAGTCCTAGAAGAGGTAGAAGAAAGTGTTGTAGATGTGGATAAGAAAAATCAGGAAAAAGAATGTGAAGGAAGAAAAGAGACTGATCTTACTCCTCTGCTAAAGGGGTATAAGACTACAATGAAAGGAGTGGGAGATGAAGAAATCAGAAAAGGTGAAAGTGAAGTGGATGAAAGTGAACATGAAAGTTTATGTGAGGAAAATGATGGTGGTGATAATGACACTGAGCATGACTTTAAAGATTATGATTATATGGATTTAGATTATGATACTTCTGATCACACTGATTATGAGGATGAAGAAGTGATGGAAATGCACTATTCACAATGCCATGAGGAAAGTGTTAGGATCCAGGTGGAAATGAGGGAAAGCAAGAATAGACCTACAGAAAATAGTTTGCACTCAGAGTCAAAACATGATTTGCTGTGCTTTGAAACCTGTAGGGTTGATGAAAGCCAAAACTTAGCTGATCCTGCTGAAGAAAGTATTCAAAAACTTCCATGGAAGAGGCAGAAAGAAGCCAATCAAGCTTCTGAGTCTGTTATGGAAAATGAATTTATATTTCAAGATAGCAGTGAAAGTATTTCAAGACAAAACTGTGAAACCTCTCACTTAGGCTCAAGCATTGGTGCGATGTTAGAGGTTGTTCAGGCTGAGATACATTTACCCTCTGAGCAACACTTATATACTGAGCAAAACATACCTCAAATGTATGAGAATGACTTAGCAATGTCATCATCAGATCATGGTCCAAGTCAGGTAGTAGCTGAAGGAAAATTAATACAAACAGGTAATAATTTGCCAGTCAGTCAATTAGAAAGTAGTGCTAGGAAACAAGATGGAATGGACATTGTGATGGAAGATAACATCCAGGAATCAAGTGGATTGACAGACAGACTGGAAGACATCTGCTCATCGGTGATTAAAAATGGTCCTGAAATTATTTTCTCACATGACCAACGCTCAAAAGAAATTGTATCAGTTACACACTCCAGTGGCATCAGTACAGATGTATCAGTGGACCATACAGAGGATTTTAATCTTTCTACTTATTTAAAGCAATGTGCAAAAGAGGTGCAAGCCAATGCTGTCCTAGCACTGAAAGAGGAAGGTGCATATTACTTTAAGGATGTTGAAAGTAACCAGGAAGGTATGCAGAGTATGAATGCACTGAAGGCAGCTGAGAATAACAAGGAGAAACAACATGCAGTAGAACCAAATTCTAAAGCTGTGCTAACTTTTACATCAGAACTGGGGAAATCTAGAGATAGCAATGACAGCAGGGCTGCTGCTCATTCCGAAGCTTATGATGATGCAGTGCAAGCTGACAAGTATGTTCTTAACAGTGCAAGGCATGTTGAAGCTGTTGAAGAATTAGGTAATAGTACAGAAACCGAGTATAAGGACCATAAACACGTAATGAATTTATCTCCCAAGAGAGTAGCCACTACATATGATAACAGGCCTGGCACGGAGCAATCAGTGCATGAAACATTGACTAGTCATGATAGGGAGCAAGTGATTAAGGAAGACGCCATTCTAGACCAGGAGTCTTCTTTCTTTGAAAATATTGTCAGGGGAAAAACGCAACAACTACGAAAAGATGTAATATTCCCTAATCTCACTCCAGCCGAGGAGCATTTAGAGCATTCTTCTGAAGCGTCAGCTACATTATCTGAAGGCTTAACAAGTATACTAAGGAGCAAAATGAAAGATGGTCATATGTTCTGCATGCAGGAGGATGAACCTTTAAGTTATACAGGCACAAGAGCTTTAATGCAAAATTTACTTAAAATGGCTAATTCCACATGCTACGAAGATGAGGATTCTCATCAGCCCTGTGTCAAAAATATACATGATAATATTAGACCCAATTCCAAAACCGCTGATGCAAACACGAATAATGCTGCCCCATGTCTTTGGCTTGATAATAGAAGTCCTGATCTCCTCCTTGACATATTGAAGCAGGACAACTGCAGCCAAAGTATTGCTGGCCTGCCTGGAACAATGGATGAGAACTCCCAGACTGAAACAGAGCAACAGGAAGTAGCTAAACAGATGGTTTCTCAGTTTGATCGTACCTTGCCCATCCCAAACAGAGATCGAATTTCATCGGAATTAGCAGAGGCTATTTCGGAGAACACTTCGGCATGCAGTGAGGCTTGTGCTTTGAGAGGAGTCCATCAAGTTGACAATCTATCCCAAAGCTTTTCTGGTGATGTTTTGGAGGAACCAGCAGCAGGACCTGATGCAAGGAGCATTGTGAGTAACAACTGTTATAATTATTGTCTTGGAGGCAAAAGCAAAGATATCTGGGAGAGTGTTTTGTGTTTGCTGGTGGGTATACTTTTAACATAATCCCAGTTGGCACATATGTCACCAACTGAATCACCTACACAGCAGAAACAAATGAGCCCTGGGTGGCACTGGAGAATCATAGATGATAGTTTAAAACAAGCGTCCAGGAATAGTATAAAATGGCAGCCTTTTAAAAACAAATGAGTGGTCATATAAACATGTTAGAAGTTTTTTCTGCTGCATAGTTGAAGGTGGTGCATTGAAAATGGCTTGTTGCTCTTAATGTTTTCAGGTCTGCAGTGGCATTCAACTGTGTTCTCAGCACACAGAAAATCTGAAAAGACATGCAACAGTGGTTCGAGATATGAAATTCTTCTTAGATGATCTGCAGCCAATCAGTAATGATTTGGAAACCCTAAAAGTTCAGCTTGAACAGTTAGAGGTGAGTTGTCTGTCTATATATATTTTTAATCTGTTATTGGATAGAATGAGACTGTTTATGCACTGGAGGTTTCGTGTTGGGCTGCAGGCTGGAGTTTTAGTCGTGGCAGGTTGCCCCACCTCTTCCTGCACTCACACAGGGGAGCATTTGGCCCGGTTCACCTCATCCACCCCCTATTTGTGTTCCTGCATGGGAGCTGGAGAATTGAAGTTCTCAGTGCATAAATGGTCTGCTTTGTTTCTGGATACTTCAATGAAATCAGTAAAACCTAAAGAGGTGCATACACTGCAGGGAGAACAGAGAACTGCCTGTATTTCTTCCCCTCCTTCATTATCCCATATGTATTCTAAGCTACGTGTCACCCTGCCACAAGCTGCATATTTTCTGCGAATCATTGCATACTATAAAAAGTTTAGTCCATTCCCAAAAAAGGTTGGAAGGGAGAGGTTATGGCAATAGTATGCCGAGACCAAACACATCTGTGTACCCCTATGCTGAGATGAAGGAGGAAAATGCAGAACAGGATGGGACATTCAAATGGGTAGCTGTGTTGCTTTGAAGTAGCACAATAAAATCAGAGTCAAGTAGCACCTTTAAGACTAACACAGATTTATTCAAGGTGTGAGCTTTTGAGTGCTTGGTCTTAAAGGTGCTACTGGACTCTGATTTTATTGCGCATGGAACATTGTTTGGGATAAGGGAGAGTGAATGAAAGTGAAGCGTCATGAAATTTGCGCCATATGAATCACTCTATGACCCTTTATGCACGGCAGCAACCACTCCGTGCTGCCACCGTGCTGTTGCATCGGGGCAAGATGCCCCGCCGTTCCTCGTGAACACATGGCGAGGCTTCCCCGGTGTAGTGCGCGCACATGCGCTTTGTGCCGGGGCCAGCAGTGTAAGTGGCAGCGGCCAGTGGGAGGTGGAGATGGGGAGGAGTCAGGGAGGAGTGGGGGGGGCGGGCCCTCTCCACACCCTTTGGCTGGGGCAGGGGGATGCCTCTGCCAGCTCCATGGCTCCGCAGAGCCCATAGGGGTGTGCAGTGTCCCTACAGTTATGCAGGAAGCTGCGGAAGTTCCCGCGTTTCTATAATGCAGGCCTTCCATGGCCCTGGGGTGGGCTGGGCCCTGGATGGCAGCGACGTCGGGTATGATCAGGGATTTCCCCCGAAGCCCTGTCGCCGCCACTTCGGGCATTCTGGCCCGTGCATAATGAGTTTGTGTGTGGTTGTGGGGTGTCTGTATTATGTATACTTGTTCTTCCAAGGAATTCATGTCACTCTTACAGTTGCCTTGTAATGCATTATAAGCTGGGTGATAATAACTCAGCCAAAGTAATGACTTACCTGGCAGCATTGCAGTTTGACACAAAACCATCTTTCATCTGTGTAGTATCCCTAGCCCTATCTTGTGAATCAAGTTTTGAACACAATGCAACTAATTTGACACTTTACCTGAATTACTTTTTTTCATGAAGTTGTTTGAATCAAGATTGGCTGGCCTTGCTGTTATTTTGAAGAAAGATATGAAGGTGGCAGAAGAATTTGGAACACTTCAGCATAGGGATGTTCCCAGTGACCAACTTGAAGATCTAAGGAAACAATATGAAGATTTGGAAAAGGATTTCTTTGTGGTCTGTGACATGTCTTCAAAGCGTGCAAAGCAAATAGTTTTTGCGGTGGATGCGGAAATGGTACGTTCATGATCTGCATCTTGCTTTTTCAAACCATCCCATTCCAAATGCCCAGTTCCAGTATATTACGGCAACCAAAATCAAAGGCTTGTTTGTGTGAATCAGCTATTCTAGACTCAGAATCAGAAGAAGGTGTGATTTTATTTTACAACTGCAGAGCATGTACGTGTTTGGCAATAAATCATCCAGTGACAGGTTATTAAATGGTGAGATGTCAGGTGATATACTTAATTAGAATTTACCATTAGACTTAGGTGTTTAGCAAGCCTTTAAATAAAGGGAGTTCTGTTATTGCAAGCATTGAGAAAGCTCTTGTCTTATGGAACTGTACTAGTCAAGTTGAATGAGCCCTTTTGCTTTCTTTCTGTATAGAAAGATCAAAAAAGAAATGGTTTGATGATTTCATTTGTAAAAACATCTCTGCTTTGCAGTCCTCTAATGGAAATATATTGATTTCATATTGATTTGGTTTTCAATCTTCTGGATGTGTGGGGAAAAATCTGCTTTTAAACTTTTTTTTTTTAGGCTAAACTGACAGTGTTGCATCAGAAACATATAATTAGACTTCAGGAATCTGCAGACTGGATCATGGAAAAGAGTGAAACTGTAAATAATCTTAAGGGGGATGTATGTGATTTGGAAGAAATGAAGCAAAAGTTTCATTTACTCAAGGCAAGTACTGCTGATTAGTTGCTGTTCCTTAGGGAACTTCCAGATTCTTCTTTATAGGTAAAATGATGTTCAGGATGATTTATCCCAGAGCTGGTAACATTTATTAATTTTATGGATGTTATTTTTAGTCTGCCATGCTCCCTGGAATGCCCACAGTAATTGATATTATTGAAGCTAATACACACACACACACAGGTTCAGTAGAATCACTGCAGAC
The DNA here is from genome assembly GCF_049243985.1 of Paroedura picta. Taxonomy (NCBI): domain Eukaryota; kingdom Metazoa; phylum Chordata; class Lepidosauria; order Squamata; family Gekkonidae; genus Paroedura; species Paroedura picta. The sequence goes on from NC_135369.1 coordinate 150,157,470, forward strand.
ACAATCAAAGAGGTATTAACAGTCCTATGTATTTTCACCATTTTCACAATTTTTACATGTATTTTCATGTATCTTCACCATGTGTTCACCATTTTATTTTTTTTGTTCATTTATTATAGTTCTATAATCATGTATCAGCACAGAGGTTCCAAGAAGTTCATGCACTGAAACATAATGCAAACAATGTGAAACTATAGATATTAATGGGGGGGGATATTTCCATGTAAGACGCATACAACCAAAGCATTTAAAATAATACATGCAAGCATCTCAGGAATTCTGATTCAGAATGATGGGTGCAACTACCAAATGGCTGCCACAAGATCTGTTTGACACCTGCAGCCACCATCAGCAGCCTGGGTGTGATCTTGGACACCTTCTCAGCTGCACTGGCTCCAAATTGGAGACCAAATCAAATTCAAGGTTTTGAACTTTAACATTTAAAGCACTTAATGGTCTAGCACCCTTGTATCTGTGGGTCTGTGTCTTGTGCTATTCCCCCCAAAGAGCACTCAGATCAGAAGACCAGAATTTGCTCCGGATCCCCAACGCAAAAGAGACGAGACTGGCCTCAACCAGGATCAGGGTTTTTTTACTCCAGCCTGGTGGAACACACTTCCTGGGGAGATCAAGACCCCCCAGGACCTTCAGCAGTTCTGGATGGATTTCAAAACAGAGCTGTTCCACCGGGCCTGTGGTTTAGGACAGGAATTTCAACATCGAAGACTGCTGGTGATTTATAATTAAACATATATCCATGTGTATGTAATTTAAATTATGTGTGTTGATATGTTGTGACCCACCCTGAGCTAACCAGGTAGGCCAGGATATAAAAATAAAAATTTATTTATTTAAACTTATGATAATATTCTTTAAGATATTACTGATTACAAAGTACAAAGAAGTAAATGGACTGTCCTGAAAACATAGCAGCATGATGAAGTTTGCTGCATGTTTATGCAGGGCATCATTTTCCTTATTTAGGTGAGATTCCAGAGTATTTAGGATAATAGTTCCCACCTTTCTTTAAATATAAAGTGTATATGAACTTCAGGCAAATTATATTTTTGAAATTCTCATTTTCTTTCCTTTGAGTTCTTATAATGTATTTGTTTTGCAAAAGACTATTCACTTTAATTATTCTTACTTCACAAACATATCAATTTACATTATTGAGTTCTTGCAAGAAAGGATTCCTAAACTGAGATACATCATAACCTCTCTTTATATTTGTCAGTTTGATTAGAAGGAATGTTTCCTTGCATTTGAAAATCCTCTCATCAAGTATAGCAGTGGTCCCCAACCTTTTTATCACTGGGGACCACTTAACGCCGGGGACCACTCACCGGGGACCACTCAATGCCTTTTACTGAGGCCCGGTGGGGGGGTAGTTTACTCCTCTACTCTCAACCACTGCCCTAACGCTCTCTGATCACTATGGTAATGTTTAAACATCCCTTCAAAATAAGATGCAGACACGCCACAACAATGAAGTATGTTGTAAAGGGCTGGGGGGTGAAGTAAAGGGCCGGGGGGGAGAGAAGGCGTCCTTCGGGGCCCACCTCCAATTAGTCAAAGGACCACATGTGGTCCGCAGCCCACAGGTTGGGGATCGCTAAACTATAGAACTTGAATCTGATTTCCAGTGGCACAGAATGACTATTCTAGCAAACAATTAGTATAGGTGAAATTATATTCCCTTTATCCTTCAGGAACATAGCTGTGTAACTTAATAGCCTTGATTGAGAAAGGGAAATGTGTACCAATAGATATTCTGCAACAGAAGACCCATAACTTTTTGCTCTGCAACATATCCACCTTATATGTATTATATAATTTACATTACCAAGATATATCATGTGCACTTCTTTACATTTTAGCTATTTTGTGTGGTGACAAGTGGCAAAAATATAGCATTCTTATCACATTTTCATCTAAACCAAGAGTGATAAAAATATTAAACCATAAGTGAAAATATATTCTCATTTTTTCTCAGAGATTTCATATCCCAAATCCTTTTCTCACTTGGATTGAAACAAATACTTAGAAACATTAACTGTTAAGAACAATCTTGAGTTTTGAAAGATAACATACTCTGACTTTTCTTTATGGTCTCTTCTAGTTTTCAATGTTGACCATGTTTTATTGCTTTATTTACAGGAAATAGAAAAAGAGCTTGGATCTAAAAAAATGCACTTGGAATCCACAGCCCTTGATGTTCAGTTCTTCATTTCTGAACATGCCCAAGATCTTTCCCCGAACCAAAGCAAGCAGTTACTGAGACTCTTAAATGCTACACAGAAGCGTTTCCAAGAAATGCAAGAAACAATAAAATCTCAAGCAGACGGTTTAGAAACTCTAATACAGACTGCACAAGTTCTTGTCGACCAGAAGGTTTGCCTCTCTGTGTGGTTGTATTTTTAACATGATCCTGACATAAGTCCAGAAAATACATTTTTAGAGGGAGAAATTATAGGATATCTGAAATCGAAAGCTTTTCCTTTAGAATTCTCTAGAATTACATATAAATAGCACGTGTGTATGCTTTAAGAGCAGTTTTGTTTTATATGATATTCTTAATTTATAATCTTGAGAAATGGCAAAACATCACCCAGCGGCGGATAACAGTATACTATTTTTGCACATAAAATTGAAGCCATAGAATTTAAAGTCAGGGCTGGTCTCTTCAAGAGGATATCTTGCCATCTTTTTAAATCCAGTATTTGGGATTCAGCCCCACTCCTTGCACTAGGCTAGCTACAACTTCTGGCATTAGTGTACCTTGGAAAAATCCTTACATAACTCAGAATAGGGGACAGGGCTGCTGATTTTGCCTAGTTTTACATCTAAAGCTATTGAAACACCATCAGTGCCATCCAAAGCTCAGTTATACAGACCTAAGCCCGTTGACTTGTATGGAATGCAGCTCTTTTTAGGATTGCACTATTTTATCTCCCATTGTTGGGAAATTACTACACCAGGGAGTCACAGGTTTTTTGATCCTGTAGGGACATTTGAAATTCAGACACAAGGTGGTAGATGCAACCCAAAAAATGGCTGGTGCAGCCACCAACTATCAGTAAGTGAGGTTATGGATAACATCAGTAGTAACACTTAACCTGACCTGGATAGCCCAGGCTAAGTTCTCACCAGCTTTCATAAGTTAAGCAGTGCCAGGCCTGATCTGTATTTGGGAGGGAGACCATCAAGAAATGCCAGGGTCATGACATGGAGACAAGCAATGGTCAACCACCTCTGAATGTCTCTTCTCATAAAATCATCAAAAGTCAGATATTACTTGACGGCAAAAAAAGAAGTAATTTCAGACAGAAGCTCAATTTAACAGAATGCCTTTCAAAATGAACATACTGCTTAAAATATTTTCCTGTATATACACAACTTACCTTCAGTCATACAGGGAAGGCCCTAGTGCTTTGGTTTCAGCTGCTGGCAAAAGCAGTGGTTTTATTTTATTTTAATCTGCTCAGCTAATCAGATCTCCAATAACCAATCAGAAACTCTGAGGGGCAAAAGCTCTAGTCCCCCCCACTGCCCCCCCATTTTCTAAAAGCACTTGGTGAGTACCAAGAAAGCTGTCTGTGAGTAGCAAGGCCATTGGCGCTGTGTTAACAACATCTGTACCAGGCTTAGGAGGGTTGAGAGTTTTGCTGGAACTAGTGCTGGGTAAGACAGGGAAAAGGTTTACTGTTCTGCAGCCTGTGGGAAAAGCAGAATTTCACATTCAAGGGTGGGAAAATTTAATATGAATAATAAATGTCATTGCATGTCTGCCTTGCTGTATTGCTTAAAAGTGGGGGGAGCATTTTATATTCAGGGGTCATTTACACAAACCAACTGATCTAACACTTAGTTTTCAACTAACCTTTGTTTTGACATCCTTTTTCCAGAATTTGTACCTGTTTATTACAGGTTTCGAGACGTTAAGTGATTTGGATTTTCACACGCATAATGCATGGCCAGACTTCTGCTGAGCGATTCCATCCCAAACCTGGTCTCTTTACTTACATCGTTTGTGAGGTTTATCCACATCTTCTATATTCAGCTTATTTAAACTGTATGCAGCTGCTATCATGTTTACAGCATACTTTCAGAAAAAAGTGTCTGATGAAAGCTTTGAAAATAAACTGGTATGCAAGCTTATGGATATTCTATTGATGGTTCTTATTTTATAAATTAGGACTTGGCAGAACAACATCAGGAATTCAAAGAGAAGATACAGGATATCTGTGACCTCCTTACACAGACTGAAAATCGGCTCATTGGTCACCAAGAAGACCTTGTTATTGAGAGTGGCAAGTCTGAGTTGCAGCTATATCAAACCAAGCAAGAGGTAAAAACTTTGCGCATTTATATTTATAATATTTATAATACGGGCCAAGCCCGTTGCATTCAGGAATACAATGGGCGCTAGATTGGGGTGTGGTGTGTGGTGGAAGAACTCTGTGGATGATCTCTCCCTCCCCCCAGAACCTGGAAAGGCTGCAGGCTGGAGATTCCTAGGAAGGGAACTCACCGGCAGTGGCAGTTCTCATGCAGCAAGGATCTGCAGCCTCTGAGCCTCGGAGGGAAGTGGAAGGAGGAGGGGGTAATCAGGGGTGGGCGATGGAAGGCGATTGGCTGGCTGCTGGACAGACAGGCAAGCCGTTGGAGGAGGAGGCACTCAGGGGCGGGACAGCCACCCTGAGTGTATGTTAACTGCTGAGTGGCACATAAGCCATGAGGCACACTCCTCTTCCTCCAAAGCCTTACCCTTGACGCTCAGGGCATTTTACATAAGGATAATGCAGTATAATTCAATAACATAAACAACAGTTATTTGCAACAAAGCACAAAGACTGCCTTAAATTACACTTTTTTGCAGACGTGAGACATATTTCTTAGGAAATAAGCTTAGGAACACACTGTAAAATTCTTTTAGTTTTGCTACATTTCTGGAAGCTTGTTGTGCAAATTTTGGTTGCATTGCACAGTGTGGTAAATATTCAACTGCATAGTTTTTGTTGTGATATATATCAGGGATCCTCAACCTGTGGTCCTCCAGATGTTCATGGACTACAATTCCCATGAGCCTCTGCCAGCAAATGCTGGCAGGGGCTCATGGGAATTGTAGTCCATGAACATCTGGAGGACCACAGGTTGAGGATCCCTGATATATATGAAGGAAATTATATAATACTCTTCGGCACCTAGTCCAGAGTCATACTTGAATTCTTCATTTAGAAATTAGTTCTTCATTAGTCAGGTAGTAGCCCTCTGTCAGTGTCCTCCTTGTCTGAACAAATGTTTTGGATTGATTTTCCTCTTGAGACATTTCTTGGCCATCTTCCCCCTTTCTGAGGATCTTTCTGTTTGCCTTTCTTTCTCTCACACACCCAAAATGTAATTTTGAGCCAGTTTGGTGTAGTGGTTAGGAGTGCGGACTTCTAATCTGGCATGCTGGGTTCGATTCTGCGCTCCCCCACATGCAACCAGCTGGGTGACCTTGGGCTCGTCACGGCACTGATAAAAACTGTTCTGACCGGGCAGTGATATCAGGGCTCTCTCAGCCTCACCCACCCCACAGGGTGTCTGTTGTGGGGAGAGGAATGGGAAGGCGACTGTAAGCCGCTTTGAGCCTCCTTCGGGTAGGGAAAAGCGGCATATAAGAACCAACTCTTCTTCTTCTTCTTCTAATGAGCTCCATAAACATTCATGTTCATATGTAGCACTTTTTGGTTTGCTAAACTGATGGTAACATGGACCCATAATCATGGGGCAGGAAGGGCATAATATTATGAAGAAAAGATTCTCGGCTGTAACAGTGCAATCCTTTTGCACAGATACACCCTTCTTAAAGCCATTGACTTCAACAAATTTAGGAGTATCTTCCACAGCCACCCCTGTATTATGGGCAATTGTACTCTGTTTCACATACTAATTAATGCCTGTATTTCTGATTCCATCATCTCATGGTTGTTGAAAATCAAACCCATGTCCAGAAAATTTTTATTGGGGGGACAAATGAACACATTGGTGGTGAGCACATTTATTTACTAGCAACAAGGCCCATTGTAGTGCTAGGCTCCCCTGCCCCGGACAGGCCAGTGAGGACCTCCCCCTCCCACCTGCAGAGGCCCATGAAGGCCTTCCTGGGCCTTTTGGGGGGTGGGGGAGTATGGAAGGCAGTCCATTCCCCCCAGAAGACCCCCTGAGGCTCTCCGCAGGGCTCGGCGTCCCTTTTCGGGGCGGAAGGAAGTCCTGGTGAGGACTCTGATCCTCTCTGTGCCACCCCAGGCAGCCCTGCCAAAGCCTGGAGCTGTTCAGGGTGGCAGAAGTGCTGTTGGGTGCTCCCGCTCCTCCCACTGCCTCCAGCCGCAGTTCTTGGCCCTCCCTCCCAGCTCCAGCTGCCTGCCTATCTTACCAGTGGCTGGCACTTCTTCCATATGGAAGATGTTGGAGAGGGCTGCGGCCAAGGGCAGGACATCCCTCCCGATTGGCCATTTGTTGAATGGCTAGCCAATCTGGGATGGGATAGCTGGGACAGCCTGATTGGTGGGTAGGCAATGAGTCCCACCTCCTCCTAGCATTCTCTTACCCTTTTATTAAGAGGAATAGATAATGAATGAGTTATGATGATTATGTTGTAGTTTAACATCTTTACAAGGGATCATGCTACAGAGGTGAAACAATAATCAGAACTCAGAAACTTTTATTACCATAATTTAAATGATGATTTGTTTAAAACCAGATATCCCCTTTCTTTATTTATACATAATGAACAGAGACGTATAAATGCACGAAGATCCCCACCCCCATATTGCCCTCCCTTCCACTTTCATAGGTTGCAGACTGCCAAGTGGGAATTCCCCTCCCCTCTACTGTATCACCATAAAAGTGTCTGTTTCTTCCTCTGAGAATGAAGTTAAGCTTTGCTAAAAGATCACAGAAGAAGGTGCTTTTTTTTTATGGATGGCTCCTTTGATTCACAACACCACTTTTAATTGAAACCCCCCCCCCAAAAAAAAAGATCCAAACCCAGTTCTGGAGTGGCTCCACATAATTTGCTACAAGGTTAGATACTCAGACTATAGACAGATTGTAATGCAGTAGGTTTCCAACTTCCAGGTGGGGCCTGGGCCTTCCCAAATTTACAGGTGAACACCAGACTGAGGGGATCACACCCGGAGAAAATAGCTACTTCAGAGGATAGACCTCTGATTAATATTCCTTCTACACCTTCTCCAGGCTTCATCCCCCAAATCTCCATGGAGTTGGCAGGCCCAGTGAATATGTGCACACACACACTTTTGCTTCCTGAACATGGGCAGAGACTCTGGGGAGGCTCCTCTCTGCAGACACGGAGATTGACTCTCCCCAGTTAAAAGAGAAGGCAAAATTGTTGCCAGCACCAATTCATTACCACCATTTTACAGATATTTTAAAATGCTGTGTTGCCTCTCCCCCCCACTCCATCCCAAGAGCCAAAACAGCACACACTATGAAATGGTCACGAGTCCACTTGTGGAAGGCAGAATAAAGAGGCTGCTGTTGCCCTCCACCTCCTCTGATTCCAGCCACCTCTGAACACTCCCCACTTGTGCTAAAATAGATAGGGGAAAAATGCTTCTACCTTAATGTGCTACAGTGCTGCAGCTCAGAGCAAGCTAGCAAGCTAAGGTGGGAAAAGGGCTGTGTCATGTGCTTCAGAGCACAGATGAATCAATTAATTTGTGCAGGAAGCAAAGTGCAAAGGGAAAATCTGGGAGATAAAGCCGGCTTGCACCTTTCAAGAGGGACTGCAGAGAAGTCAAAAGCTAAGTGCAACCTCTTCTTTCTGACCTTTTTTTTTTTGCTCCTTGTCACTCTCTTCCTCAGGAGTTACAGAAAGACATGCAAGCAAACACTCAGGCATTGGCAGAGATTGTGAAAAATACAGAGATGTTCTTGAAAGAAAATGGGGAAAAGTTGTCACAAGAGGACAAGACTGCTCTTGAGAAGAAGCTGAATGAAGCCAAAACAAAGTGTTTGCTGCTGAGCCAGAAGGCTGAGGAATCAAGAAAAGAGCTGGATAAGGCTGTGACAACAGCCATTAAGCAGGAAACAGAAAAGGTGATTTGGCAGTCATTAGCATTTCATTTTGAAATGGCACGTTGCTCATGCAAATGTTGACTACCCCAGACAAATTTCATGAATGAATTTTTGAAAGGACTGTCATAAAATTCTCCAGGGATTTTCAAGTCACACAGGAATATCAATGTTAATCAAACTGAAACAAAACATTCTTAGAATCCCTACACATATCAAGTGGAAGGAGCCCTTATTTAGTTCCACAACTCACCATAAGGAGGGGGCTGCATAGAAATGCACTGCCTTCATTTGTAAGTTTGTGAGCCAGTTTAAGAATTTCATGATTCCAAATGTGATACATTATATCTTCAGGGCCAAAGCAAAATCCGTTTAAGGAACCAGTTCCTAGAAACATTTTTGGGTAGTGGGCATTGGTCCTAAAGTACAGAATACTGAGCAGTGAATGAAATATAGACTACAATTTTATTTATTGTGAGTCATTTCCTCTCAAAATATGTATGCATATTAATTAAATGTCCCCCTCCATGCTGCTGTTGGGTGGTTAAAGGTTGTCCCCAGGTCTGTAAGGGCTGAAGACTACTGATCTAGAGAATTTTCCTCTAGGGCTGTAGATCTCGAAGCAATCGGAAATTGTGTCTACCATCTAACCAAAATTTGTAAGAAAACCTACTTTGGATCATTTAAGTCTGAATATTTATTTATTAATTAACTAATTTCTCTTTATTCTTGGAAAGTAATAATATAAACATTACAGGTTAAAACCAAAGACAATGAATCTTCTCCCTCCATAAAGATTTGTGCTGTTTGTACCCCATTCAGAGCCCTTGCAAATAAACAGTGCAATAACATTCAACTATTCATTGGCTTTTAATTGTGCAGGTTGCAGCAAGAGAACAACTAGAAGAGAGCAAAAGTACAATAGAAAACCTTCTGAACTGGTTGTCGAATGTAGACAAGGATGCTGAACATGGGGAAAAGAAATGCCAGCCAGTAATCAAACAGAATGGCAACCATTTCCAAGAAGGGGATGTGGAGGGTTTGGTTGCAGAAGACGATGAACTGAATGGTAACTTGCTTGAAGTCCAGCAAGAGAATGCGTCTCAAGTAGATGGACAAGTAAAACCCAAGGAAGATAACCTCAACAAACAATATCAGAAAATCAAGGTACTCCATATGTGCACCATTTGTTTTGAATGTTTATCACTTTTCTCCTGCAGATGCTGTGTTATTTTTGGAAATAACATTAGGCAGGTATGACTCCCCCACCCCCACCCCTCCAAGGCCGTATTACACCCACTTTGTATATTTGGAGGTATTCAGGTGGCAGACTTGCTGCATTCCTTGTCAGAACAATATTTCTTTATATGTTTAATTATACCCCACCTTTCTTCCCAGTGGAAATCCAAGTAAGTTGCAGCATAGTTCTCTCCTCCAATTTTGTCCTCATAACAGCAACCCTATGCAGTAGGTAGGTTAGACTGAGAGTGATGGTCCAAAGTCACCCACTTAAGCTTCCATGTTAGAATGCAGGTTCAGACTTGGGTCCCCAACACTAACCACGGCACTGTGCCGACTCTCTTCTGTGCCAAATGAGGCTGAGTGCAGCCCAGGCCCTTTTCCTGAGAGGCATTGGGCCCTTGGTTTTTGTACAGGCCCTGGTGCAGAAAGTTGGAAGTGATACCACTATCACACAGAATGCCTGAAAAGTATATTCCTAACTTCACTAACTGAAGTGGATTTATTTAGAAGGCCTAGAAATAGAGCTAATTGGTACATCTGTAGTCCACAAATTATAGTTGTGGTATTTTGAAACACTCATTGAGACTGAGCGATCATGAAGTCATATGCTGGCTTCATATGACTGAATCATACATTTGTCATGTTCTAGGGGTAACTTTGATTCTTTTCCCCACCCCAGGCTCAGCATGAGAAAATTATTTCGCAACAGCAAGCTGTCATCATAGCCACCCAGTCGGCCCAAGCCCTACTTGAGAAGCAAGGTCATCATCTTTCTCTAGAGGAGAAAGAGAAGATCCAAAGAAATATGAAGGAACTGAAGATGCAGTATGACACTGCCTTAGCAGAATCAGAGCACAAACTGAAGTTGACCCATTCCCTGCAGGAGGAGCTGGAGAAGTTTGATGCCGACTACAGTGAGTTCGAAAGTTGGCTTCAGCAGGCAGAACAAGAACTTGAGAATTTGGAGACAGGTGCTTCTGACTTTGGCGGCATTATTGTCAAGCTGAAAAGGCAGAAGAGTTTTTCAGAAGATGTCATTTCTCACAAAGGGGACTTGAGATATATCACCATTTCTGGGCAGAGAGTGCTGAATGCTGCTAAATTATGTAACAAAAGAGAAGGTTTCCGTTATGACGAAGGTATTGACAGTTCATCAACTTACACAGAAGTACAAAATAAGCTGGATAGTGCGACAGGCCGCTTTAAATCTCTCTATTCCAAGGTAATTGAGCTTGCAAGTCTATGGAAATGTATACATGAAAAAAAAAAGTCTCGATTCACCAAGCCATCCGCTATATGAAATTGAAAGCAATATATCCTTATCTATGGTTCCTTTATATATTTGTGAAACAGCCTGGGGGGTGGAACATGTCCGGCTGTCCAAGTTGGAATAGGGCCAATCAGGGTGCAGCCAGCAAAGCTGTAGCTGCTTCTTAACAGGTCTGTAGCTACTTAACATTAAAACACATCAGGAGATGTTACCATAGATCTTCAGTGCAATGTGTAATTTGATCCTGAGGCAGCTTAAGATTTAGAAATGTCCATTTACTCCAAGGTAGACCAGCGTTTGCTGGCAGGGGCTCATGGGAATTGTAGTCCATGAACATCTGGAGCACCACAGCTTGACTACCCCTGCTTTAAAGTACTGGAAAAATACTGCATGTGGGTTGCTTTCTTTGCCTTCGCCGGCTTGCCAGATTTCTGTTCTGGAATGATGACTTCATGTCATCATTTGAACTCTGTGAGCATTCTAATCACTCCTTGAGTGTGACAGAAGAGAAGTCCACTCAGTTGCTTCACTGTGGACTCAAACGTCAGCTCACATATACATGATTGAAGGCCAAGCACACAATTTCTTCTCCTTAAAGTATTCCTAGGTCACACATACAGTTGGAGGGACTGAACTCCAGCTGTGTAAATGTAGCTGACTGGTTATGAATAGTTAATATTTAAAGGCTTGGCTAGCAAATCCAGCAGTGGACATTCCTCTTCAGCTTATACTGTACCATATTATATACTTCATTTGTTATCCATTCAGATGATCATTCAGTATTCTCCATTCACTATGCATCAGTGCAGCCTTTAAAAATTTACCACTAGATGGTGCCAAAGACCAATTACAATATATAAACAGAGGAGGAAAAACTTAAAAGGTTTACACTTCTGTTATACTGACTGTTTGTGTTGTTGGGAGTAGCCTGTGCAATTTTTTATAGTGAAGTCTCCTACATTCTTGAAAAGTTATTGAGGTAGCTGAGGTATTGGTGTTCTTCTTCTAAAGCCCCCCCCCCCCCCCCCCAGTTCAATAAAATGGTAAGTGAAACCAAAACCGGTCCCTTTAAAACCTTGGTGTCATTTTTAAGACTTATTCCCAAGCCTCGAAGCATGGCCATATCAAAGGGGGTAATGTGCTTCTCTAACCATGGTTAACCCCTTCTCCCAACCCTTTCATGGCATGGATGTGCTGGGGTTTATGGGCTCTGTAGTTATCATAGCTTATAACCAATCAGGTGTGTGTACATTCTCATTCACACCTGAACATCTTTTGAGGCATAAGCACTATGTCCCTTAATACAGACAAATGTACACACATATATATGTGAAAGTAGCTTATGCCTGAAAGTATATGGTGTAAAATATATGGAGCTAGTTTGGTGTAGTGGTTAAGAGTGGTGGCCTTCTAACCTAGAGAGATGGGTTTGATTCCGCAGTCCTCCACAAGAAACCAGCTGGCTAGTCATGGTTATCACAGAAGTCTAACAGCCCAACCTACAACACAGGTGTCTGTTGTGGGGAGAGGAAGGGAAGGCAATCGTAAACTGCTTTGAGAATCCTTTGGGTAGTAAAAAGCAGGGTCCAAAACATAGCTGTTCTTCTCTTCTCAAGTTCCATTTACTTAGGCTACTATGATCCCTAAAAGAGTAAGAGTTCAGGAGTGAATGCTAGACAGCCACCATGCTGGGGACACTAGTTACCCCCACATGCCCTCACCTCCCCCATATCCTGCCAATTGCCTGGCAGCCCTAAATCTGACAATCTTCAATTTGGAAAGAAGAAAGAAATTACAACAGTCAGAAACTGCAATTTTTAAAAATTACATTAAATTTATATATACACACATGAGCCTCTTGTGGTGCAGGGTGGTAAGGCAGCCTGCTGTCTTGTGGCGCAGGGTGGTAAGGCAACATGCTGTCTGAAGCTCTGACCATGAGGCTGGGAGTTCGATCCCAGCAGCCAGCTCAAGGTTGACTCAGCCTTCCATCCTTCCGAGGTCGGTAAAATGAATACCCAGCTTGCTGGGGGGTAAACGGTAATGACTGGGGAAGGCACTGGCAAACCACCCCGTATTGAGTCTGCCATGAAAACGCTAGAGGGCGTCACCCCAAGGGTCAGACATGACTTGGTGCTTGTACAGGGGATACTTTTATACACACACGACAGATGCTTGCCAAATAACTACTTCCATTAGAAGGGAATTTCATAGTATGGCCTCCACTACCGAGAAGGTCGTGCTACTTGCCTTCTTCAGCTGTCAGCTGAGCAGGAAATCATTAAGTTAATTTTATCTAATGATATTAATTAGAATTTCTCTAACCTCTTGTACATAATTTTCTCTTTTTCCCTTTTTAGTGCAGTATCCTTGGAAACAACCTCAAAGACCTGGTAGATAAATACCAGAATTATGAGGATGCCTCCTTTGGACTTCTGTCAGGACTTCAGGCCTCTGAAGACACTGTTAATGAACATCTTTCTGAGGCAGTTGCCGTGGATCCAAAAAATCTCCAGAGACAATTAGAAGAAACCAAGGTAGAGCCATTGAAAATATTGGAGTTTTGTTTATAAGAGAAGAATTGATGAAGGGATGTGATTTTTCCATATGCAAGTTAGCCAGGTCCTTGACATTTCAGATTAGTGTTGTGTATAGTTTTATAGAAAAGTTGTTTCATGTTGAGGTGGGCTTCCAACCTGTCCGTGGACACTGAGGCCACTTCAGTAGCTGGATGGATGTTCTATGGTTAGGGATCAACAAAGGCAATATAATTCAATTGATCATTTTGGATCTGCCGCTCTTTATTTTAGATCCTATATAAAGGGTCATGTATGAATAATACTTTAATCTAGCTTCTTACTTTCTTGTTTGGGTGTTCACTGCCAGTGGTTACTTACGCTTGTTAAGCTTCTCTTTTATGCTTCTCATGTTCCTTCTAAAAAAGAAAGCTTCTCATTTAGAGCCAGTCTACAGAGTGCCTCCGGGTTCTGTTCTGTTCCGTTTATCTTTAACTCATTTAGGACACCACAGGTAAAGATCACAGGAGACACAGATGGAGATGTCCTCATTATATGGACAACATCCAGTTTCCTTTTTCTCTTTCATCAGCACTTTTTGTGGTAGTTGTGGTTCTGAGCAGTAAGTGGCAGACAAGTTGATTTGAGGTTGGCCAGTTTTGTGAGGGATATATAGAAAAGGCACAGCAGTTGGGATTCTGGTGATACAAAGCCAGAATAGGACTTGAAGAGATCAGCAGTTACAATTCATTTCACCAATCAAAACTGTTGCTGGTTTGAGAAAGCGTTGCTAGGCAAGCACAGTGTGCTCATGCCTCTGATTCCAGGGGTAGGCAAACTGTGGTTCTCCAGATGTCCATGGACTATAGTTACCATGAGCCCCTGCCAGCATGCTGATTTATGGTAACTGTAGTCCATGGACATCTGGAGAGCATGCTGGATGGGGCTCATGGTAACTGTGGCTCATGGATATCTGGAGAGCCAGAGATTGGCCACTCCTGCCATAGACACATTACACTGAATATAAAGGAGAAAGAGGATGATGGGTGAACTAAGATGATGTAGTAGCTGAAGTGTCAGATAGGAACTCTGAGGCCCACGTTCAAATGCCTGTATGTCCAGTATGCTTTCTAGGAAATACTGGGCAAGTTACTGTATCTCATGAGGTATAACCTGTCTCACAAGATTGTTCAAAAGACAAAGGATGTATATAATCACTGCCACAAATTCCTTGGAAGAATGGCAAGATAAAAAAATTGTTTTTAAGGTACAACATTTTATAAATATACAATTTCCATTGTAATATATAGCAAAAGATCTAACTAAGTGCATTCTCTCTTGCTTTGCATGTATGATTGCTAATGTTTTTTCATCATTGTTTTTATGACCTAATTATTGTGTATATATTTCTGTGATTTAGAATAAAAACATGGGCTTTATTATAGATTCTTTGGTTGAGTTCACTCTTCCCAAAATTACAATGAAATTTTGCAAATGAAAGCTAGGAGGAAATACATTAAGGATTTAGATGATTGTCCAGTTTTGCCAGGAAGCATTTTAGATCCGCTAGAACCCTGTTATTGCCACCTGTAGGTGCTGGAAATAACCAGATCACACCAATAGTTGGTTAGTTTAGGATGGATTAGACAGAATCTGAGAATGTATGTATTTCAAGCCATTTAGATGGCAGCACTGAGAATTGTAGCTCCACATTTTGGCATAGTTGAGAAAGTCATGATAGACCACTACTGTGTATATTATGGCAGGGAAGGTAAGGATCTTTAAATGCATCATGGACACAGCATGGCATCCCTGTAACTTTCTAAATACCGTTGGTTAGGAAGGTGACAGAGACGACAGGAGATCCAGAGGCCTCTTGGCACTCTGTAATTCAAGCAGTTTATCATACCTTTTAAGGTAATCTAAATATTTACCTTATAAAGCATAAAGTCTGGACCCTAAGTGATTTCATTTAAGTTTATCCTCTGGGATTTAAAGAAAACCTGAAGGTAATGAATTTGGTTCCCAAAAGTAATGCTGTGCAATCAGCCATGTTAGCATTGTTTCTAAGGAAGCACCATTCTAGATCTTATTGCAGAACAAAAGAACATTTGAACATTATGTGGAGGAAATGAGAGGAGAGGAAGTTCACATTGACGCAAATGTTTTAAAGGAAACAAAAAACAGAAGGCTTGAGTTAGAATGAATAGACACGGTGATGGATAGCAGCAAAGAATATATTTTAAAAATCTGTATTGTAAATTAAAGCTGATTTTTTTCAGCTGACACATATAATTAATCAAGGCACTGACCCTTGCAGCAGGATGCAGAATAATCTTTTTGCTATAATTACAAATGAAGACAGGAATACAGATGAAGGGGAAACAGTGTGCTATTGCTCACGTTCCAACTCCAAAGGCTGATTGACTTAACAGATGGTATTTCTGTAACAAATCTGTCTTACTATACAGTGGTCCCCAACCCCCGGTCCGGGGACCGGTCCTGGTCTGTGGATCAGTTCGGTACCGGGCCGCGGCTCCTCCTCATCCTCCCCGGCTGCTGTCTTGGGGGCTGCCCTGCCCCTCTGCTGCCAGCTCACCTTTGGTGCTCTGCAGTGGCTGCCATGGCTGGGGCTCCCCCTCCGCATGGCACTGCGCAGCTGCTGCTGGCAGCGCCCCCCAGCGGGCGGTGGGAAGTCAGGGGCACCGGCGGGAAAGCAAGTGGAACCAGGGGCTCAAGCAGCGGCAGCGACGTCCCTCGGCAAAAGACCCCCCCCCCCAGGCCTCAGTAAAACTGTCAAGCGTTGACCGGTCCCCAATGATAAAAAGGTTGGGGACCACTATTACTATAGATAGGTACTGTCTTTATGTGGCAGAAAGGTGGGTCTACAGTGACTGTATTTGATAGTCATTTTGGAAAAGTAGGCATTATCAAGCTCTTGTAGTTTGTCTCATGGGAAAAACTTCACAGATATTGGACTGAAGATGAGACCTGAAAATTGCATCATTGCAATTTTGGTCCTTTTTTAACTCTTCTGACTCAGCTACTGAGGTGATGGCGCCATTAGGTTTGGGGTGCTGTTGAAGGCAGCAGTGTGCCAGGCTAGAGGATCTTATCCATTGAATGTATCACACTAGGAGATTGTGCTTTAGAAACCCTATTTGAAATTATCTGGGCCGTGCAAGGGCAGAGTAACCCCCACTCAAAATCTACGTAGTGTGTTTGCTAAGGTTAAGTGCTGGATCAGAGCAGGAATCCATCCAGTTCATCACATTGAGTCCAGTCAGAGGCCAACCAGGCACAGCTGGATAAGTCCTTAAGCAAAGCACATGTAAATAGTGATAATGATTAAATGTGGCTCTTACGTCAGGGGAAGACTTTTTGTACTGGAGGAAAGCACCACCACTAGATGTAACCTGTTAGTCAAGTCAAGTTTATTTATGTTGTCACAGACCAGGGCCTATTCTGCACACAATACATAATGCACTTCCAATGCACCTTAGAAGGAGATTTTCCTGTTCTGCACAGGAAAATCCAGCTGCCAGAGCACATTGAAAGTGCATTATCCTACGTCTGCAGAATGGTTCCAGGATGCACAAAGGACTTTAAAACTTTTATGCAGTATAAAAATGGTCAATAAAATTAGCCAAAAGGACATGGTGATGGTGGTTGTGAGTTTATCTTTCTGACGGGCTTGAATCACATGGTCGTAGAATTTCACTGTCTGGAATGAAACTTGAGGCTTTTCATCCTTGAGTAATTCTTTGGACCAATCTGCTTCTGTTTGGGATGGCTTCCTGTCCAGAAGTGGCTGGATAAGCTTGCTGCGGACTGTGACACATAAAGGGCAATGGAAGAAGATATGCTCAATTGTTTCCACCTCCCTTAATGAGCAGGTGCACAATCTCTCAGAGATTGCAGTTCTTTTATGTTTGTCTTCCAGAAATGCTGTAGGCATGGCTGAGCATCTTGCTAGTATGAAGCCTCTTATATATTTATTTATTGATCTCAATCAATTGATGAGAGATGGGCAGCTAGTTTTAGTATGTATCTCATAGCTGGCAATAAGAGAAAAGCTGGAGTGTTTGCTATGTCCATTTACCTTTCAGTGCCTTCTGTTTTTTGCCTGAGGACTTGCTTAGCCTGATCTTCGCACAGTCTAAGTAAGTCGCTTGGGGAGAAGTTCAGGCATGTGAATTTAGTCTTGGTAACTCCAACTAGATTTAAAAAGGTCTTGAAGAAGCCCTTGGTTTATTTTGAGCCAAAAATAAAGGGATCTAAGACAGACCTTTGCCTCGACATACCAGTTTTTAGTTGTATCATGGCAATCGAGACACATCTGGGTGTTTGGAAAACAGTTCTCAGGTACTTCAGCTGGACTTGCTCTGAAGGTATCAGGCAGCCTTCGGGAGATCCCAGATGGGTCTCATATAGCAGTAGTGCTAGGGATTTAGCCTGGAATAACTCAAGTGCTGCAGGGACAGATTGGCCCCCTCTAGTGCAGAGGAACTTTATTATGTTGAGGGCTGACTTTCCTCCTTGTTCTGCAGCAGAGGAACAATTATAATCTGTTACTTAAAAATGTAAGTAATTTAAAATGGTACAACTTTACAGGTACTTCAGGGTCAAGTGGCAGGACATCAAATTGCTGTAGAGAAACTGAAAAAAGCAGCTGAAGTGCTCTTAGACACCAGGGGAGAATTACTACCAGATAAAAAGGAGATTGAGAAAACAGTGGGTAAGTAAAATGTCTTAATTTCCTTCTCTTGTTGCTTACACCTTGAGACTAAATATAAAGTTCTGTGTAGATCCATCTCGGCCTCCTCTTTTTGTTTGTTTGTTTGTTCTGTGACGTGTCTAGGTTTACTGTTGTTTTTCAGTTATGAGTAAAGGACACACCCCAGCTAGTTTTAAGATGATTCCAGTGGGACAGTTTTGCACACACTTAGTACTTTCCATTAAAATTCATATGGTTGAGGAGTGCTTAGATGTAGTGAGATTATACAGACATCTTTTAGGGCTAAACTGCATACATGAAGATAGCAAATGCATGTCATGGGAACCGAGCCAGCTTCCCAGTGAGGGAGCTGGCCTTTACCCATGGGAGGGCAGCTGGGTAGGCTCCAATCGAGGTTGACGCCTGTGGGGTCTGCACAGGCTCGCTTTCCTGGGGTGAGCGGGCCTGATGGTTAGGGGAACTGGGTGAACGGTTGCCCAAGCCCTGTGGGTGGGCCCACTAAGGGTTAGCGCCCGCTTCCCTTGGGGCTGCGGCCTGCAGGCAGCAGCAGGGAGGGGACGTTTTGGGGATTCACCCCTCACCATGGGTGTGCCAACGCTCATGGCATGATTCATACGTGTTTGAATAAAGCTGTGGCCCTGTTTTTGCCAAAATTCAGTCTCGTGCCTGATCTTTTGGACAACGAAAATGCCCACCTGCCCCACAACTCAGATGTTGTCTGTTGTCCAGCTGCGCTTTACACAGTGCAAAATACCCCCAAATGCTTACAATAAGCAAATGTGTTGGCACAAAACTAGTCTGTTGGCACAATCAAGAAATGCTAGGATAATGCGTGGTCAAATTCAACTTTGAATGCAGGGCTGTTCCTGTGGTTTCAGTTGGCATGAGAGCTGAGCTGACAGAAGGTTTTTTTTTGAAATTATAACTGGTCTGCCACAGCAGACAAACTCTGAAAGGTTTCTGAGGCCAAAGATACAAGAAAAAGTTGGATAGGCAAATGTTAGCTTTTAATTCCTCTGGTTTTAACCATTGAAGTTTGTGACATACATTTGTTTAACATACTGGAGTTGTAAGTTTATCTGATTTTTTGAATCCTTATAATTAGAAGTTGGGATGTTTCTAAGTAATAATAAAATTATCCCTTATTGAACAGTAGCATTGGGTATAAAATCAGTCACTCAGATTGGGTAATATTTTACCCTTCATGCAGAATCTGTCACACTTGGCAGTCTTTTAGAACTATAGCTATTCTAACCCGTAGCTATTGCAAACTCATCTGAAGTAGACTTTCAGCAGCGTGGAGTGTCCCGGACCTATTAGCTGTTTTATCCACAAGAGTCAGCTGCTTTCCCATACAATGGACATAGACACAAATGTCAAATCAAGAGAATCACACTCTTCCAGACCTCTGAAAATTTGACTGTCTGAAATAAATAGTATTCAACTTCAGAATCTATGGAAGAAAGTATAGTATGCTCTCAGAAAACAAGAAAATTCTGTTGTTGAAGAGTTTCCTGAACAAGTATATAGATTTTTTTAAATACTGCTCTCTTCTTTCTGTGTAGACCTAACTCCTAATTTAGCTCAGCCAAGATTTTTGTTGGTAGTGCCTTCTGGCAGAAGCTTTTTTTGCCCCCCATCTTCTGGAACGATATCCCTGAGGAGGTGCATAGGCCACCTCACTAGTTATTTTCCCCTAAAATACTTCCATTGATCATTTGTGTGGACTAAATACCACATGAGATTCAGTGCTGTTTTGCATGGACTAGCTCCTGGGAGTAAGAATGTTGAATTTGATAAAGGATGTTAAGGAGAAACTTTTAAGTATGGCCATTTGTTATGGTAGAAAAGCTGACATAGAATGGGAGTGGAGGAAGAGATTAATTGAGAATCACAGAATTTAAAAAGATGCTTAAATACCTCCAAAGAGGAAAACATATCTCCACCATGATGGCAGCGGCTGTGCTGGACTGGCAGCAGTTTCTCATGGTGGGGCAGCATATCCTGCTGCTTCCTGTGTATGAACGGGGGATGAAATCACCCAGCACACACAGGCCACCCTGGAGTATTGTGTCTGCATGCACAACTCCGGAGCTGGAAGTTTCCACCGCGCATCAGAACGGCAGCGGCAGGGGGGCTGCAGGGGTCCCATTGCATGATGCGGCATGCAGAAGCTCCTGGCTGTTATCTGTTGGCAAGAGGGTCTGGCTGCAAGGGGTGTGGGCAACTCCACCACATCCTGGAGTTGGTGGGAACTGAGATGTCCCTCCCAGTAGTTTAGACTGTTGTGAAGGAGAGAGAGGCAGAGGATTGGGAGGTGGTGAGGCCCAGCAGCTCTCATTAGTGATGATGGTTAAATAGCCCTTCATATGGCACCACATATTGTTAATTTATAATTGTTAAAAATACAGAAGTCCTGACATTGAAAAGGTCATCATCCCTGATGAAAGGTCTCCCAGATTCCATGCCTGGCATTGTCAATTACGTAGTTCAGGGAACAGGGTTAGGAAAAACTGCTGCACAAGCCCCAGGGTGCTGCTGTCATCATAGTGGATAATTAAGGAACCATTGGTGGCAAATCACACCTTCATATAAGAATGAGAAATTAATTTTCCTCTGTGTATGTTTCAGATACTATTGTGGACAAGTATAATCACTTGTCCAAAGCAGTCAGTGACCGGAATGAGAAGCTCCAGATCACTCTGACACGTTCTTTAAGTGTCCAGGATGGATTGAATGAAATGCTTGATTGGATGGATGATGTTGAGAAGAGCCTTGAGGAGCAAAGTCAAGTGCCTTTGAATTCGTCTGCTATTCAAGATGTCATCAGCAAAAGCATGGTGAGCAACTTTTTAATAGAGCAAACTCTTCCTGGTTAGATAACTTCTAATCAGCCATTGGTTTCAAGTAATGTTTTACAAAGAATAGGTGGCACTTAATGGAAAGATGGTTTTGACTAGATCAAATGTACTGGCATGATTAGCACAGAGGCATGGCCACTATGGCACAAAATCAAGATGTCTTTTCAAACCCCTTGGATAACAAATGCTTATTTTGTGGAACAACAAAATCAGAGTCCAGTAGCATTTTAAAAACCAACAAAGATTTATTCAAGGTGTGAGTTTTTGGGTGCAAGCACTCTTGATGTTGCAATTAAGAGAACAATTGTGGACCAGAATGAATCTGTAAGCTCTTTCTGCCTTAAAGCTTGCTGGGTAACTTTGAATCAGTTACATTCTTTCAGCCTCATCTTCCTCACAAGGATGCTGTGAGAGTGTAATGGTGAAGGGAAAACTCTACACAGAGCTGGGATAAAAATATACTGGATAGTTAGATTTATTTATAACAGTTCATGACTGATAAGTTCATACATCTAGAAACACAACTGTAATTGCCTCCTTTATTTGTTGCATTTTGTAATTCAGGCACTGGAACAAGACATTGCAGGTCGTCAGAGCAGTCTAAATGCCATGAATGAAAAAGTGAACAAATTCATTGAAACAACTGATCCATCCACTGCATCTTCTTTACAAGCTAAAATGAAAGAGCTTTCTTTACGGTTTTGTGAAGCCAGTAAAAAACAGAAGAAAAAGCTTGAAAAGATGGAGGGATTGAAGTCAAAAGTGGAATTATTTGAGTGCCTCTCAGATAAACTTCAATCATTCTTAGACAAGAAAGCTCAGGCTCTCAGTGAAGCTGACATCCCAGGGAAGGATGTCACTGAAATGTCCTTATATATGCAGGTAAATTTCTACTGGCATAAAATCATTATGGCCATGTTATTGAGTATGCTAATATAACCGTAAATGTAGCCATCACATCCAGAGCTGTGAGAGCATCTGCCAAGTTCAGTGGGTCATGCTATCTGATACGTAGTAATTGTTTTCTTGTCCATTTTGCAGGAAACCAACTCTGAATTGGCAGAACAGAAAAAAGATCTTGAAGTTTTGCAGCACATTGTTGAAGAAATTTCTTCACATGCTATCCCTGGGGACAAGTCATTAGTGTTAGAAAAAGTCAATACCTTGTCAAAGAGATTCAGGGCAATGGAAGAGAGTGTGCGAGAAAAGTGAGTATGGTAATGGAATTTAAGATCAGGCCCTCACAACGATGGTGGAAATTATTAGAGGTGTCAAAATGAAAAAGAATTTAAGCTGGGCAAGAATTTCTTCTGTATGAAGGAGATGCTCTACCACTGAGCCACAACCCCTGTTTCAAGTGTTATATGGAAAGAAATTGAAAAGGAGTTGAAAAGTACATTCTCCCTGATGATGCTGAATGCAAAACGCATAGGGGTTATTCAGCTAAGCTCAGGCAAAATGTACTCGCTTGCAGTCCAGCTGGTTAACGTTTTCTTCAAAGTGAAGTTTTAGTTGCTTAAACTACTGGTAAAATTAGTAAGGGAATAATCTGACACATCTCTCCCCAGAAGTAAATTGAGTGGCATTTCCTCAGTCTCAGGAAGGGGTTCTTAAATTTGCCCTGTAAATGTTTCATCCATATTGATAAGAGTACTTATCTGATTTAGACACAAATTTGCATGGTCCCTACAATGCATGTAGCGGTTCATAATGAGTTACTAAACTGTAAGATGACATTTTACTTGTATGGACTGAAATCTATAGGACTGCATGTAGTGTCACATGCACACTGGGGCTTTTCATGTCCCCTTATTGAGTGCATCAAGAAAAGGGGAAATGGTAATCTCAATGTATATGCATGAAGGAATCTTAGACTGACTTAAAAGCTGTTTCAGTCAGCCCTGTAGCCACAGGAATCTGACAGGGGCACTGTGCCACCCAAAACATGCCCTGTCTCACCAATCAGCTTTCTTCCTGTTGTAGGACGAGCAGTGCATAGGTTGTCTCAACGGTGCCTCTTTCCTGCAGCCCCATTCAGTTCTGTGCTGCAAACCTTGCCAGATGAGGAGGCAGTGCAAATGGGGGGTGGGGGGTGGGGGGCAGCTTCCTGAGTACCTGGTCATCCTCCTAGGGGCTGGAGGTGGAGGGTGCATGAATGTTCAGGCCTTGCCAGGCTTGGGATACAGAGCAGGGATGCAAAGTCAAATCCCACTGGGCTGAGTTTCCTGTTCAGCAGCTGCTGGGCTGATGGAGAGCAAGGAGTTCACAAATACTCAGTCGTTGCCAGCTTCAGGGTACAGAGTATGGTCATGGAGCAGAATCCCAGCACTGGGCTTCCTGCTTGGCAGCAGCAAGGCAACTCCTACCATCCTACTCCAGTGCTGTGCTGGCTGATGGCACCTGTTCCACACATAGCCACACTTTCCCTCCCTGAATCTTGGCTTCAGGGAAGGGAGGAAAGTATGATGGAGAGTCATTGCTTTCCAGGATGGGCCCTCCTTGTATCTGGCAGGGATGTGTGTGTCCATCAAGCAGACTTGAAAGGGGAATTAGGGAGTTGATCTAAAAAGTGTTGTGTCACTAGGCAATCCCATGAAGAGGGCCCTCCCTCAGCTGGAGAGCACCATGATTTGTGGGCTGTGCTTGGCAAGGGGACCTGGGCGCTGGGAGCAGCATGGCTTTGATATGCTTGATAAATCCCGGAAGGCTGACCCAGCACTTTCACGGGGGTGGGGGATGTATAGTTCCACTATGCTTTTAACTGCCAGCTAATAAAAATAATAAAAATCCCTCCCCCTCCACGTTTCTGGTTACAGACCTGTTTGCATTCCAGGTTTCAGTCCTAATAGTCATTGCTAATGCAGGTCATAGGTTTATCTTGAATAGGAGCATTTAATATTTACTTCTTGTTTTATGTTCCATAGAGAAGAAGATGTATCATCTTGCCAACAGCAAATGGATGCATTCAAACTGCATGTAGAGTGTTTGAAGAAATGGATAGATGAGATGACAGAAAGAGTTCCAACTGTGCAGTTATCTTTAAATGCAGAGACATTGCAGAAATATTTGCAGAACACCAAGGTAAGGTCTTTCAGGCAAATGAGATGTGATACTTTCATGAATAGGATCCGTGATCAAGTAATTAATCCGAGCTGTCTGATTTGATGTTACTCTCAAGATTAAATTCAACAAGATAATCTACATTTTAAATTATATCAGCTCAAAACATCTTGTAAAATCTGTATAAAACGTTAATAAGCAAATCAATTTCTATAACTTGTGCCCAATTTTTAGACTATAATGGAACATACTATATTGCTTTTTTCTAATTTTTGTAAGAAATATCTACAACTCAGCCACAGATATTTGGGATTAACCATATTTCACATTTATAGAATTTGGAAGATGAATGGACTTCAAAGGCACCTGAAATTCAGAAAATGACTAGCAGAGGAACAGCATTATGTAACCTAATCAGCACTGTCACTTCCCCTGGAAAATCAAGGGGAGTCAAATCAGGTATGAATAAGGACAATAAGAAATGTTAAAAAAAAGCAGAATACTGCATGTAGATGCAAGTGATAGACTAACTAAAAGAAATGATTTATTTGAAGATCCACAATGTTTACTTGACTCCCAAGTGAATGTTAAGACTGTTCATACAAGGATTGACAGTCAGTAAATGTAAAGGTCTCATTCCTATTTCAATATTTTGACAAAGTCAAAGCAGAGATCAGGTTTACAAACAATCAGAGCCATTAGCAGTTCTGGTGCTGTCTTTATAGAATCATAGAGTTGGAAAGGACCTCCAGGGTCATCTAGTCCAAGCCCTTGCAAAATGCAGGAACTCACAACTACATATCTGCATTTCAGCTTGGCATTGCTGTTATCTTAGTGATCAGCATATTTCCTAATCTTTATTATTATTGTGTACTTTATATACTAATAATGGTCTAAATCTAAGTCTACTTAAATACAGTTACTGGGGCTCTGAACAGACAAGATAGATTGCAGACTGAGTTTCTCTGAGTAAAAGGCAGAAGTGGCAGGGTGTTTCCTGGGTATATATCTTTCCAAGACCATCACAATCAAGCAAATTTGAGACCAATGGCATGGAAGATGGGGAAACTATAATAGGGGGCACAGAAACATCATGAGGCTTGGGGACATGTGGAGAGGGGAGACACTGTTTCCCAGTAGCAACTTCTCAGTAGCACCTTCTCAGTATACCCTGCTTTTCACTGCCCAAAGGAGTCTCAGCGGGGCTTATAATCACCTTCTCTTCCTTTCTGAGACTGAGAGAGCTCTGAGAGAAACTGCTCTGTGAGAACAGTTTCTAACAGGATTGTGACTAGCCCAAGATCACCCAACACGTGGAGGAGCAGAGAATCAAATGCAGCTCCACCACATTAGAAGCTCTTAACCACTACACTAAGCTGTACAAATTGCCAATGCCTTAAAGAGTTGTAGCTAGAACAGGAAGCTGTTGCAGGAGGATCCAAGGAGATCAGGTATTTCCTACTTGGAGAGGTTATTGTGTGGTCAATTTGTCTTCCAATTTCAGAAGAAAGGAATACTTTTGTCTTTTGTGTGTATGTTGTAGAGGGGAGTGCCACACAGCCCCTGTCCCTGTCAAAAGCATCTCTTTCCTTCAGGAGAGCTGATCTCTGCAGTCTGGAGAGGAGATTTCATTCTGGGGGGTTTTCCAGGGCCTTTTCTGCACTCACAATTGTTCCCTATTCTTGATCCTGCTGAATTCCAACAGATCTGTAGCCTTCCTTTTTCCATACCTGAAACAGGTCCCATTAAATCTGTGCCTTCTGCACTTTATTTTGTCCCAATTGCTGGTCTCCAGTCTCCTTCCCGCTTGATTTGGGGGGGGGGAGCAGTGGTCGCATGAAGGTCGCATGAAGCTGGCATTGAAGGAGCACAAGGCTGGAGAGTGCTTTATTCCCTGCCTTTTGGCTCCCGACTCAGCCAGAACAAGCTGGGGGAGGGGCAAGTGGAGCAGGCTGCTTGTTTATTTTTATTTTTCTTCTGCCTGTGAGGGGGAGGGTGGAGCATCAGGAGTGAACGGGGTGGGGCGGGGGAAGAATCTCCAAAAGGCAAATATCTATTCATCGAGGAGTGGACTTTTGGAGTGCAGTTGCTTAAAAACGATCCCAAAATTGAGGGCAAAAATTAAACTTGTGAGGGAACCCCAGTTTTCCTGCAGTCTTTGACCAATCAGGGACAGACTACTGCGATACATCAGCAGTGTTGGGGGTGTGGAGAAGGGGAAGGAAGTTAATCTGTCAAAACATCAACATCTACATTTGTAATACTGGGTCTTTTGGAAAACATTTTCAGATGTAGCAAGTTATAGCCACTCCTGGATATTGCAGAGAAAAGGTAGTGTCACCACGTACTCGATCAGGGATGTTGCAGAGGTAAAATTTAAAGCACCCAAAATCAAAATAGAAATCAAATAAGTTCAGGGCAGAGGGGTTTATTTGGGCTTGGAGAGGATAAAAACCCCAGTGCAGACTTGACCCAGGTCCCAACTGGAGGCTGGCATCCCTGAACAGTGGCAAGGATGCCAGCCTCCAGCTGGGTCCTGGAGATTTAACTTCTGGGTTTTCTTGAAGCCTGAAGAATGTTTCAAGAAGAAATAAAGAGGGCAATGCAAAGGACATCTATTAGGGAGAGCTGGCCTGCAGTTCTTTCTGGAGGCTTCCTGATCTACAGGTTGGGGGGCTCCAAGTCGGGAGCCAAAAGGCAGGCTCGTTTTGCCATCTGTGTCCCTCCCAGGATTTTTAACTTTTAAATAGTTGCGCAGGAGGCAGAACACAACACACTCGGCAAACTTATGTTAGCTAAATAGAGGCAGCATGAAACAATGCATTCTACCCCTTCATTAGGCAGGCAAGTGACAAGTCCCATATAGAAAGAGAGCACGATGTTGACTGGAAAACAATACATGGCAGCCCAGCCCCTTCCTGCATGCTGTTTCTCCATGCCTGCTCACTCCCCCTAAGCAACCACATTGGAATTTTGTCACCTTGTGCTGACCCAAAATTCTTTGCACTAAGGGCTAAAAATGTATATACCAGTTCATGCCTGCACAGCTTATGGGGAACACTGCATGCAGGTGGACCTGGTCCAGTGGCCACGCCACACAATTGAGCCACAGTTTTTCTAGGGGGAGGCTGATTGCATGGAGTGGGGAAACACCTTAAGACAGAGGTGCAGATAAAGGTAGTTTGACTGTTTGGTGGAGGCTGTTTGAAGTTGAGTTGCGAATTCCAGGATAGGAAATACCTAGAATTTGGGGCCAGCTGGAGCCTGGGGAGGGGTATTTGAGAAGGAGAGGGACTTCAGAAGAATATAGTGCCATATATTCCACCTTTCAAAGCAGCCATTTCCTCTAAGGGAACAAGGATTGCCTGATTCAGGTTAGGGCTAGAGATCACCTAGAATTATGACTGATCTGCAGATAAGAGACATCAGTTCCCTTAGGAAAAGTGGCTGCTCTGGAATGGGAACTTCATGACATGCTATACTGCTAAGGTTGCTTCCCTCCTCAATCCTCTCCTCAAGGCTCCACCCCAAATCTCTAGGAATTTGCCAACCTGGAGGTGGCAATCCTAAAGAAGAACTGATCATAGAATCATAGGAATCATTAGAATCATAGTTGGAAGGGGCCATACAGGCCATCTAGTCCAACCCCCTGCTCAACGCAGGATCAGCCCAAAGCATCCTAAAGCATCCGAGAAAAGTGCGTATCCAACCTTTGCTTAAAGACTGCCAGTGAGGGGGAGCTCACCACCTCCTTAGACAGCCTGAGCACCGAGCCTTGAGGTACCCCGCTACTCACCTCCCTCCAGTCTGATGAAACACCATTGACAACCACTCTTTGAGTGCGGTTCTCTAACCAATTCCCTATCCACCTAACTGTCTGAAAATCCAGATTGCAGTCCTTCAATTTATCCATCAGAACATCATGGGGAACCTTATCAAAAGCTTTACTAAAATCCAAGTAAACAACATCAACTGCATTTCCACAATCCAGCAAACCTGTTACTTGGTCAAAAAAGAAAACCAGGTTGGTCTGACAGGACGTGTTGGAGACAAATCCATACTGACTTCCTTGGATCACCAAATTGTCCTCCAGATGTTTGCAGATCGCTCCCTTTAATATCTGCTCTATTATCTTCCCCACAACAGAGGTCAGACTCACTGGTCTGTAGTTTCCCGGGTCATCCTTCCTCCCTTTTTTGAAGATCGGAATAACATTTGCTCTCTTCCAGTCCTTTGTAGCTGTAAGATCTGTTGTGATTCCAGGAGATCTTGTTGCCCCACCTAGAGGTTCACAACCCTAGAAATAGAAGAAGCAGACCAAGGAGAGAGGCTGTGGGAGATTTTGAGACATCAAGAGGAAACAAAGATGAGTGGGAAATGATATGCTTTCCACATGTCTTTGCAGGTTTCCACTTGTATCTACTAATTCTTGATACAGCAGACATTAAAAAACAAGAAATGGGGGCATTTTAGTCATTTGAAATCTGAAATCATCTCTAGTCACATCAGCAGGCCTACTGAAATAATATAAAAGTGTAAAGAAACTATTCAAACTTTGCTCATTGGGTTATATCAATCACTTCTATATTACTTTCACAATTAAAGGTACAGGCGTCTGGGTTTGATGCTAGTGAGGGTTCTTTCCACAGCAGGGAATGTAGAAAGGTCCCTCTATCTTATTATGAGAACAATTCAGCTGAGATTTTCTCTCTGTTTCCCAGCTGCCATTAGGCTAATACTCACCTTCCAGCTGGTAGTAAAGGGTGAATACTTAGCCTCCTCCAAGGCAACCATTAATTCTGCTCCATTAAATTCTGTTTAAATATACATGCAATAGATTCTTCTGAGTGCTCTTATTTCCTTCATAAATAATAAGTGTTTTGACACCTCATTAAATTGCCTTTGGATCATCTAAAAGAGGATACTCCTGAACCTCTTCTCCTAAAATGGGAACTGGTAAACACAGGACAGAGGGTTTATTGGATAGCAGCTAGGTTCGCAGTAGAAATGAATAGGGCAATGTCTTATTACGGATCCAGTTCCATAATACATGGAATCACAGACCCTGATTCATATAGTAATATTGCAATGAGGGTGTAATGATTTCTTTGGCTTTTGTATGCATTGTTTTGTGCATCATTGCAGATACCAAAAACATGATTCATATACACCGAGACAGTGATACACATATGTATTTAATGGCTGCTTTAAAGCATTTGGAAAGGGCAACAAAAAAGGGATCAGGATGTCCAGCTCTAAGCATCAAGTTCTATATGCTTGCAACCTTCACAACTGAAGCATTACACTTTGCTCATGAGTACATATGCTTGTATGCAAACAGCTGTGGAAGACATTGTCCCAAGTTATCATTTTGTCTCTAGATCACTATGGCTTTCTGTCTGCAATTCTACTGATAGCAATCTCCCACAAGAATGCATGTGGATTCTGCAATGTGTAAAAATACCCTAAATATTTGACATTATGAAGAATCTACTTTTAATCATACGAAGTGATTAAACCATTGTAGTGCCGTTTATAAGAATCTTGAGAGAACTGGGTTAAAGCTCTGTTCAGTCCCTAACTCGTTGGTGACCTTGGCCACATTTCCCCTTCAACTCTTAGTTCTTCTGTATCGTAGAAATTGTATAGACCTTCCATGTAGGGGTACTCAAAAAATAAAGATAGTTCAAAAAATAAAGATATTGAAGAAGTGGAACATGGAGCCCATGTGACAGCTTTTTCCCAACTAAACTGTTGCACTTTGGAGGAAGGTGTCCCTTCCCCTCAGTTTCTTTTTTGCCACAGCATGGATAGGATTGTCCTAGTTTTGTTTCATTGGAGACCTTGGCTTCACTGAACTTCATGCCTTTTCATCTTTTTTGGAAGTTTTTCTTGATCTTTAGCTTTTTTCTCTGTGGATTCGTGACTCACTGAGCTTGATCTTCAAGGGATTCCTCATTGTAAGTTGTCTCTCATCAACCTACCCCTCCCAGGCTTTCTTTCACTATTCTTCACTGTTCGTAACAATTACATTTAACAAAGCTCTCTTTTAAAAATACGTTCAGTGTGCAACCAAAATGACCCATAGTGATGAACAGAAATTTTGCCTCTTGTGCCTGGAAGAGTCCTAGAACATGGCCACATTATTATTATTATTATTATTATTATTATTATTATTATTATTATTATTATTATTATTATTATTATTATTTAATTTTTAGACCGCCCTTCTCCAAATAGGTCTCAGGGCGGTTTACAACTTAAATAGTTAAAACACAATAAAATCCCCATAAAAACCCCAATTAACATCAACAACAAGTCACATATAACATATAGCGGCGGTGGTCACAATTCTGATCTTCGTTACCTGAGTTCCCCCCAAGTTCAGCCTGGTGGAGAGAATAATATTCAGAAGAGGGTGGCACCAATACAATAGATCTAACAATGATCTCGATGTTAGAGATCTCAATA
Source organism: Paroedura picta (assembly GCF_049243985.1). Classification (NCBI taxonomy): domain Eukaryota; kingdom Metazoa; phylum Chordata; class Lepidosauria; order Squamata; family Gekkonidae; genus Paroedura; species Paroedura picta. The sequence continues at coordinate 150,187,713 of NC_135369.1, forward strand.
TTGGAGGGGATCCTCTGATGGATTAGTGGGAGAGCTGCCCTGGCCTCAACCATATGCCTGGCGGAAGAGCTCCATCTTGCAGGCCCTGTGGAAAGCTGGTAGATCCTGCAGGGCCCTTAGCTCTTCTGGGAGCTCATTCCACCAGGTTGGGGCCAGGACTGAAAAGGCCCTGGCCCGGGTCAAGGCCAGACGAACATCCCGTGGGCCCGGGACAACCAGTAAATTCATACCCGCAGAGCGGAGTGCCCTGCGGGGGGGGGGCATAAGCAACCAAGCGGTCCTGCAGGTAGACGGGACCCAGGCCACGTATAGCCTTAAAGGTCAATACCAATACCTTGAATCTGATTCGGAAACAGACTGGTAACCAGTGCAGATGACGAAGCACCGGCTGAATGTGGGCCCTCAAAGGTGTTCTAGTGAGGACCCTGGCAGCCGCATTTTGGACCAGCTGTAACTTCCGAGTCAAAGACAAGGGAAGGCCCGCGTAGAGCGAGTTACAGAAGTCAAATCTGGAAGTGACCGTTGCATGGATCACTGTGGCCAGGTGTTCCGAGGACAGGTAGAGCACTAGTAGCCGGGCTTGGTGAAGATGGAAAAATGCCATCCAAGCTACATTGGTGACCTGAGCCTCCATAGAGAGGGAGGCATCAAATGTCACTCCCAAATTCCTGGCAACTGGTGCAGGTGTTAATTGCACCCCGTTCAGGCATGGGAGGCGCGCTTCCTGATCCTGCCCTCTTCTGCCCAGCCACAGGACCTCCGTCTTGGAGGGGTTGAGTTTCAGGCGACTCTGCCTGAGTCACATGTAAGGCATGTAGTGACAGCATGTTATGTCTGAAGGCTGCTCTTTGGGAAAAGGCCCTCACCTCATCCAAACCATTCAAGTCAATTCTAAGTGCAGAACCAACTAGACCACCTTCCTTGGTACTGTCAGCTCCTTGGAACCATCACTGGACCCCCCCCCCTTCTGAAGCATTGCTTGTGCACTTGGTTCCAGTGGTTCTGAAAGCAATCAACCCCCACACCCCCATCAAAAGAGAACAGCCTCTACAGTGCTAGCATCAGAATCAAGGTATCAGCAATTCCCATTGGCGGTTTCCTCAGTTCCAGCCCATAGTCCTTTGGAACCACCATCAGAAAAGAAGACAAAGCATAACAAGGATATAGGCTAGATATCAGGGGGAAAAATTTCACAGTCAGAGTAGTTCAGCAGTGGAATAGGCTGCCTAAGGAGCCTATGACCGGGTTGGGGCCCCCATACCCATTTCCAGAATAAAGATATCCACCTGTATGGTGAACAGATGTTGATCAAAGGTTGAGAATGGTCAAAGCAATGAACATAAATATCACCACAACAAGCCAAAAGACAAGATTCTGAGTCATCTGTACCTTGACATCGGGGCCTTGACATCCCCAGACATTGGGGCCTTTCCTGTTTTAGAAGGCCCTACTGACATCACAGCCCCAGTATGGCAGAAACCAGCATGCATTCTGGCCACTTCTCATAGGGTGAAAAATGTGTATGAAATTAAGCAAGATTCCTGTGACTTTTTATCCATTCACACACCATCCTCTTTGCTTGTGACTGAAGAGATGCAGATGCACCAAAGACATAGTCAACAGCCAGCCCCAGCCAACATTGAGAGTTGACACCTGGACTCTCTGGGTTGAAAAATGTATTTGGCAGCTTTAAATTTTAGGACTGCAAATTTTTAGGCCATTATGATGGGCTATTGACTTTTCATATGAGAGAAGATGTCACAGTAACTTGGCACCCTGCATGAAGAAGCCAACCTGATCCAGTCTGAGGCTGCAAACTTTCTAAACTAGAAATAAATGCAAGCAGACACATAACTGATGCATCTGTAAGATCTGTTGTGGCCTTAGCCATGGTCTTGAGAAGGCATTTTTGGCTGTGTGGGACTGCCCCCCCCCCCACTGGAGATAAACTGTAAAGTAGAGGTGCTCGCTTTTGAGGATTTAACTCATTTCTCATAGGTCACTGATGAGTTTATGTCTGTTATTAAAAAGAACAAACTGCTGAATCCCTTGGGGTCCTTCCTTCGACAACCCCATGACAGGTGGGGTTTGCCACGCTCTTCTATCATAGTCAAAGACCTCGACAGCAGGTTATCACCAGTGTTCTCATCATCAATACCAATCTCCTTCCCTCTAGAAAAGAAAGAGTGCTACATGACCTAGATCTGGCTGACAGGCTCAACAAAGAGCAAAGAGATCAGAGCCAGCAGTTGTCAAAGTTCTGATTATCTGTCCATTATCAGGCAGAAAATCCCCAGGCACAGACTGGCTCACTCTTAGGAGATATAGTTTGCTATGCTCCAACAGGTGGGTCTTAGCTATAGGTCATAGTGGTTAATTTTTTAGAATTTGCTTCTTTGCTTTCCGGCATCTACAGCCGTCGACAACCCATACCCTGAGCTCCAGCTGCTCCTGTGAAAAGCGGCAGCTGAAAAAGTTCCAGTAAGCCTCTAGTCATGGTATTTTCATTCTAGGTTTGTTCTCATTGATAAAGATGGGGGCTGTAGACGCATCCTTATTTTGAGGAAATTAAATACATTTTTGAAGGTGTCTAAATTTAGAATAATCTCTCTTTCATCTGTCATTGAATACTAACTCATGGTATGCTGTGCTGGACCTTAAAGATGGCTATTTTCCTATATGGGGCTGCACTGAAGATGGAAGATGAAAATAGAGTTACATTTACCTGTAACTGTTGTTCATCTACAACTTCTATACAGACAGGCATTCCTTCCCTCTTGCCACACTGTGAGCTATCATATATAATTACATTTTCCCATACTGCTGGGGCACTGAAGGGTAGACCCATGGGTCATTCTGGGAGTTTTCTCGTGGCAGTCTGACAAGAACTGAGGAGAAAGGGAGGGGTGCCCTCATCTTGAGCATGTGATGGTTTAGGCAGGATAAAGCCATCAGGGCTCTGGAGAGTAGTGGCACTCCCTTGGATCTCTACAAGTTAGAAAAATCCTTTTTACAGCCGACCTGCACACAGGTACAGTCCTGTTGTATGTCTGCACAGAAGATGTCAATGAACAACAATTACAGGTAGATGCAATCCTGTTTTTATTTTCTGTTCAGCAAAATACAAAACCCCTATATGAGACAACTCTGGGTCTTGTGCCAATGTTTTCTTGCAAAAGGCTTCTGCTTTAGGGGCCTAACCCTCAAATAACTGCAAAACAAGAAGTTGGGTTCCCCCAAAGGAATCTTTATATATAGAGGGAGCTGCTCTAATACCTGAAATAAGCAAGGGAATATGAATTAGGTTATGAAGATGCGCTTCCCCCTTCTCCCCACTTTCACAGTTGATCTTTTGAAAATAATAATTGAAATTGGAAAAATAGGTGGAAGGAAATGGTTTGCCTTTGCAGTATCCTTCTAGAATTTCTGTAGGTTAGCATAAGTAATTTCCCATTTGTAGCATATTTGATCAAGCCTAAGGATCAGATTTTGATTGAGTTTTTACTAAGATTTATTTACTTAACTAAGATATACAAATTAATGTACTAATTACTTGTAAATAAAAAGATAATTACATGTTTCAGTGGAAATATGCACACAAGTGAAAAATGCTTTTAGATATGTTAGAAATACTTAAATGCTAATAATGTCCAGATAGATGGAATTTTATGTTATATGAGTACTGCAATTCACGTTTATCTTTTCCAGCCGTCAGTGGAACACTGTTAAATGGTGAAGGAGGTACTACAGGTAATCATGGGTTCCTGACAAATAAGGGTGAGTAGTAGCTAGCAATGGCACAATATTCTTTTTCAAGTCCTTGTGCAAAGGTTTCCCTCCTCCTTCTACTAATAGTCTGGTGACTGTTCCTAACCCACCTTCATTTTGTGTTTTGATCGATGATGTAAGTGACTATAATGAATTCATTGTGGCTATTATTTCATGCAGGTCTTTGTGTTTTTAACATACAATATTTGTAGCTTGCCAGATGTTGAGTAAAAAGTTTGAACTTACTTCTACTTCTTCCCTCTCAGAACTGGCCAGTGTTCAAGAGGATATGTCAGTTGTAAGCCATAACTATGATGATTTGGGAGAGATACTGAAAGAAATAGGGTCAGAATTGGAATCCATGCTTTTGAATATGCAGAACATCCAAGAAGAATCAAATTCAATGATGGAGTGGTTACAGAAAATGGATACGGATGCAGCAAAATGGGAAGCTGTTCTCCTAGATGGTGAAGCCGTTAAGGAACAAGTGGAGCAACATAAGGTGCCTTTTGTCTCTTTCTGTGTTATAAACTATCAATTAAGGATAATCAATTTTTAAGCAGATCTTCCTGTTCAAATTAACGTCTATTTAATAATGTATGAGACTGAACTACCATCTATTTGTCCTCCATGGTTTCCATATATTGGTCCTTTGTGTAACATTTTCATGGAAACCTCATAAGCATGCCTATCAGGGGTACATCATTTATATCGGAGTTGAATTTGTCTAGCTTCCTTCAAAAGGAAGCTATCTCCATGAGCACCCCTTCTGTCAAGTGTGCTAATTGTATGTGTTCTTAAGCCCTAACATGTTCTTTCTTGGTAGCTATTTGAAACAGAGTTGAAACAGAATGAGAATAAACTGCAAGAGCTCAAAGACAGAGTCACAGAGTTGCTGGAGAAGAACCCAGATTCTCCCGAGGCATCCAAATGGAAACAGATGTTGGATAAAATAGGTATTACGCTGTGCTTGCCATAGGCATCAGACTGGGCTGGAAATCAATGTTTTATTCATTTAATCCTTTCATCCAGGGGTAGTCAACCTGTGGTCCTCCAGATGTTCATGAACTACTTCTCCTGAGCCCCGGCCAGTGTTTTCTGGAGGAACATCTGGAGGACCACAGGTTGACTACCCCTACTTTCAGCCACAACTTGCTTCTCTTTTACCCCCAGCAATCCTGTACTGTCTTTCCAGCACTAACTGCACTGCCACATGCCAAAGTGCTATTTTGGTGCACTCCTATTCATGTTAGAGCTTTGGGCCACAACCCGGCACATATCTGTTCATTTCTTTTAAAATTGCATTGGTATCCTGACTTACTTCAGAAAGTTTAAGGCTCCATTTCAGTGGCATTTCAGCTGCCTAAAAATGTTCAGAGCTACAGTCCTATGCTGCATTACTGTTTCAAAAGAACATCGTTTAATTCATTTTAATAATTGTAATTCTGCTGCTGGAAGAGACATATTAATTTTTTGAAGTGCTTAAGCCAGTCAGTGGCAACAATATCATGAAACTGACATGGGATTGTCAGTTCTTCATATTCTTTTCTATGCCATGATGCATTTCTATCAGTAAGGCTGTTCTTTATACCAGGGGTAGTCAATCTGTGGTCCTCCAGATGTCCATGGACTACAATTCCCATGAGCCCCTGCCAGCAAACGCTGGCAGGGGCTCATGGGAATTGTAATCCATTAACATCTGGAGAACCACAGGTTGACTACCCCTGCTTTATACTACCTTAATTTTTTTTTGCCAAACTTGAGAAAAAAATCATGTTTGAACAATGAGTTTGTAAACCGGTTTCTCCTAGTTCTTCTGGGCATTATGGTGCCTCGAATGAAATGCTGGTTGGCAAGCCATCACTGCCCATAGTGGTCATTCATATAATGAGAACTGTGGCACTTGGAAGATGGCAAAGATATAATGACAGAAGAAAACAGTAAGAAAATTAAGGAAAACTCCCAGGGTCCTATAAATCTGAAACAGTATTCTTAACAAGAATTAGATTTATTTTTTTGCTGTAAGAAAACATGGATCAGATCAGTTGTTCATGTAGTCCAACATCCTGTTGTCTGCACTGTCACTATGTGAAAGGCGACATGGAGGGCTAAGAGTCCCCCAGAGGTAGACTGCCTCTATACAAGGAGGTTTTGTTTAGCTATTGATGTACCTGTCCTTTATCAGTTTGTCTAATCCCATTTGAAAGCTATCAAAGCCTGCAGCTCACCAGCGGTGGTGAATTGCTCAGGTTATTTATGAACTATGTGGAGGAATACTTAGAGAATCTATTGTGGATCAATATTTTAATTAATTTCATCTGTTTTTCTTTGATTTGTACCCTGCCCTTCCTGGTACACCCAAAGAAAAAAAGGAATAAAAATGTTAACCCCCAAAATTAAAGCAGGGACCCCAAAATGTTAAAAAAATATAAATGTGCAGCTTACTGTTATGAATGCAATGTGTAAATAGTTAAATGTGCTCAAATATTTATTATTTATTTATTCCAAATAACTTGTAGTAGGATGTATTCCCTGTGGACCGTCACCTTTACCTTATAGGTAAATTGCAGATGGAAAAGCCTTATAGATCATGGTTTATATAGGCCACACAAAATCGACTGCTGGTTTAGAAGACCTGGTCTGTATTCATGTAATGTGTCTTTTAAAAAGTTCTCTCTCCCTCTCTTTCCCTCTCCCTCCCCCCCCCCCCCTCTCTCTCTCTCGGCATAGATTCCAAATGGAAAGAACTCAGCCAGGTAGCAACTGATAGGCAGAAGAAACTGGAAGAATCATCAAATTATATGACCCAGTTTCAGACTGCAGAATCTCAGCTGAAACAGTGGCTGGTGGAAAAGGAGTTAATGGTCAGTGTGCTGGGACCGCTGTCAATTGATCCCAACATGTTAAATACGCAAAAGCAGCAAGTTCAGGTGAGCATTAGATCCTCCTGGGTATTATTTCAAAGAATAGTACTTGAGTTTCCTTTACTCACAAGGTACAGTCAGCAGAAGTTTGCTATACCAATTTATCAGTAAGAGTCAAAACAAATTTAGTTTGTTCTTTTGAGAAATAAAGCGTTCATAATGAATACGTAGGGACCGAGGAATGTTTTCTAAAACATATTGTATGGATCATATTGTCATGATATATTTATTTAATGGCACTGTTACTTGTTCACAGTTGAAATTCCTTTTTAAACATTTCTTAACATGAGTTTCAGTGCCACTGATTCCAGAGGAAATTAACTGCACATAATGACAGCCATCCAATTCAAGTTAGGTGTGAATTACTTTAAAGTTGAAAGCAATGGAACTTGCTAATTATAGATTCAAGTTAACCTTGGTGGCATTGATTCTAAGTTGAGCTGGCTTGGATCCCCCAGAGATTTCCAAAAACAAGAAAGGATTTCCATTGACAGAATAGGACCCTCTCACTACAGTCCCAAATGCCTCCCCAACTGCTCCAAAGGAAATGGAACTACAGGAACAGCAACTGTTAGAGTTGAAGATCTGCAGCAGAAGGGGAGGTATTGGCAAAAATCATGCTTTCATCTGTGGGATCCATGCAAAAGGCACAATTCTGGTTACCCAAATGCCAAACAGACTAGGATTTTACCAGGTGCTGTGAAATCTGTGACATGATCTTTGATGGCTGTTTCACACTCAAGCAATCATCATGTGAAGTGATTAATTGTAAAAAAGTTACTCACCACTGTTTTATAACTTCATCATACATGACATTTTTCTGGAAGAGCTGAAGAAGGCACACCTTTTCCTCTAAAATCCAAGTTACAGTTCTGGTCTGGTAGTTATTTGAATGGGCAAATACTTTGTTGATAATCTGGAATATTTTTTCTGGTTATCCTTCAATTAATTTCCATCTATTTTCCCCTCAGATTCTGCTCAAAGAGTTTGATACCCGAAAACCGCAGTATGAACAGTTAACCATGGCAGGACAAGGGATTCTAAAGAGACCAGGTGAACACCCACCATCTCATGAAACTGTGAGGCAGCAGTTGGCAGCTGTGGCACAGAAATGGGATGCCTTAACAGGGCAGCTGAGTGCCCGCTGTGATCGAATTGAGCAAGCCATTGTCAAAAGCACAGAATACCAAAGCTGTCTGAAGAACCTCTCTGAGAGGTTTAGTGCCTTGGATAGTAAACTCAGCAGCAGCTTGGCTGTAAGTACAGACCCCGATGCTGTGAAGCAGCAGCTGGAAGTGGCCAGAGAATTGAAACAAGAAATAGAAGAGGAGATGCCAAACATAAATGCTGCTGAGACTCTTTGTGAAGAACTGTCGGTACTGGTGGCAGAAGATTACCTGAAAACAGAGCTTGCCAGGCAATTAGAAGGTGTCATAAAGCCCTTTAAGGAGATGGAACTAAAAGCAGGTTGGTATCCAAGTTAAATATATTTTTTTAACGGGGTTGTACCAGAGCTTGGCTGCTGCATCCTCAGACCCTAGATTATATGGAGGGGCAACAGTCCAGTTTTGTAGATGTGCCAAAGGCTTGCATCTCCAGATTTGAGGTACCTAATGAGATATAGTTGAAAATAGTTCATGCGTTTCTCAAGGGATGATACCCACAGTATGAACCCAGAATTTAATACAGTTTCTCCATGTGAGCAGAGTGTATTTCCTTGAAACCCATGTCCTTTCCTTTTCTGAACACCAGAATAATAAAAGTTGCATATAGCTGTGGATTTTTACATTTTCTTTTTGGCGCTCTACAGGCAATCACATCGAGCACCTCCAGTCAACATATGTTAGTTCTCATCAGTTCCAACAAATGTCCAAGGACTTCCAGGCCTGGCTGGACAAAAAGAAAGGGGAACAGAATCGGTCTCGCCCTATCTCCACCAAGCCGGAGTTTCTGCAATCATTAATTAATGATCAGAAAGCATTTAAAATGACTTTGTCTGAACAGATTGGTTCCTATGAAAAAATAATTGCAGAAGGTGAAAGCTTGCTCCAGAAGACTCAAGGGGCCGAGAGGGCAGAGTTGCAGTCCCAGCTGAACGCACTTAAAGGGAACTGGGATGAGATGCATAGGCAAGTTAAAGAAAATCAAGACAAGTTGAATGATTGTCTGGAAAAGGCCCTCAGATACAGGGAGCATGTAGAGACCTTGCAGCCTTGGTTAACCAACTGCCAAAGCAACCTATCTGATGTCAAGATAGGAATAGACCCTGTGGAGCTAGAGAAGTCCATTACTCAGGTGAAGGCCTGGCAGAAGGACTTGGACAAACACCAAGGAATGGTGGAACTGTTAAGCAATGCAGCAGCAACGTTGCTCAGTGCCTGTGAGACAGACAAAGACATTATTCAAGAAGAAAAGGCACTGCTGATCCAGAAAGTGGATACAGTTACAGAACAATTGCACACTAAAAAAGAGGGCCTGGAAAAGATGGCTCGGAGACTAAAAGAGTTTCAAGAATCATGCAGAGAAGTTAAAGAGCAGCTTCAGAATGCCAGAGAGCAGCTGGAAGTTCATGATACTTTGAAACCCCAGGCTTACAGCAACAAACATTTGACGCTTATGCAAACTCACCAGAAAGCACTTCAGACCTTAAAGCCTCAAGTAGACCTGGCAAAAAAGCTCTCCCAAGAACTGGTGATGGATGCTTCCGATTCATCGGGTGTTTCTGACCTCTTGTTGCAGGCAGAAACATTGGAAGAAGAGTACAGTGCCATCAGTCAGCAGGTTGAAGATAAATGTTCCTTTCTGGAAACTAAACTTCAAGGAATTGGTCATTTCCAAAACACCATCCGTGAGATGTTTTCTCAGTTTGCAGAGTTCGATGATGAGCTGGACAGCATGGCTTCTGTGGGTAGGGACCTGGTTATACTGCAGTCACAGCGAGAGGATATCCAAACATTCCTGAAGAAACTGGAAGACCTAATAAGCAATAATGAAAATGCAAACAAGACTTGTAAAGCGATGTTAGCAAGTGAAGCTGAAGCTTCTCCTGATTTGGCCGGCATAAAGAGAGACTTGGAGGCTTTAAATAAGCAATGCAATAAGTTGCTGGATAGAGCAAGAGCTAGAGAGGAACAAGTAGAGGGGACTATTAATCGAATTGAAGAGTTCTACTGTAACCTGAAGGAGTTTTCCAAGCTGCTCGAAGAAGCAGAAGAACATGAAGAATCTCAGGGTCCGGTTGGAATGGAAACGGAGATTATTAATCAACAGCTGAAAGTATTCCAGGTAAGACAGTCCTTTCTGTATTCTGTATACTGAATTGCATAACAATGGTTGAGTGGATAAAATGGAGATTAGCAACAAGAGCATCATGGGGTGAACTGCTTAAGAGTTAGACCCAAAAGGAAAGATTATTGGGTTGGGTACTGTTGCTTTCCTCTTTCCTCTAGGGCAGTGGTCCACAACCTTTTTCAGGCTGCGGACCAGCTGTGGACCGGGAGGGCGATTGCCCGGCCGTGCATGCGTGGCACTCCCTGGCCGCGCATGCGCAGCCGGGTTGTGCATGCACATTTGCGCCATGCACGGCCTCAAACACGCATGTGCGGCACTCCAGAGCCACGCATACGCATTTGCGGCCGCACTTGTGCAAATGTGCATGTGCGACCTGGCCGTGCATGCGCGCATGCGCGGGGTGCCACGCATGTCTGTTTGTGGCTGCACATGGTGCAAATGCACATGCATGGCCCAGCGCTGCCCTACAGAGGCAGCGCGGCCCTACGCGGCCCTACGGAGGCACGGCCCAATTCCAGGGCCTTCGCGGCCCGGTGGTTGGGGACCACCGCTCTAGGGGACTCAGTATATGATAGAATGTCACACATATAATAGAGGAAGAGGAAGGAAGAACACAAGGAAGTGGGATTGCCTGGGGATTTTAAGAACATTACCCACAGAATGTTATACTAAAGGCCAGACCATATGTAACAGTAGGGAACTGGTTAAAACAAAAAAAAAACATCGATTTTTCAACTGCTAGTAGCATCCAGGTTCCTTCCTCCATATTCATGGAGAGGTGACCGTGATGTTACCAAAGTTTAAGGTATCCTTTTTTTTTGGATGAATAGCATCTCCAGGATTATGTGATTGATAATGGTCAGAAAATAGCACTTGGGAAACCCATCTCTTTTCTTCACGTCATGGTCTTGATCTGAATCGTGGTTTCTATCATTCCCAGGTTTTTTAAGGGGGAGATTCGTGGATCACCTGCTGTAATGTTTAATTTATCCCTAGCTGTTGCAGCAATTGAAATTCAGGTGTCAGAGATTTCTGCAGCAGCAGTAGTGGCAACATTCAGCGGGTTTGGACACTAACCTATCTAACCTTTGAAGGGTGGAATAGCAAGCTTTTTCCCTTCACAGTTCCACTTTGGTCTTAAAGAAACATGACTTCGAAATTCCATGCAGAGGTCTAATCAACTTGATTCTTCCCCCTTTGGAAAGGAAATAAAGTGCATTCCAGCCTTCTATTACTATTAGTGTGGTTCTCCATATGGTCCAGGGGTGGGGAGGGGTATGCAATCACTTGCCCTCCTCAGCTGGGTAAACATGCAAATTGGCTCTTAGTATGGGACTTTAAAATTGTTATAGAATTTGTTCAGACTCATGGTTTGGTAACGAGTTTAGCATCAGCCCAGCATGAATATAAAAATTGTGGTTCAGCTAACTCATGATCAGTTAACTGGAGCCCTTCCCTGGATGTCTTTTTCTATGCAAATTGCATAAGTCTTAAAATGCAAGTTGATATCTTGAAAATTATGAATTGGTCATTTTGCATTTGCCCCAACAGAGGGTGCTTTCCTTCCATTTTAAACATTTGTTCCTTCCATTACATTCTCGGATAGAGCGAGAAGCTTTGTTAACAAGCAGTGTGTTCGTTAACTCATCAGACTGTGTCTTGGAACTATGTCAGTAGAAATAAATGCTCAAAAAATAGGTCATGACGTATTTATCTGGTCTGTGACAATTAAAGCCTCAGTTTTCGAATAGCATAACAAAATCTCTCCTATGGAGTGTTGGTTTTGGGGTGCTTGGAATTTACAAGCCCTTTGAGGGCTGAGACCTCAACTTCCGTGATGTGTTCTCAGCTCAGTGGCATGCAGCAATTTAGAAAATGAGAGCTGTGTCCTTTGGTCAGAGCTGTTACAGAGACTTTCTAAAGCTGCTTTAAGGCAGGGGTAGTCAACCTGTGGTCCTCCAGATGTTCATGGACTACAATTCCCATGAGCCCCTACCAGCATTTGCTGGCAGGGGCTCATGGGAATTGTAATCCATGGACATCTGGAGGACCACAGCTTGACTACCCCTGCTTTAAGGCATACGGTCTGTAATTTTGCTTGAGAAAATCCCAGCAAAGCCTTAGACTCTAGCTAGTGGACAGTGCAACAACTTGTAAGGGCACAAAAATATAAGATATATCATGGTTGTTAACAGTATTAAAGCTGGTTGAAGAACAAGATGGGCAAAAGTACTACATTATGGTTCTGCCCAAGCACCCAGGTGGACTGTGTGGATCTTTTGACCCTTCTAGGGTTCCACCATACATTCTAATGAATCTTACATGTTTGGATTGTTTATAAAATTTTCCTTTCTTGCTTACCATGTTGCCCTTCTGGGCAAGCTAATGTTGCTGTGATGTCAGAGTTCCAAAAGGATGAAGCATGTGCCAAAGAGATATTCACATATTGAGTCCTCTCTTGAACTATATAACTGGCTGATGGGGGCAGTACTGGAATACAAGCAGCCCTGAGCCATTCCCTCTGTCATGCCCCTTCAGAGTGCAGCCAGAGTCTTTCCCTAAGAGCAAACATCCCACAGCCCAAAGACACTGTACTGGCACACAGGAAGAGAGACAGATCCTGCATGGGGTAGTGTGTTAATATATAACAAATCCAGATCAAAAGCAATGATGATATGAGGTGAGTAAATGGCCATTTAAGTGTGATCTCTGACAGCTGGCACATATTCACACATTGGTGTAGTGGTTAGGAGTGTGGACTTCTAATCTGCCGAGCCGGGTTTGATTCCCCGCTTTCCACATGCAGCCAGCTGGGTGACCTTGGGCTCGCCACAGCACTGATAAAGCTGTTCTGATGGAGCAGTAATATCAGGGCTCTCTCAGCCTCACCCACCTCACAGGGTGTCTGTTGTGGGGAGAGGAAAGGGAAGGTGAATGTAAGCTGATTTTGAGAGTCCTTTGGGCAAAGAAAAGTGGCATATAAGAAACAACTATTCTTCTTCCTGGCAGTAGATATTTATTTCCCTTATTTACTTCATGTTTCAAGCTATCCATCCTGTGACAAAGGCAAGGTCAAGCAAAACTATTGGTAAGGGCCAAGAAGGCTGAGATAAGAATTTATTTCAGCAGGTTTTCCAAGAGTCCTGGACATGTATTATACCAGGGCTTGTGTGGTCAGGAGGCTACATCTAATATTGGTTCCAAGGAAAGTAGCTGAGTAAAGCAAAGAAACCTAGAGAACAATAAAGGTGAGGTCAAGGCAAAGGCACTAAGCCAGAGACGGTGCAACTCAAAAGTGTAGTTCTGGTTTCTGTCTCATAACCCAGGATCCCATCCAAGAAAACCATCTTGCAGATTTTAGTTTAATTTCTAGCGAATCCAAGATTTTCCCAGCTGCTAGAGGGGAAAGAACTTACCTTGAAATTGATATAATGGCTTAACTTTTATTCTATAATGGTTTGGTAGGGAAACACAAGCACCCTGTGTTAACCTTGTAGGCAAGAACATCCCCTTAGGCTATGCAGGGTGAAAAACCATCACTCTTGATTTCTAGACAAGACAGCAGGGAGGGCAGGATTAAAAGGGGAAGTGAGCATATTTCAGTTTTGCTAAAAGTGTGTTGATGTTTAATTTCTGTGGGTAGATCCTGGATCCCTTTCTGTGCTGGGTTCCATGGATATAGAGCCGATCTGCCTCAGTACCATTTAGATTGAGAGCTGCCAGAACTTCGGTTGTGGTGGTGAATTTTTGAGATTGTTTTCCTGCTGTCATGTTACGGATTCTAATTGTACTAGCTGCAAAGCCCATTCTTAAGAACAGGTTTTGAAAGGCCCCCCCTCCCCACCATTGCCGCGGCCGCTTTCCTGGGGCCCGGCAGGCACTTTCACTACACTTTGCGGGCCCCAGGGAAGGGAATCTTCCTCGCCTGCAAGCGGGCAAGGAGGGAGGATGGGAGGTGAAGAGGGAGGGCCAATCAGTGTGCCGCACCCTGATTGGCCCAATTATATCTCGGACAGGGAGGACAGTCTACACTCCCAGGCCCATTTCACAAATATATAAGAGGAACAATGGATAAGGATGGATTTTATACTACTGTACTGTGGGGTTTTCTATGTAACCTGCCTCAAGCCAGTTTGCTGAGAGTGGTAGAATATAAATTTAAAAATTAAATAAATAAAAGTAGGCCAACCTACAACTCAGCTACAGCTTTGCCGGTGCTGTCAAGAAAGAACAAATAGCACCAGAAAACACAGATAAACTTATTGCTGATTCCTGATACAGGTGTCATCAGACAGCTGCTTCATAACCAGAAATAAAAATAAGTTTTGTGAATAGTGTATCGTTGCTTGAAATCTTGGGGATGGGATGGGACAGGTCTTAAAGATATAAATGCAGAGGTCCCTTTCTAGTGGCTCACATCAAACTTTCTAAGCACTCTACTAGTGGCTTGTAAAGCTGTAAGGGAATGGGAAAAGACCTCCTTCATTCATCCAGTGTACTAGCTCTGGCTTTTTACTGATGACTGTGAAGAAGTAGGGCATGATAAAGAAGAGAGAAAAGATAGCCGAACTTGACTGGGCATGGAAAAGGCTATGATTAATCTCTTCTGTACCTGCTAAGACTTAGCACAATTATGCTAAATTGTATTCTGGGGTATGCTATGGTATTATGAAAGGACCTGTATTTTGAATAATCAGCTGTGCAGTTCACCGAAGTCACTGGGCTTTGAAGGTTATAAGTCTGTTTAGGATTGCACTATGCTTGTTGGCAGAGTAACTATGCTGTACTGAGCTCTCTTTTCCTTACTAATGGATGAGCAGTTAGACTATTGATTATCTTACATTTGTACCTTTCCCTTATTTAAGGGAATTCAGGACACATTCATTTTGTCTTTATAACTCTAGGCTGGGGTGAGTGACCAGCCAAGGCTGCTAGTGAGCTTGATGGCTGAAGGAAGAAGTGAACCATGCTCTTCTCCATCCTATATTAGCACTCTATTAGATTCACTACCTCCCTGCTACAAAATAGCTTTATTTTTTTAAATGTAAAACATCTTACTCAACATCCTTTCAACTGGAGATATCAGGGATTAATCTTGCATGTAAAGTATTTGCCCTTTCAGCCATAGTTCAGAAGAATGCCTCGCCCTTGTTCTAAGAGCTTTTGAAGAGAGTAGTGTAGTCCTTATTTTAACCTGTTAAAATGGTGCCCTGCGGGTTTTGGGAAATACTAGCTTAGGGGTGGTTTCTTGCCGTACTATTTGTACATTCCTGTATACGTATATAGAATAATACAAATTTTTATTTGTTCAGCCTGTACCTCTCAGAGAACTCTTGCATACCCTCTGTCTTCCTTGTGTTGAATGCATTTCCGAACCTGAACCATGTACTGGGACAGCAGAAATGCAAGCAATCCCATAGCTCTCTGTTGAAGGCCTGCAAGATTAGCCTGTTCCTTTGCCTGTATGTGATGGCAACTTGAATGGGTTTAAAAATGCTTTTGAAGATAGTTTCAGATGGCATCTCGGTTCTGAAGATACAGTTTATTTCAGAATGGGTCAAAGTGTGCTTGCTTTTTGAGTTTACAAGAAAAGAAGAGAACTTTGTGCTGTTTTTCTCCCCTGACAGTCTCATGTTAAAATCCATCAGGGACTCTTTGTACCTTTTATGCCTATTGTGAAATGGTAGCATGGGCTTCTGTTCCCAGGGTGCCTGGCCTAGTCCTCTTCAGCTTTGTTTGCCAGCATGCCATCATCTTAAAGGGTAGACTTTGCCAAGTTGGGGGGGAGAGGGGGCATTTGGTCCAGAAGTGGTGCCTACCTGTGATCTAATGATCCTAAAACTCTACCTGTTGGTATTTTGCAGGGATAGGAAGGAGTTTTAGAAAACCACCTAAAGAACCACCCTTTCGTTGTTTCCCTTCAAAGCTCTGTTTTCAGCCACGTACAGTAGCTAGCATATTGTATTTCACGTGCTTCTGTTTCATTCAGTTTCATCACTGATCTTTGTGCTTTAAAGAAACTACAGACTGAACAGATGGGGACAAAAGGAAAGTTCATTAGATGAACTTTCTCCATTTAGCAACAGTTGGCCCGTTTCCTCACAAACATTCGGGATGAACCTGAAAAACAACACCCTTTTCTTGTGAGTTCTGCCGCTCAAATATTTTAACAATCTCTTATCTTGAGAGAAGGAAAGGAGGATTCATTCATTGTCATGTAATTATGCTCCTTGAAATGTTCACAAAATATTTCTATAATAATTGCTCCCCAGAATTTTTTTTATTGAAGTGCATGGAATTTATGTCAGTTTTCATCAGTGAACGCCTCATTAAGCCTCCTCCCCGATTAGTGGATGTGGCAGTTTAAAGAGTCATTTCAGTACTTTGGTAGTGTACAGTATGTTTCAGGAGGTGCCTTCTAATTGAACTTTCTAGGAGAACTGGGCTTGGATGAATATTCCACTTGATGAGCTTGAACTAATATTTAGATTGGTTTAGATTGTTGCACAGATACTGGACTTTTGCCATGATGATAGAGCTGTCTATTCCCTGCAGCTGTAATTTATGCTCCTTTAGAATTAAATCTATAATGTATCGGTTTATCAGCTTTAATAATGTGATCTGTTTTGAAAGAGAAAACCTAAGAGGAAGAATAAGGGAATTTCCGCACAGAGCGTCAAATCATGCAGTGCCTCCATTTGCAATAGTGGGATTTTAATCACACTATTTCTCCCCTCCACATTTCAAAGCCTTCCTGCTACAGCGTCTCACCTTTTCCCCTCCTCACATGCTGCGCAAAAAGCAAAAGAGAGAGCAACACACTCTTTTGCTCACAGGCTCCTCGGACTGTGAATCAATGGAGGCAACCAATTGGAGGTTTGTTGTTCTAAATTTCTTTTAAGCTTGAAACTTACATGTGTCAGTGCGTATTTGTTGCCACGCGTGCGCATTGCCATGTAAGGTAAAGCCTCATCCCCAAAAAACCCAAACATGGCCGGCCAGCAAAGGACACGGCAGGGGAAGCAGATTCCCCCCTTCCATCAGTTCAATCTCCATTAAGTCTCTCTGTAGCATTTTTTTACTAAGTGCCTCCTTCCCTTCCTCCTTTCGGTTGTCAGGCTCATTTCCCTTAACTTATCCTCTCCTCTCCTCTCCTCTCCTCTCCTCTCCTCTCCTCTCCTCTCCTCTCCTCTCCCCTCCCCTCCCCTCTCCTCTCTTCTGTCAGGGTTCGAGGGGTCCGCTCCTCTTCTTTGCTCCGCTACGGTGTCGGCAGACGGGAAGGCAGGTCGGAATAGCACTTGAGGCAGATAGTCGACGTCTCAGAATGGAGTCCACCAGGAAACCCGGGCTGAAACTCCCGGGTTCGTGATAGTTTCTTGCACTATCCCGAACCCCACCTCCTCACTGACGCCGATCTCTCCCATTAAGTAGCTTTCCTCCCTCGCATCCCCCGCCCACCGAACCCTTAAAGGAGAAGCTCCGGCGTCTTGCATCCGTCGTTTCAATCTTGGGCGGCTCCTTGCCCGGCCAAGACCGCTCCTCACTCCTCCCCGGTCCTCCAAGCGCAAACACTGCTCCTCGTTGAGGACTCCCCCTGCCGATGACTCCCCCAGACCCGACTCTGCAGGGTTGGATAAAGGTCCCAGTGATACACCTCTCGTTGGTGAGTCCCCGGGTAGGAGCGGCGAAGTCGGAGAAACCCCGACATCTTCCCTCCCCTACCCCACTGGTCTGCCCACCAGCTCCTCAGCCGTTCCCTTCCACAATCGCTAGAACTCCTGCCTTTCCTCTCCCTCCCCGAGTACTTTTTAAGTGGGGTGCTGCCTCTGTGCCGCCATGCTGCTTCCATGCCGTCCATTCCACATTGCCCGTGCTGCTGCTGCGCCGCCGCTGCTACCCAAGGAGGAAATGTAAGGTAAATGAGGCAATAGACCCATTGTTGGGTGAAACTGGAAAAACACTGACAGAGGATAGAGAGAAAGCAGAAAGGCTCAGTACCTATTTTTCCTCTTCCACCCCCTGAAGAATATGGATCCATCTGGAGGTGGTAGTAAGCAAGACTTAGTGTCTGGCTGGTGGGTTGACTTGGATGGAGGGATTGTCAAGGCACCTGGCTGCATTGGATGAGTTCAAATCTCTTGGGCAGGATGGTGTGCCCCCAAGAGTGGTCAAAGAATTTTCTGGAGAACTTGCAGAACCTTTGTCCATCATCTTCAGGGCTTCTTGGAGGACTAGAGATTTGTCAGAAGACTGGAGGAGAGCAAATGTTATCCCACTTTTCAAAAAAGTGAGGAGAGATGATCCAGGAAACTACAGGCCAGTGAATGTGACCTCTGTCACAAGGAAGATAATGGAGAAGGTATTAAAAGGAGTGATCTGCAAACTTCTAAAAGCTAATTTGGTAATCCAGGGATGTCAACTCAGATTTGTCTCCAAAAGGTCTGGCCAGACTAACTTGGTTTTCTACTTTGATTGAGTCACAGGTTTACTAGATTGTGGAAACTCGATTGGTGTTGTTTACCTGGATTTTAGTAAGGTTCCTTATGATGTTCTTATCGGTAAACTGGAAGACTGCTGGCTAGATTTTGGATGGTTAGGTGGGTAGGGAACTGGTTAGAAAACCACCCCCAAAGAGTGGTTGTCAGTGGTGTTTCATCAGATTAGAGGGAGATGAGCAGTGGAGTGCCACAGGGCTCGGTACTGGGTCCTGTACTATTCAACATTTTTATCAATGATCTGGATTTGGGGGGGGGGGTGAAGGGATTACTCATTAAATTTGCAGGTGACACCAAATTGGGGGGGGGGGTTAGCAAACACCCCAGAAGATAAGAGTACAGTGAGATCTGAACATGCTGGAAAAATGGGCAAAGGAGAACAAGATGCAGTTCAATAAGCATACGTCACAAAAATGAGAAGTATGTGTACTGGATGGAAGCGACACTTCTGGGTAGCAGTATGTGTGAACGAGGTCTTGGGGTACTTGTGAATTGTAAGCTAAATATGAGCAGACAGCATGATGTGGTTTAAAAAAAAGGTGACTGCAGTCTTGGGCTGTATCAAAAGAATCATTACATTGAAATCACAAGATGTCATAGTCCCTCTGTATATCAGTCAAACCGCACCTGGAATACTGTGTACAATTCTAGAGGCCTCACTTTAAAACGATGTGGACAAAATCAAGAGGGTACAGAGGAGAGAACAAGGAAGATCTGGAGCCTGGGGAGCAAGTCCTATGAGGAAAGGTGAGGCACTTGGGAATATTCAGCCTGGAGATGAGGAAATTGAGAAGGACACAATTGTTGTCTTTAAGCATCTGTAAAGTTGTCACTTGGAGGAAGGCAGGGAATGATTCCTGTTGGCCTCAGAGGATAGGACCTGTAGTAATGGGTTTAAACTCTGTGCAGAAGAGTACCAGCTAGCTATCAGGAAAAATTCCACTTCAGCAGTAGAATTGGCCACCTAAGGCGGTAGTGAGCTCCTCTACACTGATGATCTTCAAGCAGCAGCTGGACAGGATGCTTTAGGCTGGTCCTGAATTGAACCCCTTTCAATTCTATGATTCTATCATTTTGAAACACTAAGATGACCATCAGCTCAAGAAGAATAGCCAGATGCAATGAAAATAATTGTTGCTCAACAGTAGCATATGCATGCTCTTAGCCACAGGACAACACAAATCCATCATTCTAAATAGCCACATTTATTGGAACTATCATTCAAATATAAAATAGCATTTTTTTTAATTGCAAGGATGCCTCTTGCAAGGATGCCTCTTGCATGAATCCAAAATATTTATTTTGTTTAAAAACAACTCCTTTTAGCAATAGAAAATAGTATCCATTGATTGCAATTGACATATCTTTAGGGCTCCTATAAATACATAGCACATAGGTACACTGGGTGGTTTTTCTACTGTATATAATGTTTGGTAAATTCTGCAAGTACAGCAGTGGTCCCTAACCTTTTTGAGGCTGGGGACCAGCAACAGCAGGGAGGGCGATTGCCCGGCCGCGCATTGCGCATGCACGGCCGAAATCACCCATGCGCGGCACTTTCGTGTATGCACGCATGTGCGCAAATGCTGCGCATGCGCGATTTTGGCTGCACATGGTGCATACGCATGTGCACGGCCTTGCTTCCCTCTCCCCCCTCCCTTCCACAGTAAGAAGCTTCCCGAGCCGCAAGCTTGCGGCCTGGGAAGTTTTTTACTGTGGGGGGGGGCAGGGAGCTGCAGCCTGGTGCCAGGGCCTTCACGGCCTTGCACCGGGCCGCGGCCCAGTGGTTGGGGACCACTAATGGTTGGGGACCATCTTCTGCTTTAGAGAATATAGAATGAAATTGGAAAGTCATGCTTATGTGGGGCTTTGTACGTTTAAAATTTTAGTTCTGGCTTCTGTCTTGTCTTAAATGCTGTTCAGAATGAGCAGTGTGCTAGACCGCTGCCCCATTTAAAAACAGAATGCTGAAGGTGATATTTGTGATACTGAGAAAGCAGATTGAGTGTGTTTCCTTATGAGACATTATTATCTGATAGACTGAACTAAAAATCTGAGACTGGTCTTCATTTCCATTGCTCCATTATTCAATTTAGCCTTTTCTTTTCCTTCATAGGAGTACTAGTGATTTTTTTAAAGGTTTTGAACCTCTCTTTTGTATGTCACTGTATATTTTTCCCATTGACAGCCCCTAAATGAACCTAATGAGCCTCTTGTGGCGCAGAGTGGTAAGGCAGCCGTCTGACAGCTTTGCCCATGAGGCTGGGAGTTCAATCCCAGCAGCCGGCTCAAGGTTGACTCAGCCTTCCATCCTTCCGAGGTCGGTAAAATGAGTACCCAGCTTGCTGGGGGGTAAACGGTAATGACTGGGGAAGGCACTGGCAAACCACCCTGTATTGAGTCTGCCAAGAAAACGCTAGAGGGCATCACCCCAAGGGTCAGACATGACTCGGTGCTTGCACAGGGGATACCTTCACCTTCAAATGAACCTAGGCATAGAAAAATCTGTTTAAAAGTGACTAAATGGTATCACATTTCAAAAACAAATTTTCTAGTCACTTAATAGCTTGCTAACATTCTAACTTTTGAATCTTGGTAACAAATATTTCTTACAGTTATCAGACATTAAGGACGAAATCCTGTGAACATTTACTTGGGAATGTTTAGGACATAGTGGGAATATTTTTGAACAAACAGGCAGAAGTTCAGGCTTGTAAATACAACGTCTAAATGATGAGGAGTAGGAATCAGTTCTGTTTTAGTTCATTCTGTATTAAGCTGCTGGCTAGTCTAGAATGACATGTGCCATTATCAGTCCTGTTAGAACTGAACATCCAAAAGGCAGATATCTGTACATCCAGTACACTTGCAGCATTGAGGATTGTTTTTCTGCAACAGAGCATAATGATTCTGTTTCTTGGCACTTGAGAGGGGTCCTGGTAGGTCGGTCTCTCTTGTGTGGCATCAGGTTACCCTACAAAGCTACATGTAGTACAATTTCCAGCATTTTTAACTAATTAGTACAGTGTTTTAAGCAATTTTCCACCACCCTTTTCATTCTGAAATACAGAAAGCTGTCCGGTGTATGGATTGTCGACAGGGACTTGCTCTTTTGTGTACCTCCCCCTGAAATGTCTCAGCTTCCTTCAGAGACAAGACAAGCAGTAAAAGTGAAAGATGGCTAAGAAGTTAAGTCCTGTGGGGCAGGAAACATGGGGGGGGGAAGCTAAGAGGTCAGGCACCCACTAATGCTCGGTTAAAATAATACTCGGGGAGCAAATGGGATAGGAGCAGATGTTGCCTGAAGAATGGAAAGGGCGTTCCTTTCAGCTCGCTGTTGGGAGGATGCCTTTCAGACCATAAGGAACCAGGGAGAGGCAGAAAGCTTATCAGCTGCACTGGACAGTACATGTGAGCCTTTATTGTGCGGAGTTCCTTTTATGCCTCCATCGTCGTCTTTGCTAGAGCTGCTCTTTAGAAGGAAGATAAAAACTGGGACCACGCTATTTTAGCTACAGTTTATGCAGAAGTCCTGCTGCGCGAAAACAGAATGTAAATCTCTTGTGCCTTTGTGCTGGAGGGGAGAAGAAACATTGCTCTGCAGCTGCCTCCAACAGGATGACAAGTTGCAGGGAGCATGTTCTGCCAGGGAACTGGGCAAAGTTTCTTTTGTAATTATTTTTGGGTTTGTTTTGTTTTTTAAAGAGTTGTTTGATTCCATTGGCCTGGCACTCCAGAAAACGGCGTTTTTTCCCCTATGGAATTTCTGAATGCACTATCGCGAAGCTTTAAGTACACAACAAATGAACTGCCTTTTGGATCAAGATTATTTATAGCTACTACCCAAAAAAGTAAAAGCCTTTTTTATTGCTGCCTGTGTTCTGGATGTACCTTAATTTTCTTTGAAGGTGTTCTCTGTGCCTTGGTTTCAACTGTGTGCAGTGTCTCTGGACGCTCTTGTTTTTCTTGAAAAGCTTCTACAACATGGTTTATTTATAAAGGAGATGGAATCCTGCAAATCATTTAAGTGGATTACAGTTAATCTCTCACTCTCCGAAGATAGCGTGTTGCCTGCTGTAATGCTGGTTCACTGTGAAGACTTAATCTGGAGATCTGGGACACAAATTTTGACCTGAAAGAAAAAGAAAGAAAAAGAAATGGAATGCTATGTGGGAAGTTTTGAGTACTTGAGCCACTTACCCTCGCCTCATTGGGGTTTTCTGGTTGGGGTTTATACTTTTTTTGGGGGGGTGTATGCATACAGAGATAGTATTTTGTGTTCAGAGTCTGATTTGGTCTCTTCTCCACCTTCCTAAGTTTTCTTTTACGCTCAAGCACTTTATATTTTGCGGATGGGTGTTTAAATCACAACTTGGTAAATGTATACTTTTTCATTACACTGATGCACTGATCATGACCTTAACTTAACTGCTTCATAAATTATGTTCTATGTCTGGCGTGTCTTTCTGCTGAAGGCAAGTTTACTGTAGCCTTTCTAACTCGGGTTCTAATACTTTTAAAGATCTGTGTTGTGTTGCACGTCTCCATTAAGGCAGTATAGTCGCAGTGCTAGACTTGTAAATACCTGCAGAAATGGGAAAGCCGCTTAGCAGACCAGACTGTTTGCGCCAGAATCCTCCTTGTGTAGGAAAAGGCGATGAGGAGGAAGAAGATATAAATATCGAGGACTGTTATGTTCCTCAGAGGTCTATCTATGACACTGTTCGGCTGAATGAACAGATTGATTCAGGTTCCAAAGGCAGTCTTTCTTCTAGGCATTTCTCAGATAGGACTTTGCCATACAGCCATCGGACACTGGATCTTAGTACATTGTGCTCCAATGGTGCCCTTTCTTCCTCTAGTGTGTTTGAGCTCCGAGGTCGGGAAACCAGTAAATTAGATGAAAAAATGATTTTTGATGCCCTTAAACTGAACAGTGACATAATTCGAGCCACTGGCATGTCCAAAACAAAGTATCATACAGAGAAGAAAGAGCATAGGAGATCGTGGAGAATGCTTGCCCCCTCAAATTTTGCAGACTATGCAAATAAAAGTGAATGTTCAGTGGCTGGAACTGTCGATACGTCAGACTTAGCAACAACAGGCCAAGGCAAATATGGGACTAATTCTCTAACCTCAGAAGATGATGATTCTGGTCTCTGCAGCCCTCCTGCTGAAAGAGAAGAAAAACAAGACGAGCTCCCAGGAGAACAAACTCAAACAAGGAGCATGTCTTCTGTAGAAGATATTTGCATGGTAGATAACTTTCGAGCACCTTCTTCTAACAGTGAACAGCAAATTTCATTGCTTGCTACCAGAAGTGCCGCTGTGAATGGACACTACCAAGTGAATTGGCATGGTGATTCACAGGTAGAGCTTAGAGAACAAGATTTCCTCTGGAACTTGGAAAGTAATCAAGGAGATGGACACTGCAGCCCACTGACATCTTTGAGAAAAGATGGCTTTGCCCATGTGGAATGGTTACAGGAGAATGAGAAAGAACATGGTTTTGCTTTAGACAGAAAGAAAATGCATAATAGCTCTGAAGTTAATGAGCCATTAGCACCCCAAGTCAGGATGATTGAAAAGGGCTTCTTGGATGTTTCACTTCAGGACATAGATATTCTTTATGAAGATGCAGTATTGTATTCTAGTGGTCCAGAATCAGTAAAATATATGATCACAAATGAACCGAATAAATCTAATACAATCCATACAGATTCAAGTGAAATAGAATGTTCTCATCAGGCATCAGAATCTGATAACTGTCAAAAAGCAAATTCAGTGAGCAGTGAATTCAGTTTCCGGAGTACAAACATACAGATGGAACAAACCTTGGATACAGTTTGCAATGGCTTGTTGTCTAACAAGGTAACGCCAAACATAAACACCTTTTTGAATACTGAAGTTGTCTTTTGCATTATTTAAGTTTCTCTTCTGTAACTGAACATCTATGCCTTGGTTAATCTATCCAAAAAGGTCCTTAGGATTGTTTACCTAGCATACAATTAGGAGGCAGAAATTGGTGATATGGTCACTTTAGTAAATTGATTAAGGGCAGTTGGTGAAATAGTTGATTATTTCCAGCTGTTTGGTGCATGGTTATTTATGGTCCAGATGGTCCCTGTTACCCTTCTTTGGAATGCTTACACTGTGCATTGATGTTTCACCATCCCATTTTAACACAAATTTTGTGTCGAGCAGCCAATGCCATTCAAAGGCAGATACATCTGATTTATTCAGCTTTGAGTAGATTTATAGTGCAGTCCTAAGCAGAGTTATGTATTTCCCAGGCTGTTGTCTTGAATGAGTTTCGAAGGATGTAACTCTGTTAGGATTGCACTGTTAGTCATAAAGGTATAAACTGTGACACTCAGATTGTTGTGGTTTCCAAAGTACACAGATTAAAGGCTTGTTACATGTACTGAAATGATTCCCTTGCATCTTCATGCCAAAAAGCAGTTTTGAAGTTGTACAAGATTTTGCAAGAGACCTTATAACAGTTGCTGAGTGGTGACTGAAGTAAAAAAATAAGAGTTAAGCGTTGTAATAAGTAAGGGGTGCTTGTGAAGTCTGTAATTTTTTTTTTTGGTCATTCTGGTCTGGTTATATCAGGTTATTTTAGGGTTTGTTGCTAAGCTCTTCTGGTAAATTCTAACCTCAGTGCCTTCTCCTATTTTGTGCATCTGTATTTTTAAGCTATAGCTCTGGGAAAATTGGAATAATGTGGATATGTCTTTAAAAGTTTGGACTTCTGAATTAGAAATAGAGATCTGAAACCAAAGAACTTTGTGGCAACTTTTTGGACCCAAGGCAGCCACTAGCCTTGTGCTTCTCATATTACAACTGATCTCCAAACTGCAGAGATCAGATCCTCTGGAGAAAATGGCTGCTTTGGAGAGTGGACTCCCAACTCTAGGGATGGACACAAAACACATTTTTGAATCATGAACTGATACAAACTATGAGGCTGGTTGCAAACTGAATTGGTTCATATAAGTTCATGAGCCATTTAAAGCAGTGGTCCCCAACCTTTTTGAGGCTGGGGACCGGCAGGGCAACTGCCTGCCCCCACCGCACGCGCGCATTGCGCATGTGCAGCCGAAATCACACATGCGCGGCACTTTCGTGCATGTGCACATGCGCAAAAGTGCCACGCATGCGCGATTTCGGTCGCACATGGCGCATGTGCGCATGCGTGGCCCTGATTCCCTCTCCCCCCTCACGCAGTAAGAAGCTTCCCGGGCCACAAGCTTGCGGCCTGGGAAGTTTTTTACTGCGGGGGGGGCGGGGAGAGGGAGCCGCGGCCCGGCGCCAAGTCCTTCATGGCCCGCGGGTTGGGGACCACTGATTTAATGCTTAACTCTTGCTTTCTGTTCTGTTTGCTGCCCTTATGGAGTAGAGAGCAGGAGTTTAAATGACTCCCAGCCATTTAAATCAAACAGCTGAGTGGTGGAGAGCCCATGCTTTCTGATCCCCTGGCTTTTCTGCAGAGAACTCCCAGCCATTTCATTCCCTGCTTTCTGATCCCTGCAGGTTTTCATGGGGAGCAAAATGCAGTGTTTTAAAAGGCTCATCACCGTTTAAACCAAACAGCTGAGCTGCAGGGAGTTCAGCTGTTTTTGTTTTTGTTGTGGTTTACAAAGCACAGAAAGCAGGAGTTTAAAACCCTGCTTTTTGCTTTTCACCATGAACTGCATCAAAACACATGAAAGTTTGTGGCAGTTCTTCAATTAATGAACCATAACCCAGCTAAAATTCATGATGAAATTTAGACAGTTTGTGCCCATCCCTCTATGATATTAAATCCCACTGGAGTTCCTTCTGAACCTCCCCCCTCAAGCTCGAACTGCAAATTTGCAGGAATTCCCTAACCTGAAGTTGGAAATTCTAGTGGCTATAATAATAAAAGTCAGAAGTGTCACTAGGTGTTGCTCAAATATGCCAAAAATATTGTTTTGATCTTTGGGGCCCTGTAATTAGGCTAACCATACATACCTTTTTGAAGTGGACAGTACCCCTTTTTTCACGTTTCCCGGCAGTCCCCTCATTTTAATAAAAAATGTTAATTTTGCCCCTTTGTGACAAAAAGTGTATTTGCCGGCGTATAAGACGATTGGGCGAATAAGACGACTCCCCAACATTTCCACTCAAAATATAGAGTTTGTTACTTTACATTACAGTACTATGGGCCACTATGGGCATCTCTGTCTATCCCAATTGAAGTGCACCCGGCGTATAGGACGACCCCCCCACTTGGAGGCATGTTTTTCAGGGGGAAAAAGTAGTCTTATACGCCAGCAAATACTGTACTTGCCGTAGCATTCATTTTTGTTTTGCCATCTAGATTAAGTGTTGAGACTAGGGTTGTGTGCTTTGGCTGCCAAAGCAGCTGTTCGAGCCCAAAGCAGCCAGCGGCATGGCACGGGGGGAGGGGAGGGGAGGGGCCGGTGGTGGTGTGCTAGTCGGTGCCGCAGCTCCCCCCCCCTCCACGCTGCTGGCTGTTTCAGGCTTGAATGGCCGCCTCAGCCGCTGATGCACTCAACCCTAGTTGAGACAATGAGGGCTATGTTAGTTGTAAGGCAAAACTGTGTCATGGAGTGTGAGAAGTTTTATGATACGGTGCTGCAAGACCAAAATTTGCTGCATAAGATTACCTCATCTGAGAAATATTAATGGTGTTAATCATCTTTCATGAATATAGAATATTTAACTCCTGTCCCGTTTTTGCCATCCCAGTGTCTCTTTGTTGTAACAAGGAAATGTGGTCAGCCTACATGTAGCTAATTTTCTGTGTTGCCCAAAGTAATATTTTCAGTTTTGATTTTTATTTTGCAAGAAAGAATTTTATTTTGCAAGAAAAAAGTAGGGGCTGTTGCTTGCTGTCTTCAAGAGTTATATGCGTGGAACTCTGCTTTTAAAACTATTGTGCATGCTTAATATTAATCATTAAGTTTCCTGAGAGATCTAAAAACCTCATTTCCCCCCTTATAGTGTTCTGTAAATTTAGTGCAGCCTCTTAGCAGAGAATAGAATTATACTAGTATACTAATAATTATACAAATAAACATAATATACATCCTACAAGCATTCTGCCTTAGTCTGAAAGCAGTTGGAGCATATCAATGTACTAAGGTTCTTAACCTCTACAGAGAATCAGGTCCACTGGAGAAAACAGCTGCTTTTGAAGTTGTACTCTATGGTATTATATCCCATTTAAGTCTTTCTCTTCCTCAGAACCCATTCTCCCCTGGATCCATTCATCAACATGTCCAGGAATTTCCCAAACCAGATCTGGGAACTCCAGTGTGATCTATCCCATTTTCAGATTTAGGTGATGTTTGGTCATTACAGATTCCCTTTCCTTGAACAGAAGTTGATTCAAGGGTTTGAAGAGAAAAAAAGATCTTATGCTATTCTGCATATATTCCCAAGCGTGGACAGACTTGTTTGTGATATGCTTTAATGTGTAGAGAACTATTTATAGTCAGTAACCTTTTATTGGCATAAAATATGTGTAAGACATATAAAAATAGGGTTTAAAAGTACTTTATTATTTGGGGGGACAGCTCATTTCTCTCCTTTTGTGCAAGTAACGTCATTTTAAAAAATCTCCTTTTTTTGGACACGTATGTGGAGGTGTTTTCAAATTAACCTTTTTATATGGTATTTAAATACTTTAACTGTTTCAGAAGTATACCATGCTTCCAGTTTAAGACAAAGATGTATATTTTAAAAATTCTCCTTTCTGTCCCTTGGGGCCAGACTAGATGTTAAATTTTTAAAGTCTCATTCCCTTTAGTTATATGGCAGTGCTGGGAACTAAGTTTCTAAAAGCTGTAGGGTTTCAGCTTCTCCTCCCTGCCTCGCCATTCTCCCTACCTGAAATGGCCATGGGGGGAAATTTGACCCATTGGATGACTGTGTCCTAATTTTTGCCCTTTGGGGTATGGGAGGGGGGAATTGTA
This sequence comes from Paroedura picta, assembly GCF_049243985.1. Lineage (NCBI taxonomy): Eukaryota > Metazoa > Chordata > Lepidosauria > Squamata > Gekkonidae > Paroedura > Paroedura picta. Next base: position 150,216,159 of record NC_135369.1, read on the forward strand.
ACAATTGTAGCCTTAAAATGGGGCAATCTGTGCATGTGTAGGTTTCCTCACTACGCACGTATCAACAATTCTTTGATTTAGAACTTTATAGTAGAAACTACATTTTTATTTATTAGTTCAGAATGCATTTTTTGCGTATTCTTATTGAAGAATTTCTTTAAGATTAGTGTCATAGTTAAATGTACAGTAGTTAGAAAGGTAGGTGGTTTACAGTGCAACTCAAAACAGAGCTATACCCTGTGAAGTCCATGGTTTTTATCCATGGTTCCTCTATATATTTGTGAAACAGCCTTGGGGGTGGGATGTGTCCAGCTGTCCAAATTGGAATAGGGCCAATTTGGCTGCAACCTGATGGGCCCTGCCCCTACAGCTCTTGCCCTCCCTCCTTGGACACTAGCCACGTTCCTCTCAGACACTCCAGGGACAGAGAGAGACACATAGAGCCCTGCCAGATCGAACACAAGCCCTCATTCCCTCCTATCGCTCCTGCTGCAAGGAAGGCAGAGAGAGACAGACAGAGCTGCCCCAAACTGCACACCATCCCTCCTTCCCTCCTAAGAACGGGCCCTAATTACGAGGCACAGGAGACATAGAGCAAGAGGAAGAGAGAGGGACACAGAGACAGATCTGCACCTCCTGGTGTCGCCTGGGTCCTAGCGCCCATTGCATTCCTGCTTGCAATGGGCTTTCTTGATAGTTAAAATATAAATTAAAGACATACGTCTATGGTACAGTTTTTAGCGTTCCGCCAAAATTTGGTGAATGTAGAATATTTTCTTCCACTTGTCCGTCATTGTCCTCAGATGAACCCCACTTGAGTTGGTAGAGTGAGTTAACAGAAGCATATACTGAAGCTATTATGACTTCATTCTGTAACGTTTGCATCTCTTGCCAAAAAAGACCACCTGGAGAATGCAGTTGCTTTGTTGCTTCGCCTTTGTCAGTCTGTTCTATAATAAAATCACAATTACTCATCTGGCTGTGGGGAGAAGGCAAGGTATTGCTTTAAATCAGCAGTTTGCCTTTCTGTGCCATTTTTAAGATCTGACCCAATAGTGGATTCTGTAGCAATCTCTTGTGTTTCTGTATCACATTTTATCCAAGCCACTGTGTCATAAGCCTCATTCCCTTCAATGGGAGTCATGGCTAGGGGCAGTCTCCTCCCTGCTTGTGTTTCTACCCAGCATCCTATTAGTCATTTTGGACAATAGGGAGACAGAGACCAGTGTCAAGTTGCTCAAGACGAAACTGCTTTTAAAGGACAGCCGGGCTTGTAACCACTTGCCCTTCTGCAGTTTATACTGCCGAGGATTGCTTTGCTAATTTCCCTTCTGGTCTGATTTCAGACCCTACCCTCAATCTCATTCTTTTTAATAGATCATTTCCAGCTGATTCTTTTGATATGCCTGTTCCATAATTTCAGCCACAGCTGATTTCTTATTCTTTCAGAAGGTAGCAGTGGATTCTCAACCAAAAAGTGGTCTTATTTATGATTCCAAACTAGTTAGTTGTGCTTCTCTCTTGCTGAGCCACTGCACAGGCTCTTCTGAAGCCTAAGATATTTTTACTTCCTTGGGATCCCGTCACATGAAAAGCCTCTTTGTGATGTGCACAGCCAAAGATTTACATGTACACCCCCCCCCCCAATAAAATGGGCTACGAGGATTTATACTCGTGGGAACAGGTCAGAGTTAAATGTGACTTTTAAAATATCCCTGTCTTTAAATGTTTAATTCCCCAGGACCAAATACGCCCATATGCCCAAAGCATATAATATTTTATAAGCTGGCATGTGAGCCTACCAACTGCACCTTTTGCTTTAAATACTTTGATCATGTATATTACAAGGGTTAGAGGCAGGCCAGTAGGGTTGTCTCTTCCTTTGAAATATAGTGTTTGCAACTTTAATTTGTATGCCATTTGCTTTGAGGTGCTTTTGTGTCTGTCGCATATAAGTATGTGCTTTGAGATTTCACTACATCTATCAATTCTTCTAGTCACTTATGTTTAGTGTACTCCACATATGACAGTCCAAATATGTCTTTACTTTTTTTTCTTTCATTTCTAGGTATTTGAGAAAGAAGAAATTGATCCACTGCAGGTTAAGCAGCAGGAGGTGAATTGGTTGGGCCAAGGCCTTATTCAGAGTGCTGCTAAAAACACATGTACTGATAACCTTGAGCATGATCTTGAGGATGTTAACATGAGATGGAAAACTCTCAACAAAAAGGTAGCTCACAGCTATTTTCACTGCTGCTTGGTATCTTGTAACTGTTGTTACTGGCTCTCTTGAAAAGGGCAGTGTTGCCTTTTGCCTTCTTCCTTAATTTTATTTATTTTTATTTATTATTCGGCTTTTATACCCCCACTCCCAAAGGCTCATGGTGGTTTACAACTCAATATAACCCCATAAGACTGCATTAAAATTTCTAATTAAAACTCCCCCAGTGGCGACAACTCCCTCCCCCTCCCCGCTCGACAGACCATTTGAAAATGAACCTCAGGGAAGATCTTACCGGGGGGGGGGGGACCTCATGACCTCAGTGGGGGGCCCAGATCTTCCAGGCTCTGGCCTCAACCAAAAACCTGGCAGAAGACCTCCGTTTCGCAGGTCCTGTGGGAACTACTTGGGAAAGGGCTGGCGCTCAGTGGTAAAAAAAGCATGTACTTTCCACACAGCAGGTTCCAGGCTCAATCCCTGTCATCTCAATTTGAAAGGATCAGACAGTAGGTAATGTTGAAAGGCCTTTACTTGGGACCTTGGAGAGTTGCTGCCAATCAGATTAGTTAATACTGACCCTGATAGACTAATTGTCTGACTATATAGCAGCTAGATGTATACAATGCTAAATATTTTGGAGTAGGCATCCTGAGGTCTGCGTTATGATATGTACTCCTATGGTTAGTATAGGTTCTGCAAAAGCAAACTACCCTTTTACGCGTGTAACGTTAGGGAATCAAAAACCTCCAGAGGACAGAGAAGTGGTTTATTAATTCAAATACTGATTACAAATATAAGGATGCAACTTTTATATCTTGCCAATTGGAATGGTAATATTTTACGCCCTGTCCAAATAAAGATGGATGTTTGGAAGTGGTCTGTGAAGAATTCAGGCTCCGTGGGGATGATCTTTGCTGCCTGAGTTAGACCTGTCTCTCTCTCTTTGAGAACCTGTAACTTATTCTGCTCCAGACACCTGACCTGAATTGACCTCTGTTTTAAATGAATACTAAGGGGCATAGATGTCACTTCCTGAATCAGTGAAGAGTGACAAGAGCCAAAGCGCATTAGATTTAAATTGTTATGTTTTCTTCTAACCTGTTTATTGTGCATAATATATGTATTGAGTTGGAGGGGATGGTAGGGAAAAGACGATATTCACAATGTCTGTGTTTTTGTTAAGGTCGCCCAAAGAGCAGCACAGTTGCAAGAAGCATTACTCCACTGCGGGAGGTTTCAAGACGCTCTTGAATCCATACTCAGCTGGCTCATTGACACAGAAGACCTTGTGGCTAATCAGAAGCCTCCATCAGCTGAGTTTAAAGTTGTAAAAGCCCAAATACAGGAACAGAAAGTGAGTGAAAGTTGTTGATGCAGTCCTTATGCTATATATATGTAGTGTAATACCTGCTGCAATATATGAATTAGATTGATTGGGTCTGTTTTACCACCCAAACCCCAGGCTGTTAGTGTTAAAAGAGCACTTGATAGTACTGTTAATAATGACAAAAACTGGCAAGCATAAAAGAAATGGGACAGGCATCTTTGTACTGCTGTATTTAATTGAAAAGTGGCAATCCTCCATGCCATTCACAAAAGGAAGAAAGAAAGTCCTGCTCTGTGAAGTCTGCAGATGGTTGTATATGTGCCATTTGTTACCAGTGCAAATTGGGTGACCAGATCAATCTTTAGAACAAATTAGTAGAAAGCTTGGGCAAGACTAGAAAGCAGCATGTACTCCATCAGAGATAAGAAGTCCATTTCTTAAAGCTAAGTAGAGTGGGGGTTTTGGCTGAATTGTTAAAGACAACTGTCAAGGGAGAAGAATGGATCATGCTTTCTGAATCAAGTGTTCAGTTCTTCTGCAAAACTGAGCAACCATAGTTGCAGTTGTGTGCAATTAAATTATATATATTATAATAATTCATATAATATTAAAAGTTTGTTCAGACATCATCCAAAGGAAGTTAAAATTATAAGGAGTTAAGTGTCCAGTCAAGCTTATCTTTTTGCAGATTGTCCCTAGTAGTTGCAATTGTCCTCATGTCTGAACTTTTACTTTTTAAAAGGATACGGAAACATTCTTAGGAAATTTAACTTCATGGGGAAGTTCTGTGAAAATTAGATAAATAAAACATCATTGGGCTGTGCACATGTTCTGTAAACTGAGTAATATTATGATATTATGCTGATGATGTCATCTTGTCTGTATTTGCCAGAGAAAGTTGCACATAGATGACTAAATTACTACTGCCATATGTGGTAGGTCAATGTCCTTGCATGATCTGGCCCGCACACCTACATACTATGTAGGCCATATGGCCATCATGTCAAGACAAATAACTATGCTTGGGGGAAGATATTGTATTACTATCCCTCTGTGCATTGTTTTTTTTTTCCAAATGGCTGAATATTAGCATAACCCTGATATCCTGGTCAGCAACAGCATTCCCATCTCCACATCTCCATCCACTTAGCCCTCTTATCTCTGGCAAGGCATCTTGGGAGTGGGGGTTGATATTCCTTTGGGGACCAGATTTGGCCCTACAACCTCTACGTACTGAACTATTTTAAAATCATATTAACACTGATTCCAGCCTTGAACTTTCACTATAGTTTATAGTATGTAATAGAAATCTGATTAAAATATGCCTGGAAAAAGTATCTCAGCAATTTACATTAAGATCAGCGTACTTTGCCAGCTTTAATCAGAAATTATTTATATAGTTCGTGATGGCAGTTGTACTGCACTATTGGCGCAATAACAATTTCCTGACACTTGGGAAATGTTTTCTTTAAACTTGTCCTTTCCCCCAGTAAACAAAACCTTGAAGAATCTGCATCTTTATCTTTTTACGCCTTTGTCATTTCCTAGCAATCTGATTTGTAATTATTTTCCTTCCAGCTTCTCCAGAGATTGTTGGATGACCGCAAGCCCACTGTCGAACTAATCAAGCGTGAAGGAGAGAAAATTGCAGAGTCAGCAGAGCCTACTGATAAAGAGAAGATCTTGAAACAGCTGAGCCTCCTAGATAGCAGATGGGATGCATTGCTCAAGAAGGCAGAAGCCAGGTACTGGAAAGATTTTTATTCACTTACAAGTGCATCAGGGTTCACGTCTAAATGCAGTACGGAATATTATGTAATCTGCAGGTGTGTAAAGATTTTCATTCTGTTGATTATAAGATTAGCATTCACATGTGAGGCTGAATGAGAAAGTGACTTTGAATGCAGCATTACATTTCTTTTTGTGTTTTTTTAATTTAGGAAACATATATGTCTCCTCTGTAAAGGGTGGCTCATAGCACAATAATAAATAGAACAATAAACATAACATGCTCATATTAAAATAAGCCACTGAGGGGGGCGGGGAGCCAGCCACGGCAGAACATTATATTCAGCCGATTATCCATATAACAGTTCTCAGACTGGAAGCAAGCCATGAAAACCACTAAAAAGATGAAACCATTAAGTTAAAATTTGAATAAAACACAGGGGTTAGGGTTAGGGTCTATGGTTGAGGCCAGGCGATAACACCAAGAAATAGTGGCCTCCCCACATCCACCAATGGAGACCTCTCCAAATTCTGAAAGACCCTATAGGAAATCAGTACTGGGAAGTGGGTTTTAATTGTAAAACGGTGTGATTTTATTATGTAAAATTTTATAATGTTAACTGCCTCAAGCTGATAGGATGGGATGATATACAAATAAAATATTATTATTATTTAATGGATGGTAAAACAGCTAGATGTCAAGAGACTTTCAAGTTGGAGAAAGACTTTGCAGGAACAAGGCACCACCACTGAAAAAGCCTGCTTTTTTGGCCTGACCTCTAAATCAGGTTGTGGAGCTACTTACGTGCAAAATCTTATTAATCTGCTCTACCATTGCACTTTCATGCTTGCTAGTTTAAACATCTTCCCCTCAGCAGTACTCTCAGGTACATTTGATAATATACTGTTGGAGAATAGATTATGCAAATTTTGCCAATTGGAGTCTGACTCAATGTCACATATTTTACTCCATTGCCCGTCACAGTCTGTGCTCAGATACCAGTTTATAGATCCTATTATTGTAAATTTCCTTGGCTATGTGGATAGAATTACTCACCATCTACTAGGTGATAGGTCCCTGGATATAACAGAACCAATAGCTGAATTTTTGGCTACCATGATACAAAAGGGAAATTGGATATGCAAGAAATAATTCTAGGCCATTGGCATTTATTGCTGGTGCAAATCATTACTTGTTGAGCTTATTATGGAGGAATGTATAACTGGTTATTACTTATACTTACCTTTATCTTTTATCTATTATCTGTTTTACTTCAGTCTATGTAATTATTATTACTCCTTTCTGCACAGCTGCTACCTTTTATATGCCATTAAAAGTTTTGAATTTGACTATTTAGTGCCTCCAAGGGCTCATGGCTTCCACCATGCAGTGGTTCCCTATGCTAGGCTACACATGAGGGAACTTCCTTAGGAGGTGTGACCAGCCTAGGCATAACCAGTGCCAGTGGAGATCCAGGCCCTAATGGATCTCTCGGAGTTCCACGGAGCCTGTAAAATGGTACTCTTTCACCAAGCCTATGGCTGATTGTAAAAAGGGCTATCTTTTATTTAGTAGAAGGATCGGAACAAATTAGGAAGTTTATTATGGGGGACCGAGGAAGGGTCTAGCAGCTTTTTCCCCAATTCATAGTTCGTTGGGTAGTCTCATCCATCCAGACTATTATCTGGCTCATTTTTCTTGTCCATTCATTATCAAGATGCATTCCACGGGGTCTCAGAGTGCTTTGGCTGCCTTCCCTGAAGGATTCCTCTGTCAGAGATTTGTAGAGCAGTGACCTGAGCAACAGAAGATGTGTTCATCAGGCATTATACCATTGATTTTTAGACATGGGAAGAATCAGAATTTGGAAAAGCTGTTCTGCACTCATTATTCCATTAGGAGCATCCCACCACCTGGTATGAAGCTCATAAGTGTCCCAGAGTGCTAGTGCACAAGAAGACTAAAGATGAAAACAGGGTTTCTTTTACCTGTAACTGTTGTTCATCGACATCTTCTGGGCAGAAGATTTGCTCCCATTGTCCTTGCTTTGAACTTTTCTGGATCAGCTGGATCACATGTTCTTCCAACCAACTGATCCTCTGTGCTTGTGTTTCATTTCCTTGAACAGCGCTGACTTGTGTTTCATTTCCTTGAACAGCGCTATGCACTACAAATAATGTGGACTTGCCAACAAAAATGGCAGTTCTTTGTTGCATTCTCTTCTTCCTCTCTTTGAAGAGTAATTCAACTGAACACAAGTCCCAATATTGTTATGATTTGTTTTTCCTTATTATTGGCTTTTGCTGGTGGTGGCAGAGACACATACATGCTAGTAACATCAAGATATGGGCTAGATTGAATCAAACGTTACTGAAAAGGAAGAGACTTGCAACACAGAATCTTTCAGCAAGAGCCCTGTGTGCCAGTTTTGTGTAGTGGTTAGGAGTGCAGACTTCTTCTGCACTCCCCCTCATGCAGCCAGCTGGGTGACCTTGGGCTGTTCTGACCAAGCAGTGATATCAGGGCTCTCTCAGCCTCAGCTACCTCCCACAGTGTCTGTGGTGGGGAGAGGAAAGGGAAGGCAACTGTAAGCCGCTTTGAGCCTCCTTTGGGTAGAGAAAAGCGGCGTATAAGAAACAACTCTTCTTCTTCTTCTTCTTTTTCTTCTTCTTTCAGTGTGGAATTCTGTCCTTTGAATCAGCAAAGTTTGTTTAGCACAGCATTCCCCCCCCCACAACATGTGCTTCTGCTGATATAGCTTTTTCTTTTCAACTAATCAATATGGAAGTCATAACACTGTCATTAAGCAAAAGTTGTAAAATATTACAACCTCTTCTGTTCATTTTGGCATGTGTAAGTTTAAGAAATGCTAGCTTTTGTTGTTGTATCGCATAATTTTATTTCTGAATAATAGATGATAGACACTTCACCACTTCCAATTATACTTACATTTTTGTTGCATCAGAACAAGCTTGAAATTTTAAGTTTTGAATATTTCACATCCTAACAAATGGGTTTTGTTTTATGCTTTGGTCTTTGCATGTTGTAGGAATTGTCAGTTGGAAGGTATCTCAGCTGTAGCACAGCAGTTTCATGAAACCTTAGAACCCATGGTTGAATGGCTAACCACCACTGAGAAGAAGCTTTCAAATTCTGAGCCCATTGGAACACAGGCCTTCAAATTACAACAGCAGATCGCTCAACATAAAGTAAGAACTTCTTGTGTCATATGTTTGGACCATAGTTTCTTACTCAGTTGTTCAACAAATTGAGAAAATACAATTTTTTGCATGTTTGAGATTGTACGTTTCTTCACTACTGTCATTTCATAACATTATTTCCGTTGCCCTTTTATGTTCATTTGTACTTATTTTTGGTTTATGTATTTTTTGTTTGTTTTTCCCCTCACTCTTTTGAAAATTTCATTTAGGCCTTAGAGGAAGACATCATTACTCACAATAAAAATTTACAGCAAGCTGTTAGTATTGGTCAGGCTTTAAAGACACTGAGCTCCAGGGAAGAGAAAGATATGGTGCAGGAGAAACTAGATTCCTCCAAAGCCCGATATACTGAGATTCAGAAGAAAAGCAGCAGTAGGGCCGAGCTGCTCCAGCAAGCTTATTTCAACGCACAGATTTTCGGAGAGGATGAAGTTGAATTGATGAACTGGCTGAATGAAGTCCATGGGAGGCTGAGCAAATTGGCAGTCCAAGGCTACAATACAGACTTGCTTATGAAACAACACACTGAAATGCTGGTATTTGCATTTGTTTTCTGTTGGTTTTCTGTTGCCATCATTATCATGATTATTTGTTTACTTTTAAGCCTTCAGTTCTTAGTTCAGCATTTATTCTGGCTGAAGAAGGGGGGTGATTTTAAAGACTTTCAACGAGAGGTATAAAACAGTTCTCAAATCTCTTAGGTTCTTCAAGAAGAGATTCTACTCAGAAAGCAAAATGTTGATCAAGCGATACAAAATGGTTTGGAGCTTCTCAAGCAAACTACAGGTGAGAGTTTTTTAAACAACAACAGCCATTTAGCAATAACATCAACAGCAATAACCGCAGTTCAACAGGAACATCTCTGAGCCTGTTAAAATTTATTCAACGCTTGTGAGCGCTCATCATTTTGAAAGTGCTTCAGTTTCAAGCGATTCAGCGTTTATTACAGATGCAAAACAAAATTCAAATCCAGTAGCAACTTCAAGGCTACTCTCCAGCATATAAGTTTTCATGAATAAGAAAGTCACTTTGTCAGATACAGGAATAGTTAAAAAAAAAGTGATGTTCGATGTAAGCTTAGCATAAGGTAGAGGTTGAGAGCATGAGCTTTGAACTTGAAATCCTCAGCTCAGATTTCATTTTAACCATGAACTCACTGAATGAGCGTAGGAAAGTCATTATCTGTCATCTTTAACCATCTTTGATTATGGTGCCCATCTTACTTGGGTATTTTGTATGGAAAAGAGATTTGAACATGTAGGAAAATTGCAATGTAAATATTAAAGGCATGAATCAGCCTTTAGTATCAGCTACTGTTAGCACCAACAGTGAAAACTTAATCTTACTGCTTGAAAGGGGATTTAATTTAAGAAATCCCACTAATTTCCATGGCATGACTAACTTTCTGTGTGTACTTGTATTCATTTTGCACTGAAAGCATGGACTGTTCATTTCGTTAGATGAAAAGTCCTTGAATGTACAGTATTCTGGTATCACTGATTATTGCTTTCAGGCTTCATCATTAGTAAACTCATTTTATTTATGATCATACAAAGTTATAAATCATACAAAGAGTTCGATGATTGGTCCATCTAGTCCAGCCCACTTTGGTTGGCAGGGATTCGTCCTGCTATGTTTAAAGTATGTACTCTAACACTGATTCTCCCTTGTTTTTGAGCAATAGTTTGTCATTTTTAAGTGATTAGTGGCAGATATGTGGAAGAGTCCCATGTGGCATTTGGAGTTTAAGGAAGGTGTAAATAATTTGCCACTTAAATCTCTGATGCTTTTGATGTAATAGTATGAAAACTCTCTCCTTCTCTCTGATTCACTCTCTCTCTGAATCTCTTGGAGGGAGGGCTAAGTAGAAAAATGTTGTAGTGGTTCTCTGTAAAATTCACAAGTGAATTAAATGATTGGTTTCCCTTTTGCTTTAAGAGAGACTGCTTCCCCCACACTAGACCACTACTGTGGGAAAGTTGCATTCCAATTGCACACACAGCATGTCTGGTTTGTAGACCATCAACTCCTAAATTTTCCAGTCACAAGCTCCATGAGCTCTCCAAAATATACATAATTTGGGACTGGGATGAGGGGAGAACTAGTTCAGAAACAGAATTTACATTGTTCACTGAAAGGTGAACTCAGTGTAGTGAACTGTGCAGTTTCCATGTGGGCTTTCATTCTTATTATATCAATGATAGTTCAGGCAGGGTCATGAACAGATAAAAATGTGTACTCTTGTTTGTAATTGGTGCTGACAATTGAATAACCTTCAGGAATTTAATGGATTAATTGACCAATTAAATTAAAATTAATTTGCATGCTACAGAATCTCCATGTAGGTGACTTTTTGAAGATGTTGTATCAGAATAATGTGCAATGTAATACAAATGTATTTATTTATTAACATCACATGGATATCCCCCTTTCTCCCCAGTGGTTACCCAATTTTTCTTTCATTGTTCTCCATTTTATCCTCACAATAAGGGAGTGTGAGTGTATGTGACTGGCCTGAGGCCAAACAGCAAGCCTCCATAACGCAGCAGGGATTCCAACCTGGTTCTTCCAGAGCCTAGTTCAACACTCTCACCACTACACAAACTAGTTCTCAAAATCTGTTGTCCAGTGAAAAGGCAATTACAGTGCTGTCTTATATAGCAGTGGTCCCCAACCTTTCCGAGGCTGGGGACCGGCAGGGCATCGGGCCGCGCCCCCGCGGACCGCGCCCGTGCGGGCCACGCCCGCGGATCGGGCCGCGCCCGCGGATCGGGCCGCGCCCACGGGCCGCGCCCGCGGATCGGGTCGAGCGGGCGTGGCCCGCACAGGCGCGGATCGGCCCTGATTCCCTCTCCCCGCCTCCCGCAGTAAGAAGCTTCCCGGGCCGCAAGCTTGCGGCCTGGGAAGTTTTTTACTGCGGGGGAGGGGCGGGGAGAGGGAGCCGCGGCCCGGTGTCATGGCCTTTGCGGCCCGGCACCGGGCCGCGGCCCGCAGGTTGGGGACCACTGTTATATAGGATTAGTCCACTCCAAGATTGTTAATTTCAGTTGGCTTACAGTAATGCAACTTTGCATAGGATTGCTCTAAGCTCCAGAATGTTGCTGCTGAGTTCCTATGTGCTGAGAGGTAGCCTGCGTTTTGGAATGTGCTGTGCTAGGAATAACAGAGTTTGGGCCCTCCATGTCTTTCATTCATGGATGGCCCAGAAAGGACTTTGAAAGAGCCCAAATCCTTACCAGGCAAGTTGTATCCTACTCAGAGATATGTAAGCTGGCATGTGTTAATGACATCACTGTGGTATGTTTTGCTTGCTTGCTTTATAGCAGCCTTTCTCAACTTTTTCACTGTTGAGAAACCCCTGAAACATTCTTCAGGCTTCAAGAAACCTCAGAAGTGGTGCAATTGTACAGAATGTGATTGGGCCCCTTCCTTTCCTACCCTCTCCAGGCCTTCCAGGGCCTTCAAGAAACTCCAGGGTTTCATGAAACACTGATTGAGAAAGCCTGGTTTATAGCATTTGTTTCCCTCTCTTCGAAAAAATTTCTAAGGTGGTTTACAGTCATGAAAATATAAAGCAATTCATTTTTAAATGAAAACATGCTAGATACACTAATCTCTTAGGGGATCTCCAGCTGACTGTGGCTTTATGGGGTCCAAGTTACAGCTCCCCAAATAATATGCCCCCAAGAAAGTGCTTTCTAAGGAAAACGGAGGTGGTCATTTTGACAGGTTCAGGAGTATGTAGGGCTAGAGACAACAAACTTACTAGGGATCTCTGGCTGACTGTCCTCTACCAGCCTCCCAAAATTTGGTAAAGATTGCATTTACAGGGTCCAAATAATAGAACTCCAATGAAGGTGCCCCCAGAAAAATGCTTTCTGGGGAAATGACAGGTGCAGTTTCAGGAGTGTATAGAGTGTATCCTGGGCAACCTAGAGACATCAAAGTCCTCAAGGACCTCCCCCAGATGCTCCTCTGCATGCCCTCCATGTTCTTCGCCCTGTTGTTTTGAAGTTTGGTAAACAATTAGAGTGAGCAGAGACAGTCTGGCTGGAAATGTATGTGTTCAGGAACTGCCATGAACCACTGGAAAGTTTGTGGAAAGTTTGTGCTGGCTGACCCACCACAAACTCATTTTATGAACCGCAAACTGCACAGACTTCACAAACTTTGGTGCATGAATAGGTTCATGCCTATCCCTATCTATAAAATCTACCTTCCAAAGCAGCCATTTTACCCAGGTGAATGGATCTCTGACTTCTGGCAATCAGTTGCAATCCCAGGAGATTTCCAGACACTACCTGGAGGTTTGCAACTCCAGTCTTTATCCAGACATACGTTCCCGGGGATCCTTTTCTGCTTGAACTAGGGTACTTGATGTGTATGTACTTAGTGTTCTCTACTGAAATGAAAGAGGCAACTATTCTAGGCAGTGAATGTCCATACAAGTACTGAAATTCTTCATTGCTTTAGATATGTTTTTAACTATGGAATAATGTCTCTTCGAATTACAGGTGATGAAGTTGTCATAATCCAGGATAAATTGGAAGGCATTAAAGCAAGATACAAAGATATCACTAAGTTGAGTTCTGATGTGTCCAAGACCCTAGAGCAGGCTCTCCAACTTTCTGGGCAGCTGCAGTCAGCTCATGAGGAACTCTGTACTTGGCTTGACAAAGTTGAAGCAGAATTGCGTTCATATGAAACTCAGATCCCAAATGGCAAAGAGTTAAATCAGACACAAGACAGACAAAGAGTGGGTATAAACTTTTTTATGTATCTAAAAAGTGATTTCCTGTAACAAGACGTTTACCCATTCAGTACCAAATGGTGTACATTTCTGGAAGAACATGGCAGCTACTTTGGCTGTAGTTAAAATAGTAGATATATGTTCCTTCTTAAAAGTGGTTATGAGAGTTATAGGGCAATCCTAAATCCCAAATTGGTTCAGCCCTGATATACTTGGTTGATATCCTGTGTCCTCTCAGCATATATTGAATGGGCCAGGCGTGATGCCAAAGCCATAAATACTTGCTTTCTGATAATATTGCTGTGATTTTTATGTGGCATAAAATGTTAAGATGAAATTTTGAAAGGTTCTTGCAGCTTAATCTTGAATTTATCCAAGACTGGACCATGCTACCCACAGTATTAAGTAAACACAGTTAAAATATATACATAAATCTACATGCCAAAGATTTTTGTTGCTTTGTTAGATATTTGCTTGAAAGTAAAGAGAACTGGCATTACCTCATCAATTCACGGGTACTCATTTTGCTATTCAATTGACTCATACAACAAAGGGGAAGGTATCACAAATATGTTTATTCCTTTTGTGTGCTTGATTAATGACTGGCAACTCCTTTCACCTCCAAGAATGGCAGTCTGCCTGGCAGACTGTGGGAATGTATTTAATTTGTATACTGTCAAAACTTCCCTTCAGGAATCACCTGTTTCTCTGTCAAATGACTTACTATAACAAAAGCACAGATTATTGAGCTGAAATGAGAGTACTGTTTACAGCCCTTGTTTGGAAGCAAAATGCTCCAGATCTTTTTGAATAAGTAAAGACTGGCTTTCAATGTTTCTTTAAAAAAGAAACTTAGTAATTTTTCATACATGGAATACAGTATAACACAACACACGATAGGATACACAATTTTGCAGCTTAGACTGTTTGTGAGTGAGGCAAATTATCAATTAAATGCATATCATATCTTTTGTAAGTCTTAGTGAGTTAAGTGGACCATTAACAAGTTTCAGAAAGTCATAAACACCTATACTGAAGCTACTATAGTATCCAGATTAATAAAATTTTTGTCTCCCAAGCTTAAAGACATTTTGCATTTTAAATGTTCTTTTTATGTTTAGGAACTGAAACTAGAAGCAAAACAGAATAGAAGCTTATTGGACACCCTCAATGAAGTCAGCAGTGGTTTGCTGGAACTAGTGCCATGGAGAGCAAGGGAAGGGATAGACAAAATGATCACAGAAGACAATGAACGATACAGATCCGTGAGTGACACTATAGCCCAAAAAGTGGAAGAGATAGATGCTGCCATTCTAAGATCACAACAGGTAAAAACAAAGAAATCAGTTTTATTCTCTTGCGTGATATGAGAAGAAAAATAATCTCTCAGGATCTGAATACAAGCTTGAAGTTCTTGTTACTGGGATGCCTTTGCTATAGTTACACAAGAAGGGGGCTGCTTAAAAAGACTCCAGTCTTTATTTTTAGACGCGGGGTCCAGACCAAAACAAATCAAGACATTGTTGAAGCCATCTGCCACCCCGTTGACATAGAAATTATGGATCAGCCTCTTATTGAGCAGCCTTATAAGAGGCATCCTGCAGTGCTCTCTGTAGGAATTCCGCCAGAGAAAGGGTTGTAAACTCAAACCTCATAACATTTTGCGCTGCTATGTAGGTCAGATACCAGCCTATGTAAACAGTTTCTTGAAATAGAGATGCAGACAACGGTCAGAGGGTACAGTTTCTCTAGAAAGGCAAACGTTATTTTCAATGGCTAGTAGAATTTTAAAAGACAGTATGTTCCACATTAGTATTTTGTTAAAGTTCATTTAATTTTTTCTAAACATCTAATTTATTGGCCCTTTAATCAGTGCGACTCAGTTCATAAACTTCTCTTTAAAAACTTAGAATGCACTTTCTCTAATTATAAAGGTGTTTTTGTTGTCTCTTTCAAATAGATTAGTGGTGTGATGAAGAATTTCTCACAAGGAACATAAAGAAATGTCAGGCCCTCATGCTTTACCTTTAAGCCATGATTCATAATTAAGGAATAAGATGTGACAGTTTATCAGTTAGATTTCACTTTAAGGTGAATGTCTGTCTGAATAACAGCATGGGAAGAGCCCTGCTGGTTCAGACTAGTTATCCTTCTAATTCAGCTTCCTGTTCCACACAGCATCCAAAGCAGTTGCCCTAGAGTCTCCAGATGTCCATGGACCTCAATTCCCATGAGCCCCTGCAAGCATTCTCTGGGAGGGGCTCATGGGAATTGTGGTCCATTGACATCTGGAGGGCCGCAGTTTGACTACCCCTGTCCTAGAAGGTCAGATAGACACAGCACAGAGACTAAGGCTGTGATGCTGCCTGTCTCCCAGAACCAGTATTTAGAGGTTTACTGCCTCTGAATATGGAGGTTTTCTTTAGTCACCATAGATAGCATCCATTGATGAGCCTTTCATCCATGCATCTGTTTAATTTGTGCAGTTGGCCATCATTTTATCCTCTGGCAGGGAATTTCAAATGAGGTATGGAAGTGGACATGACACCACAAAAATGTACTCATAATATAAACTGGTCCAAGAGATAATTGCGCTGGTTTATGTTGATGAAAGAACATGGTTGAATTAAACAGGCTTTTTTCCCCTTTGAACGCAAGCTGCCACACAATTGATGGGTTATGTTTGCAAATGATTATTTTTATTGCTATGTCATTTCTTTAGTTTGATCTTGCGGCTGAGGCTGAACTGGCCTGGGTTGCAGAAACAGAGAAGAAACTGCTATCTCTGGGTGATATTCGGCTCGAACGTGACCAGACATCTGCTCAGCTACAAGTTCAAAAGGTAAAATGAATCCATCTTTTACATGTTCGACCAGAGGTAGTCAACCTGTGGTCTTCCAGATGTCCATGGACTACAATTCCTTGGGAATTCCTTGGGAATTGTAGTCCATGAACATCTGGAGGACCACAGGTTGACTACCCCTGTGTTACTCTGTCGTGATTTGATTGTCAGATTGTTACAAAACATGTTTTTCCTCTGTGTCCTCATATTCTTACTATCACAATTTTTTTTTATTAATTTTTAATAAATTAAAATTTAATTATTAATTTTTATTGCCTCACTAGGCCTTTACTATGGAGATTTTAAGACATAAGGATATAATAGATGAACTTGTTGCATCCAGTGAGGAGATTATGAAGACATGCACAGAAGAGGAGAAGAGAGCAATGAAGGTAATGAAGTGCTTACATTTTAGTCACAGAATGAAGTTTGAGTCCAGTGACAGCATTAAGTCCAACGAAGTTTGAAAAATTAAGCTATCACAATTGTTAACTCTGCTTGCATTTTTGCTTTGGAATAGGATGGCCCTGAATGGCCTTGTTCCCCATCCTAACAGTCTGTAAATAGCAACAGCATCCCACAGGTATGGAATACGAACATACCAGAATTCCCTGATAAATCAAGAGAAATGCTAGAATTGACATCCTTTCTTAGATAGCATGGTATCATTCCTTAGCTCTGGCCTTTTAAAACCCAGAAACAAAACACATCGTTTCATATTTCAAAGGTTTGTGCAATCACTAGCCAAAGCTTTCAATTTATCTCTTAAAATCTGCTACCTGACCAAAGAAATTATCTTCAGGAAGTACTTTCCCTTGAGTTGGTCAGCATTGTCAGTACATGGATTGGTTGTGGCATTTGGGGATGAAAAGCTCTGTCTTTATTTATATCTACGTTTGGACAACCAGTTCTGTGATTCTCATACACCACCCATACATACATCACAGTTCTCCACTTCTGTATGAATACCTTCCTCTCAATAACAGACTTTTTGTTGCTTGTTGTGAATTTCTGTCATATGTTACCCACACTACATTCCCTGTGAGCACAGCTGAGACTCACCTGCTTCGCTTTATGTCCTTCTCCCCCAAAGAAGATGGAACAGGGTATAATAGTAAACGTATAGTTCCAGGGTTTCCAAATTAGTTCCCTGAACCTAATAACTATGTAAATATTCAGATTTCTTTGGGAATAAACAGGTGGTGGTGGGATTTTTTTCCTTCTTCTTTTTAATCAGAGCTACCTACTAGGTAAGATCCTTTATGCTAAGGTTACTGAGCTTATAACTATTTTTCTAGCTATTCTGTCAAATTTCTTTCTCTGTGCTACTCTAATGGGATTAATCTATCAATGGGATTAATCTGCTAATACACATGTGTATCAAAGAAGAAAAAGCGGTCTGGAGGAAGATTATATTTTATAAAGAAACAATAGCTGATTTACAAGTATCTCTACCATGATGGGCATGCTCAGTGCGGCTTCTGTAGGTATGGGACATTATATGCAGAAGTATCTGATTATGGCTTGGAAAAATACATGCCAGATTGTTATTCTGTTATTAGCAAAAAAAAATCATCACACCATTATCTTCATGGGGAAAAATTTAGACCTGTATGATTTCAGAGTGGAATATAGAAACCAACCAGAATGATTAAGGAAGACTTCTTCACACACAACTTAATTAATATGTGAAACCCACTGAATTAAGATCTGGCGATAGTTTCTAGCTTAGATGGCTTTGAATTCTAGTCACACCAGGCAAAATAAATCAACTTAAATGTTGCCAGGACAGACAAAGCAAAAGACTAGACAAATTTTTCCAAGAGATGCAAACGAGAGTACATCTTCATGTAGCACAAAGTTAATGTACACAGTTTCCTGTCAGAAGACATGGATTTAAAGGAGGAATGGCTAGACAAATGAATGGAAGATATATGCATCAACAAGCCAATAGTAATAATAGTTAACCTAAATCTCCATGTTCTTAGGTCCACAGTTTGGACCTTTCAGAGGATAGTATGTAATTCTGGAACCCTTATTTCCTTCTAAATGCTTTCTTCTAAAGCTTGTGCTCTTTTCTGTTGATCATTTCTTTAACAGAAGAAACTGGATAGCCTTTTAAAGAAATACGATATTCTTTGTCAAATGAACTCTAGAAGAAACCTCCAGCTAGAACGGGCACAGTCTCTGGTTAGCCAGTTCTGGGAGACATATGAAGAGATATGGCCATGGTTGACGGAAACAACGCTGATTATCTCACAGCTTCCAGCCCCAGGTCTTGAATATGAGATTCTAAAGCAGCAGCAAGAAGAGCATAGGGTAAGTTACAGCCAGTGAAATAAGAGTAAACACATTATTTAAAAAATTCTGTTTACTGTCTTGCAAAAACAAGCATTTGTTATTAAACAACTACAGAAGTTGTCAGATTGTTTAAATATGAATACAGATATCTCCTTAGCTGTAGTAATAAGCAATCAAATGGAGGCTCTATCAGTAATTATATAAAACACTAGGAGCCAAGCCCGTTGCATTTAGGAATACAACGGGTGCCAGATTAGGGGGGTGGGGTGGAAGAACTCTGTAGACGGCCTCCCCCTCCCACCAGCCACCCTGAGTGGGTGAGCGCTGAGTGGCACTAAGCCATGAGAAACGGTCCTCCTCCAAGCCCTTACCAGAAATATATAATGGAACAGACAGATGTGGGGTCATATCATATCTGTCAACATGACATAAAATACAATGGCTCAAAAATGGATGCTGTTGTGTAGTCACTTTTAAAACATTAGTACAAGATATAACTTCAATGATTTTCTAGTGAACAGGATTTCCCAATACACACATTGCAAAGTACACGGCCAGACATGAGTTGTGGGTTCTCCTCACTACCTATGTACGCAGCTTGGTGTAGTGGTTAAGAGCAGCAGCCTCTAATCTGGCGAGCCAGCTTTGATTCCCCACTACTTCACATGCAGCTGTTAGAGCTGCATGTTAGAGCTGTTCTTACAGAGCAATTCTGTCAGTGCTCTCTCAGCCCCACCTACCTCACAGGGTGTCTGTTGTGGGGAGAGGAAGGGAAGGCGATTGTAAGCCGCTCTGAGACTTAGTAAAAAGTGGAGTATAAAAACCAACTCCTCTTCACTGCCAGATGAGGCAGTTCCGTGATGCATATGGAAAAGAGGCTTCAGCCTTTCCTCCCCTATGACATTTTCATACCCTGTAGTAGTCTGGGGGTATGGGGTGCAGTGTGGATTAATGGGAAACCTAGTGGTACAGCAGGAAGGCTTAAGTCTTTTTTCACTTGTGATCCTGATCTAGGTCAGACACCCAGTATCCAGCAGTTGAAGAGGATCTGCAGCTTTGTTCTGGTTGTTACACAGAGTAGAGACCTGTAGATCCCACCTGTGCACTCTATAATGATGTCTGAATTAGCTTTGCTCCTAGTGGGAAACCCAGAACTCACAAAGAGGCCTTGGGCTGTATTCAACATGAGTTATGTTTTGCTTTAGTATGCAGGGCATTTGTTTAGACTTCTTTGCCAGCTGGATGGAGTTGGCCTGCAGACAGCTGTAATGTGGCAGTGTAAAGCTAGGATACTGATAAGTGTTTTCCTTTGCTATAGCAACTACGAGAGTTGATTGCTGAACACAAACCTCATATAGATAAGATGAACAAAACTGGACCTCAGCTTCTGGAGCTGAGCCCACAAGAAGGATTTTCAATCCAAGAGAAATATGTAGCAGCTGATGCCCTCTATAGTCAAATTAAGGAAGATGTCAAAAAGCGAGCTCAGACCCT
The DNA here is from genome assembly GCF_049243985.1 of Paroedura picta. Classification (NCBI taxonomy): domain Eukaryota; kingdom Metazoa; phylum Chordata; class Lepidosauria; order Squamata; family Gekkonidae; genus Paroedura; species Paroedura picta. The sequence goes on from NC_135369.1 coordinate 150,236,044, forward strand.
GGATGAAGCCATTTCTCAGTCTACCCAGGTAACACTCTCTATCAGGCAAGCAATTTGATTTCCCCACCTGAGGATGTTTCCGTATGTCAATATCCTCAAGGTATATTTTAGGACGCTTATTAGGAATGTACCCTACCAAATGACATGCGAATGGATGCTTAGGCTATTGTTTGTGATTTTGATTTTCCTATTGGTTAGTGGCCTAGGACATTTTGTATTGAAAAATCTGGCCTTTTAAAATAAAATCAGAAACAAATTAGCTCAAAGTAATTATTTTGGAAATATGTATGGTAAATATGTGAATTTTACCCAATGATTTATTTATTTATTTATTTATTTATTTATCATATTTTTAATATGAAAGTTTTATGAAAACATCTTCATAAACAGTACATAGAGTAGTGTCCTGAGGGAACTTCAGTTCACTCTGCATGAAGCTCACTTTCATGACTTTGATCCAATTGCTGCATCTCAGGGTGGGGGGAGGTATGTGAACCTTTTAGGCTACTCTAAAGTCCTTGGAAGAAGGACAGGATAACCATAAATAGCATGAAATCTTATGTTAAATAAGAGTTGCAAAACTTTATATTCTGGATAATAAATTGAGAAGACAACTAAAGCATATGAACAGCCAAGGGGTAGTGGTGTTGTTCCTGCCAAAGAGGAGAGGGCTGGTTACTGACTCATCCACTCCTTTTGACTCACCCACTCCTTCCAAGCCACTGAAGATCAGTGAGACATTTATTTATTTAGAGGTTTTGTTAAAATATATACAAAGCAGAGTTAAAAATACATAGAAAGCAAGAAAAAAAATTGATTAGGGTTACTGAGAGAATGCCAAACAAAACAAAAGATAACAAAGTCATGCAGAATAGAAAGGTTTTCAATAGGAAAATTATGAGAGCAAAGCCTATACAGGTGTACTCTGAAGTAAGGTCCGTTTTATTCCATAGCACTTACTCCTAAGAAAATGAAGAATTGTAGCCAAATAACAGGTAGAGTGGGTGTCAGGATTTATGCCAACAATATTCCTTGGCATTGTAGCTGGAACCTCTCAAAATAGATAATTAACAGATTATGAAATCTTTCCAACTTGATTTATTAATTGGTATTATTGGGGAATTAGGCATCCAAAGAGTTGATTACCTTCCTCATACAGAGGTCATAACTGAAGGTGTTAACAAGCTTCTCCATTTTGTTCATATTTGTCCATCAAATTGTAGTCATGAGCGCTGATTACTGGTCCCAATAAATTATCACTGCCACTTTCACCCTACCTACATTTTTACCCTACACTAGGTTTACATTTCCAGAAACCCTTTGATAGTTGAAACCATGATGTTTGTTTGTCCAAGCATATTTGAGAGAAGACAGGAAGCAGGGTGATCCTAGACAGAGTCAGGGTCTTCTAAGCTTCAGGACTTTTATTCATGACATCTGAATACAGCCACAAAGTCAGTAGACTTTGCCACTGACTAGTGCTTGCTAGATGTTAATGTCTTATATTTAAACATCTAAAGAAATGCATTGTCAAATGGCACATGTTGTGTAGCTGCAGTGCATTCTCCTTCTTTATACTGAAAGACAGTTCTTTATCATCCTGCTGAAAGTGGGAAAATGTACTCAGTTTAAATTGCCTCCTTCTCCCTGAGCCTGCCTCAAGTTTTCAGGAGCCAGGAGGATTCCAAGGCATCCAGCCTGCTTCACTTCTGGCTGCATATAGTAGTTCCGTGGCTTGGGGCTGAAGGTCCTGCCAGACTTGGAGCTGTTGCTATGGCATTTCCAGTGGGACATGGTTTGGCTGCTTCAGATTTCTCAGGATACAGACTGGTACAGAGCAATCTTGAGTATCCCACACATTTGATTCCTGGGCAACCCTCTTTCCTCATGAGTGTCACAATAATAACACTTTTACTGTATATGGATCTTCGGAAATTATCACTGAATTTAAGTGAAAGTAAAAATGCATTGTGCTTTCCCACTTAGAAAAGTCACATCCAGGGACTTTTAATGCATGATGCAGAAATAAAATGCAGTTGGTCAGCGTTACAAGTTTTCTTACAGTGCAATCTTCAGCAGAGTCAGATCCTTAGAAGTCCATTCAAGTCAGTGGACTTAGAACGGCATACTTCTGCATAGAATTGCATTAGCTTTGTTACAGAAGGATCTTATCCAGACACATGGACCAAGATGCATTAAGCTTCTGCTGCTTGAACTAACAGGCAGCTCTTTTTCAGCATAGATCTCTCAATGTTTGGTAGCTGGTTGCAAATGAAGAACCCTCTTATGTTCATATGCCTATCAGATTGAGAATGTTTCAAACCCGTTAATTCAGCAATAACCTTTGTCACGGCTGGTCTAATATGAGTCATCCAGCTTCCCCCCACTTCCATTTATCTGCCCAGTTCCATGACAAAATTGACTCAACCATTGAGAGCCTGGAACGCATCGTTGAGCGCTTGAGGCAGCCACCTTCAATCTCAGCAGAGGTTGAGAAGATTAAAGAACAGATCAGTGAAAATAAGAATGTGTCCGTGGATCTAGAAAAGCTTCAACCGGTGTATGAAACACTGAAACAGAGAGGGGAGGAAATGATTGCACGTTCAGAAGGTGCGGATAAGGATATATCTGCTAAAGGTATGTCAAATTTAGAATGCCCCTTTATATACATTGCAGTAGAATATGGAAAGAAAGAAATCACCTGCAAGCCAGTCATTATGTTATTGTTCTTCTGAACAAACAGATAAATATTGCATAAAAATGATCTGAAGGTTGTTTACCTGAGGTTGGTAAAGGGCAGCTTCCAGGATAAAACATAATTATGGGAGATCTATTTATGGATTTCCTGGTTTTTAAAAAAACACACTAAACTGGCAAGTTACTTCTACTTGTCTTTTAGGGCAGTGGTCTCCAACCTTTTTATCACCGGGGACCACTCAACGCTTGACAATTTTGCTGAGGCCCACTGCCCTAATGCTCTCTGACTCTGGTTGCTATGGTAATGTTTAAACATCACTTCAAAATAAGATACAGAGACGCCACAACAATGAACATAAGGAACATTTTATTTTCATGGAAAATTTAACTCATGACAATGACAAATCAATGGGAACCCTGAGCTTGTTTCTCTGCAATGAGATAGTCCCATGTGCACCTGCCGGATCGTGGATGAAGTAAAGGGCCGGGGGGGGGGGGGGGGGAAGGTATCCACAGCCCACAGGTTGGGGATCGCTATTTTAGGGGAATCATAGCATTACCATACAAGTATACCATACAAGTATTATTGCTCTGCGTGTTAAAATTGCAGAGACAGAAGAATCAGAGTAACATTGCTCCACTCCTGATTTAGATTACATGTCCCCCCTACACACACTGACACTTTTGCGATTTAAACATACCTAAGAGGATCCTGATCATAGTTACGTTAAATGTCACTTGGCCTTTGGAGTTCCTTAAAATGATTGCAAAATGAACACATGTGGAAGTTTTCATTAACAGTTTCATAGAAGATCTTAATTTCCCTGGTGATGTGACTGCTGATTGTATTGTCATCCTTAGTGGTTCAAGATAAGCTGGACCAAATGGTCTTCATCTGGGAAGACATCCATGCCCTGGCTGAGGAAAGGGAGGCCAAACTGCTTGATGTTATGGAACTAGCAGAAAAGTTCTGGTGTGATCACATGGCTCTTATAGTCACTATTAAAGATACTCAGGATTTTATCAGGGAACTAGAAGGTCCCGGGATTGACCCTTCTGTGGTAAAACAGCAACAAGAATCAGCAGAGGTATGTTAAAAGTAATTGTAAGTGTAACTCTACAGTTCTTCACACTTGTACGTAGGAATTAACTCCTTTTAAATCAATGATACTGTCCCCCCCCCTCCCAGGTTTGTAGAAAGATCTCGCTTGCCTGTTGAAGGCTCTAGTCTCCATATTTGATGGCTCTAGTCTCCATATTTAACTATCCACAGATTTAGCGATGTTGAAGATATGTTGATAGTACGTGAAGAACTGTTATCATGCCTTGTCATGCATGTATATTCACTCCTCAATCTGTTATCATGCTGAGTCTCAGCTCAACTGAAAAAAATGCATGTTAAAGTTATGTGAAGGTTCTGCTTGGGCATTTGTCTTCTCTCTGTTGCTGTGCACATGCAAGACATAATTTAATGCAAGAAATATTGAAGAATGAAAGTTCATCTGTTGCCCATAATTAGCCCTTGTCCATTTTATCGTATGTATGATGCTCAAATAATTGCACAACTGCATTTGTATGTGTGTCTTTGGGCTTGTATTTCTAAAATACCCATTGTCTCTTCATGCCACTTTTTAAAATTGGTTATCTCTAGAGTGCACTACTTTAAACTGGTAAGCCTTAGAGACATAAGTAACTAGATCTTTATTTTAAAGTAATCTCATCCCCACTGAGAGACTCCTAGTCTGGACACTTATGGGCAGTGAATATATGGAGGCCGCTATTGTTTAATGCTGCTAATTAGCTGCTTATGTTTTTTTAAAACTTATATTGTTAATGTTGAAATTATTTTGTTGGTTTTTAATTTACTGTTAATTTTAACCTATCATGTATACTGCCCTGAGCCATACTGGGAGGGTGATATAGAAATTTTAATAATATAATAATAATAGAAGAAGAAGAAAAAGAAGAAGATCCAGTATAGAGTATCAAACTATGATCCAGGAGACTTGGGTTCAAATCCCCACTCAGCCGTAACGGAGGATCTTGGGTTAGTCATTATGTTAGCCTACCCCACCTCATGGCACTATTGGGAGGGTGATATGGGGAAGGGAGAACCATGTATCCCATCTTGCACTTCTTAGAGATAAGGTGGATAGGTAGATGGTTCATTTCTGTTAATAGCATTTATTCTACGTAGACTGTTGTTCTCAAGCTTTTGCTTCCCTTTTTCTCCACCCTTCCTTTATCCCTCGCCGTTTTTGCACAAAGCATGATTGAATCCTGATTTGTGGACAAGGGGAGAGGAGTAAGCGTTAGCATGGCAACAAGTTGTATTCATAACTAAGCTCTGTTTTCTGTGACATTGGAATATTCCTGTTAATAAGTGGTTCCATAGGGCTTCCCAATACTCTTTGAGACAGAGGAATTTTCATACTACTGCCATAGGTGCCTCCTGCCCAGTATGGTGAATAACGTCTGCTCTGCTATTGTTTAGGTACAGGCCAGAAGAAACTTTTTGCCTCTTCCTCCTTCTATAGGACTAGGTGTCATGTGGTCAGAGCTACATACTCTGACTCTGTTAATTAATCCTAGAAAATACTGAATCTTTTTCATCGTAACTTAGTCTGTTTCTTCAATTTAGCAACACTGGAAGCTTAACTTTTTGTCTTTTTTCTTTTAGAGTATCAAAGAAGAAATAGATGGGTTACAAGAAGAACTAGATGCAGTTGTCAGTCTTGGCTCTGAACTCATAGCTGCATGTGGAGAACCTGACAAACCTTTAGTCAACAAGAGCATGGATGAGGTAAGTGTCATATAAATATTTGGTGTTATTTGAAGTAGTTCAGACAAACAAATGTGGTATATGATGCATAAGACCAAGATTTGGCATGAAAACAAGACTCTCTTTGGAGTCAAGCGCAAAGGTCACACAGATTTGATTCTGTAATTTCTCATATAATTTTCAGATTTGAAAGAAAACTATCAAGCATGCACATCAACCCCTTGCCCTGATATGTGGAATTATCCAATATTCAATGCTAGTCCATGAATTTACCTTCCTTATAGCTTAACCCAGACAGTATGTGTATGGGGAAGGATTCTTATAGTAAACTGATAAGGAATAATTTAGGAAGCCAGACCACAAGTCTTAAGTGAACTAAGCTCGAGTGCTTAAATAGCTTCAACAAAATAAAACAAGATCCTTGGACTCTACTTGATCTGAATATACTATTATCTAGATTCTGAAAACTAAGCAAAGCATAGCTGTGAAGGACAATATTCTGACAATGTTTATTCCTTGGAACCAGTACATGCAGTGAGATAAAAAAGAGTGCATATTCACCCATCTTTCTGGATCCTGTAATATGGAAAAATAGACAAAAAGTCTGGAAATTTGTCTAAATGTAGTACCTTATGATTCAGCATTATGGTTCAGCTTTAGACATGCAGTGAGGGAAAGAAGCTGTAGAAGCCCAAGATCTGTTCCTCATTTTACTGTTCATACATGTGCTGAAGGTGAGGCACGGACATGCTATCCTAAGCAGCATTAATGCCTTTCTATGTTCATCAACTTCAATGGACTTAGAAGAATATAACTGCTTATGAAGACATTGTGAACAGAAAAATGTCCAACCTATCAGCCTTTCCTCTCTAATTTTGACAGAATTCAGTGCCCCATGGAACAGATTTGGCTACCAAATCTGGATAACTGGATAGCCCAATCTCATCAGAACATGGAAGTTAAGCAGGGTAGGCCATCGATCAGCATAAAGTTGCAAAAGAAAATCAAAGAACTGATCACCCTCACTAGAGGTAGCTTTGCCATCTCCTGTTATCTGGGGTCAGTAGGGAATGAATCTGGCTGAAGGTAGAAGAGATTTCACCTGACGTCTTCTGCAAGAAAGTCTCTACCATGGAGCTATGGCCCTAAGGTTGAGTGAGGCAAGTAGAGCACCCAAACTAGGAGGTGAGGGAATGCCAGTCCTAGCTGAAAATCATCTACCTACCTTGTTAAATTTATCTCCCGTGATATTTAGTAAGTACCTAGTACTTTTTTATCAGTGATGGTCTTAGCAAAACTCTTGCAGCATTTTCTATAGCCAATAGTTACAGAAATGTCTGATTTCCATTATAGATTAAGTAATGTTTCTTGGCATTTGTTTTCTTTCTCTTTTTTTGTTCAATTGGATCTCCATTTAAAATACAGTTAAATTCTGCTTGGGATACTTTGAATAAGGCATGGAAGGAGCGTGTTGACAAACTTGAGGAAGCCATGCAGGCTGCTGTTCAGTATCAAGATGGATTACAGGTAAGACTATTTTAATAGGAAAAATCATATCCAGGTATGTTGAATTTTTTTTTTTAACCCTAAGATTTTTCATTGATCAGGATTGGCTGTGTTGCCAATAGCCATCGCAGCTCTCCATTTCCTTGCAAGCAAAATCTTGATTTCAGCCAATGTCTGCCAATGTCTAGATATTGTAGAGGCTGCCTCCTCAACTTATTTCCTTTTGCAATTTCTGAGACAGCTGATTTCTGCCACACCCTAATTCCTGAAATACCTTAATTGGTGACATTTGTGTGTTAGGTACAGCAGGTATAGGCAGAATTCAAACATTTGTCTCAACGCATAATAGGACTACTCTTTTGTGTGGATTTTTGATGGAATTGGGCACTTTAATCTGATATTATATCCTGCACTGCCTTTCTCAAGTTTTTTACCATTGAAGAAACCCCTGAAACATTCTTCAGGTTTCGAGAAATCTCAGAAGTGGCACAGTGTATGCAGAAACGTAGTCATGTACATGCCCACCCAGGGACCCTCCCTTTCTCATTCCCTTCAGGCCCATCATTGGCCATTGGGGTGTGTGTGGGAAATGACCATATATGATCATATCACCCAATAAAAATATACAAAAAATCATTTCCCACCCATTTGGGAAATGTTTCTAGGGCCATCAAGAAACCCCAGGGTTTCAGGAAGCCCTGGTTGAGAAAGCCTGATCTAGCATGTATTTTATTGTGTTGCTGTTTTGTGTTGCAAATTTAAATGCAAGTTAATAAATAGATGAAGGCATGATTAAACCAAATATTAATACTTTGGCTAGATTGCGACTGAAATTGTTCTTATTACTGTTCTTACTGTAACAGAAGGACAGAGTAGCTGATCTATTATGTACAAAGCTAAACACTTTAAAGCTAAACCAAAATTTAAAGTTAAAGTTAAAAACTTTTAAGTCCCATTGATTTCCACAGAAAAGGAATTTTTGACAAAGTTCTTTACATAGTGTTGCCATCAGTTAAATACTGCATTTTTGTTAAAATGAAAGAGCTGTTTTGACTTATGACCATGAGTAATGTCATCTATCAATAGTGATAGATGAGGAGCTAAATTGTTATTTCTTGACAAAACATTAGATGCTGATGAGGGATGAATGGACGAACTGATGCATTCATAGTGATGCCCTATGTGTTGTGCTCTGGTGTGTTTTAATTTTGTCATGTTAGTTGATATAAACTTAGTCTCCAGTAGAAATATTTTATAGCTGTTTCTTTACCATCTATTCATTTGTATGTTAAAATTATTGTTCAGGTACACTGGGTGAGTAATGGAGTCACTATATTTAGTAGTACATTTCTCAAGCTAGGTTTTTGAAAGGATAAGTCATTAAATGAAGCAAAAAACCCAAAATGTTAAAGTTCATTTATCTAAATGTCCAAACCTAGTATAATGCTCTTCTCCATTATAAAAGGGTGCACATATGCAGGTGCAGAGCTCTGCGCCTGCGTTCAGGCGCCAGGTTGCACGTCACCACTGGCGCCTCCCCCCCCCACACGTGCTGGCTGCTTCAGGCATGAATGGTTGCTTTGGACACTGAAGTGCCCAACCCTAGTCTGGTTTCTCCCCCATGGCCAGGCTAGAAACATTACTGGGATGGATCTAGGACTCAAGCTTCTTCCAGGAATGCTGATATTTGGTCCACAACAGCCCTTTCAATCATTTTTCTCAGGAAAAATGTGTGAGTTCTTCCTTTCACAACCTGTACTTTCTACCTTGCACCATATATATGGTCTTTGCAGAAGGGTCCACAGAGTCCCAAATCAGAGAGGGAAGAGGTTGTACCACTTGATTCCTCCCTTTTTCTGTGTCACCTGTTTCAGACGATGCACTAAAGCACATCCTGGGGTAGTCCTGAATCCATTGTACTGGTCCGCTCAAGGCCTCAGACTGTGAGCTCAAGGCTCCCCCCCCCTCCCAAGACTAATTATGAAAGCTCTTCATTTAGGGTAGAAAAAGGTGCTCTTGGCTATGGCTATGCGCTAGTGAGGTTTCTCTTAAATAGAATACCTGCCACTGAGTTGGAGCTGACGTGTGAGTCAGCTGTTCAGGCCTACCGATGCATAATCTGTGATAGTTCACACATCATTAGTAAGTGAAGTGGCCTTTGCTTTCTGCTTTCTTAAATGTCCTCAGAGTCGGTTTTCTCCTCCTCCTGTGAATCCTGTGTGGATTTATAGCCGCATGGGTTGGGGTTGCTAAGACTGCTAAGGAGGGGGAAGGAGGGAATAATGCCCTCTCTTCTGTCTTCTGTCAGGATAGCTCTACAGAGAGAAGAGACTGGAAGGACCAGTGCGTCCTGTTTCCCTCCACACTTCAGCACCCCCAGGCCTGCTTCATTATTTCTATGACCTTGTTGGGAATCAGCTTTCCCATCGTTGGAAAAGACTTCTGTAGTTGTGGTACAGTGGGGGAAATGTCCGCATCTATCGACACCTTATAATGAAGGATTGTTCTATTCTTCTGTATGTATCTGCCAGCTAATGGAACAGTTCCTACAGATGATAACATAGGCTCTCTTCCACAAACCCTTTTAGGCTTTTAAAGGTGCCACAACTCTTTGTTTTGCTGACTCATATGGCGTTGATGTTTTCAGAATAACAAGCCATTGCCCACACACCATCAGAATAAGTAAATGTAGGGGACAATTGCAATGTAAATGTCTCGATTCTTTGTAATCTAATTACATATTCCTGCAAAGCTAAGCAGACTTATATCTGCCTTAAGTCCATTGAAGTCAGTTTAACACACTCCTAGTTTTATTAAAATTGTATTGTATCAAGCATCATACCGGTACATTGCTGAAGTGTTCTTTTCCCTACTATTAAACCAAAACATGTTATTTTAATTAACCATCTTATTTTACAGGCTTTATTTGACTGGGTAGATATTGCTGGCAGTAAATTATCTTCAATGTCACCAGTTGGAACTGACCTAGAAACAGTGAAACAGCAAACAGAAGAGCTGAAGGTATAAAACATGAATCTTTTCGGGGTTTTGGCATTTTTCTGTGAGGGTTGGCACCTAGAATCACTTTGCACTCACTCTGCAACAAAAAGCAAGTCATTTTCAGATGAGCATCTCCTTTTAAAGCAGCTTTTTAAAGTCTGAAAACAATGATGTTTCCCCTTCAAAAATATACATAAAGCAACCTTCATTTTCCCCACAGCATCAGTTTCTTTTATGACACTTGACTTCCCTTTCAGAATGTGTGCAAGGTCCTGCCAAGTCCATCATTCTTGCTGCCATGGATTATTCCTAAGCATTCAGCTATTGCTTCATTTCCACTAGAGTCTGCGAGACTATGCAGCAAGAATCCCCAGCCAACTTGAAAAGCAAATTTGGAATGGAAGTATGACTCATTCCGTTCATAATACCTGGATGTGGCTGTGTGTTTTAGACAGGAAGCAGAGATGATATAGGATATCCTGGTTTAGGGCACAGAATTAGACTAGATAACTCACTCTAACACTGTTCTCATAAACAAAGAGCAGAGGAAGATAAAATATAAAATGAGTAGGAAGCCTGTGTCTCAGCAGAGGTTCTGAACTGAAATATAAATGGATATACTTATTGGTTATGCTGGAGGAGATGTAATGAATTTGGGCACAGTGTAGCATAATGGTGGTTAGGTTCATATTTATCTGTCATTCCCAGGATCTCTTGAGGGTAAACAAAACTGTTTGTCCCTCTCCCTTTGGTCTTCAGCAAGCTTCCAAACCTGCAGGGTTTTTAGTCATGTACCATTTCTGGATTCCATGTCTGTTATTTGTCTGGATCCACCTGCCAGCAAATTCAATGGGCTTCTGAAGAAATGTTTGCGGAGGGGCTGTTGCTTAGTGGAAGAGCCTCTGCTTTGCATGCTGAAGGTTTCAAGTTCAATTCCTAGTATCTTTTGGCTAATTTGCCAAAATATGAAAGGACAAATGAGGGATCTACAAGGTTTAAGGGTGGAATCCCAACCCCACACACACTCCAGGGAACCTGCTTGCCGGTCAGAACACTCACCTGCAGTACACTTACCTGCAGTGCTCCCCAGTTCTGCCTGCTTGGCTTATGCAACAGCAGCTTCCATTCCATTTTGTCCCCTCAAAATGGCAGCTGAGATCTTGGCCTTACACATCTCAGTTTTTCTACCCATAATTAATATTTTAATTTGGATTTTATGCAAATTTGTGGACTGATCCAGGATTGAACAAGCACCATCCCCACTCTGTTCTTGATGCCTGTGTGCAGATGTAATGATGCAAACACTGAGAACCTGGTTCAGAATTAGTTATGAGATATTCTAGGTAAGGAACACACTAAGATGGGTTTTGTGTTAGAATACATGAGTGCTCCTGAGAAATGTAGGTGCCTGTTCCTGTGGAACACCCTGCACCAGTATGTTGGTCATACAGGTAACACATGACCCAGTATGAACTGAACCTTTAAGCATGTCTATATGGTGGGCATTGGTTGTGTGTATCAGTATTATCTCAGTCCCCAGATAATCTCATGGTGGGCAGGTAAAATCAATCTATGCTGTTCCATGGTCCTTTTCTGTAGGGGCCCCTTTGCTGTGGAGTAGCATTCCAAAACATATGGTGAAGACTTATACTTGGTTTCAGTTTCAGAGGTTCCACAAGGATGAACTTTTCAAGAGGATTTTTTAAACATATGTGATTAGTTTTTAAGCTAACCATTTAGTTCATCTTTTATGCTGATTTCCATTATTTTGTCTGCTTTCATTGATTTTCATTTTGTAACGTGCCTTTAGTTTGTATGTAGAAGGGTGGGATAGCAACAATGTAAATAAAAAGCACTTAGAAAAAGCACAGATACACACACATGACTTTTATGGAGATTGAACTCTCCTGACACCAGATGGTTCTTATTTTTCTGCATTCAAAAAGTAAGCCAATTTGGATGCAAGAATGATTTATACCTGTAATTTCAATTCAGAAAAAAACATTACCCTGTTAATGTGACCTATTTGACTATGCAGAAATTAGAGGAGGACAGCCTATGAAATATTCACTTTTGACCTCTGTGATCCTCTGTTTTGACAGCAATTTAAGATAGAGGCTTATCAGCAACAGATAGAAATGGAACGTCTGAACCATCAAGCGGAGCTGTTGTTGAAAAAGGTGACCGAAGCCAGCGACAAGCACACTGTACAAGAGCCCTTATCTGAACTCAAGTTGTTATGGGAAACTTTGGAGAACAAAATTGTTAGCCGCCAGGTAAGTGAAAACTTCAGTAAACCATTCCACGAGCTATACAAATAATTAATAACAACAGTGCATAGTTTCTGGCTTGGTCATCTTTCAGCAGAGAAAGACTTCCTTCCATAAACGCTCTTATCAGAAAAAGTTATTCTTCATTGGAGGAACTCTTTTTTTCCTCGAAGAAAGACTTGGCAGATGGGAGTCATTGGTTTCAATGTAATATGAGTCAATCCTTTCCACCAGGCAGCAACTGAGCTTAGTAGCAGGGGTAAAAGGTTTGCGAGCCAAGGGTGTTAGCTGAGGGCAAGGAAGACGGCAAGAGCCTCTCGCTAGCCCTGTGCAAACCTAGCCTTGTGTATGAGAGGAACATGGGTCAAAGATGGAAGGGGCAGTGCAGGGCTTAGGCAGTATGGGTAAGATGGGAGATGTCAGAAGAGACCAGGGGTGGAGGTGAAGAAGGCAGATTGACTGGGAAATTCAGAGAGGATACAAAGAAGGGAGGAATGGGTATCTAAATGAGGACCTGACACCTGGGTCAAGATAAGGATGCTAGAACTGGGCAAGCCTGGTAGAACTGCCCCAAGGAATAAAAGCAGGCAGATGAAGGGAACTGTGTTTCTGATGAAGTCTCTATGGACTTCTTTGATTCTAATTAAGTTCCATTATGTCTGGTGAGCCTGTGCTGCCCGTGGAAGTCAGTGATGATGCCCAGCATCAAGGAATGGTGACTGGGTTTTGCTGTTAGAGACGTAATTTCAAATCAGAGCTCAACCTATAAAACTTATTGGGTGGATTTGGGCTAAGCCAAGTTGTAAGCCAGGTTGTTGCAAAACGAAGGTTTGTTATGTGGATAGAATGAAGCTGAGAAGTTATAAACCATTCCAGGGAAGAGTGCTAAAAACATATTACAGTGCAAACTCTAAACTAGCTATGGTTGTCTGGCTAATGTTGCTTTTAGGTGCACAACCATTATATGCAGATGATTTTGCCTAATTCCAGTCATTGATTTTAGATTTCATTGGGTGAAACAAATTTTGAAGCCACTTGATACTTTCAGATCATGTCACAATGTCATTTTGAAATCTCTTTTGCAGCATAAGCTCGAGGGTGCTTTGTTAGCTCTGGGACAGTTCCAGCATGCCCTGGATGAGTTATTGACGTGGCTGACCCATACTGAAGACCTGCTGAATGAACAGAAACCTGTGGGTGGTGACCCCAAAGCTATTGAAATTGAACTGGCCAAACATCACGTATGTAACTGAGTGGTCTGGGGTTTACCTGTTGGGACTTTGATCTCTTATTACCTTGATATTCACTATGTAACATCCTGAAAAACTTAGGACACAGACTGGAAGCAGTGTATATTTCAGATATAAGATAGCCATTGCCAAGATACTATTATTTCCTTCCTCCCTTTAAATTCCTCGATCATAAATGGCTCAGGCACCCTCATTGATTTTTTAAAAGTTTTGTTGGCAAAGCAGAGCTCTAAGATCCCATCATAATAAATGAACTGCAGGTACAGGAAGGGTTTGGCAAACACATGCTATTATGTACTTCCTGCTCATTCAGTCTTCCATGCATGAGAAAGAGGCAAGAGAGAGAGAGAGATCAGAGCAGAACTTCTGTTTTGATCATCCCAAATATCAACTAAGTTGGCGAACACAAGTCATTGACATTAAAAATTACTTTTGGAAAGGGAAGGGAATGTCACATCTGTTTCTCTAAAAAAACTTTCACTGTTTTAAATTGATAGAAATTAAAACAATGCAAAATAATAAAGCTTTCTCCCGTGCGTGAATAGTAGCAGAAGCCCAGGAGTGTGCCATGGTGGAAATAGTTTTCAGAGATCACGCATGTGTGTGCAAGTGTATGCAAACACAGGGACACCTACTTACTAAGGGAGTTTTTAGGTGGCTTTCAACGTATTTTAAAATAATTCAGTATAAAATAATCAATGCAGGATCCCTTCCTTCCCATGTGCCACTACAGTGCCAACAAGAACTGAGCCCCTGTGATTCAGGTCAAAGGAGTTCCTGGATAAGAATTTTTTTAAATGGTGGTAATAACTCAGGGATGCACATCTTGTCTCGTTTGTTCTTTGGAGCCAAGTTGTCAGTGAAGATCCTAACCATCACTTCAAACTGTTCTGGTAAAGGGCAGGAGCTCCCATTTTCTATAGCACAGTGGGCATAAGGAGAGGGTGAGAAGGTAGCGCAAGTCTTCCCATAGATACCAGTGGGAACACAAGCAAATTTAATAATCAAAATAAACATGGGTAGTAGTGGATATAATGCAAACAAATTAAAAAAAATAAATATGAAAAATGGGGGAGAATTCAAGTGTCTTGTCTAGATTACATTATCCTAACCCATTAATGACATGTTTTTTCTTAAATCCCCTGAGCCTTAAGGGATGATTCACTTCCAGCCTTTGATTGTCCATCCCCTTGAGATCTCCTAGTCAAATGATTTTCATGATCACTCTGTGAGGCAATCTCAGCCCTATATCAACCACTGCAGTAAAGTTCTAATAATGGAATGTATTTTGATGGATGTGAAAAATTAGGACAGTAAATAGTAGAAGTGTTATCAAATACCATGGTAACTCTGATTCAGTTTGAAAATTTAATTTTTTAATGCATGGAACAAAACAGTAGTTGGATAAAAATATTGACAAAATAGTCATTTGTTTTGTGTTGATTGCATATAAAACAATGTAACAATAGCATATAACTTACCAGTGCTGTTAAAAGGCTACTGGGACTCTCCCCAATAGGCAGGACAAAAATGGCCTTCTTGAACATGTTTGAAGATTAAAATTAGCTAACAATACATTTTCATAAATCTTTAGCAAACGTTTGACCTAATTAGACCACAGTGAGTATTTTACAGATAGAACATATCAAAAATATATCATGAGTTTATGGCAATAACTTGATTTTATAGTCCTGATAGTTTGAAGTTATATTCCTTATGCATGCATGCATGCATGCATGCATGTAGAAGAAGAAGAAGAGGAAGAGGAAGAGGAAGAGAGTTGGTTCTTATATGCTGCTTTTCTCTACCCGAAGGAGGCTCAAAGTGGCTTACAGTCGCCTTCCCTTTCCTCTCCCCACAACAGACACCCTGTGGGGTGGGTGAGGCTGAGAGAGCCCTGATTATCACTGCTCGCTCAGAGCAGTTTTCTCAGTGCCATGGAGAGCCCAAGGTCACCAAGCTGGTGGCATGTGGGGGAGTGCAGAATCAAATCCGGCATGCCAGATTAGAAGTCCGCACTCCTAACCACTACACCAAACTGGCTCTCAAACTGTACTAGGTCTGAATACTGTCAGTAAAGCTGTATGAAAATGAAGACCAAATGAAATTGGTGATATATAGAGACAAGGCATAACATGTTTTCTTTAATTGCAGGTGCTGCAAAATGATGTTCTAGCTCATCAGTCCACTGTAGAAACAGTTAAGAAAGCAGGAAATGATCTTATTCAGTCAAGCGCTGTTGAAGAAGCAAGCAGTTTACAGAGCAAGTTGGAACTTCTCAATCAACGTTGGCAGAATGTCTGGGAGAAAACAGAAAAAAGGAAACAACAGCTGGACAGTGCTTTGATCCAGGTATGTAGGGGGGAAATGGACGTAATAGAGACCTTTGTATTGATTAAATACATTTGTACATGACCTAGCCAGCCTTCAGTGTTTCAAAGCCTGATTGATTCCAGTGAGGGACTGCTGAGCTTATGTGCCTCTTTTGGATTCCTAAATGGTTATCCTAGGGAAGATTGTGTTCTTTGTGTATTACAATGTGAAGTACCACACTTGAATCTTAAACATCATGTTTCCTGCTTATATAGCAACTAGGTGATTTGTGCTGAATTATACTGTAAGCAGTTTTTAATGGGTTGAGTTACTTTTTTTTGTGGGGTTTTGGTATTTCCAAGAGTTTAATTGGGACTTGATCCATTTGTAGCTGCAAACTGAGATTTAAAATGTATAAGCCTCTTTTTCCACTTCATGTTCTGGCAGTGATAATACCTGTGAGAGTTCTGTCTGTCTGTCTTCAACAATGTTCCATTGTGTGTCCAATAATTTTCAGTAGAACCCCAGGGGTTAATTTTGGCTTATAGCATTTTCATTGTAGCTTTTTTATTATTAAAGTCTGACTTAATGTGCCCACGTTCAGTTGCCTCATAGCTGATGAGTCAATTCTGAGTACTGAGACATGTTCCCAAATGCTATGATGTATCACTTTAGGCACAAGGTTACCATGGTGAAGTTGAAGATCTACAGCAATGGCTGACTGAAACTGAGCGTCAACTTTTGGCATCGAAACCTGTTGGTGGTTTACCAGAAACTGCAAGAGAGCAGCTTAATACCCATCTGGTAAGGGTCTTACTATTTGCAGATGGTCCCAATTTGGAAGCTAACCTTTGTGGCCATTCGTTGTAAAATGCTGGCAAGCTTTACAGAGTCAAATGTCTGTAACATTGTTAAATGAACAAACTCCTTTGTAAATTGCCAGGCTACAAGGCCGATTGAGTAGTACATAAGAACTGCTGAGCAGTCCTCAGCATTGTATTGCTTATGGGGAAATCTGCTGTGTAATCCGCATTCTTTTTGTCCCTCTAGCATACAAATCTTTTATTTTACACAGGGCTTCAAAACAGAAAGGTTGTTTTGTGCGATTTTCCTTCTATATCAACAAAACTGTTTTGTTTTAAAAGGAAAAGATTGCCCCAAATCAAATAACTGTCCCAGTTGTCCTCATTTTATTTTTTCATGCCTCATTGTATCAGCCACAGTCCTGAATGTTCCAGCCAATAGCCACTACTGTATGACTAATGCTTGGGCATACCGAGCCACCTCACCATTCAGAGGATCCCCTGCTAAACCATAAACCTTTTCTTAAACATGGTGAGGGAAGGAAGAACTTCTGAAAGGCAGTTGAGACAATGAATAATAACCGGTTCATGGAAAAGGGAACTTACATACCTCTTGGTTGTAGACTGCTGTCTCGGCATCTATAATTTCAGAATAGGGCTTGCTTGATGGAAGGTCACATGGTCTGAGACAGAGGTAGTCAAACTACGTCCCTCCAGATGTCCATGGCAGGGGCTCATGGGAATTGTAGTCCATGGACATCTGAAGAGCTGCAGTTTGACTACCCCTGGTCTGAGATGTGGATCATTAGGATTGTACAACCTTAGAGGTTGGTAAATTCCAGTAGTGCACTATAAATAAAATAAATTGCGTATAGACATCTTCATGTACTTCATTCGTTTTTCTATGCTGATTTTTCAAAATCAGAGAATGTTCACAATTCCATGGTACCTGCATGGTGTGCTCCATGACACCTGCCATACCTACACAATGGGTGGTGTTTGTGCACAGTTTGTATCCAATTGCATTAACAGTTAGTTAGAAAGATGTAGCTAATTGCATATTCCTGGTGCGCTGTATAGTAAAGTGTGAGGCTAATCGTAAAATATAATTATGTATTCATAATTTGAGGTGTTTTCTGCCCTTGTTTTAGGAACTCTGTTCTGCCTTTGAAGCCAAAGAAGAAACATACAAATGCCTGATGCACAAGGGCCTACAGATGCTTGCAAGATGCCCAGAATCTGTCGAGACAAAGGCTGAGCAAGACATAAATAACCTAAAAGAAAAATGGGAATCAGTAGAGACAAAGCTCAGCGAAAGAAAAGTACGTTGCAATTTACACATGAGGAAATTTTTGAAATATGTGTTGCTGTGTTTTCGTTGGATTGCTTTAGGTGTAAATTGGTTTGCCCTCCTTTAGCTCCACACTGTCTTCTAAGCACTAAATGATGTCACACACCAAAAATTCATATGGGAAAGCAGATCAATAAAACATATGGTGATAGACCAGTGGTTATTGTAGTGCAGAGGTCAACAATTTAGGACTGAATGAAGCCTTTCAAGCTCTGTCATCTTGTGAGCACGAAACTGACAGTTTAATTTTATTGCTGGCATTTTGAACGTAGTAATTCTTTAAAGTTTCAAGTGACGAGGCCTCTCCTGCCTCTCCAGCAGAAGCACTGCACTCATGTTTAGCCATAGGTTTCCATGGGACTATACATTCCTTTAAAAAAATTGTTCCAAACGTTTCTAAACAGTTTATTCTGAGTTCAAACTTTAAATTACATCGTGGCCGCTGGGAAAAAAATGTTTGTAAAGAACAGAAATGATTCAATAAATAAAGAAAGCTATTCTTAGAAATAAACAATATTTGCACCCTCCTTTTCATGGTAAATTAATGAATCAGTTGAGAGGCTTGGTTCAGGCATTTGCTGTACAAGAATACTTTAATAGTGAGTGTGTAGGAGGTACATCCTTCTTATACCCCAGGCAGACTATCTACCAATAACTGCAGAATCCAGTTAGGGCTGATTTCATTATCACATTATCTTGTACTTTCTGATCAAACTGTCCTTCATGCCAAACCCAGTCTGGGAGCTATCAAAGAAGCGGTCAAAGACAGCTCATACTTTTTAAAATGTGGTTTTGTTTCAGTTTTCCCCCTGTGCTCATGTAGACTTCAGACACTGGGGAGATTCATTTCTTCAGGTCCTGCAAACAGTCTGCAACAATGAGATTGAGGGATCTCAGAAAAATAATGCTTTACAGTTGTAAAAGCAAAAGAAAAAGAAATGATCAAATCCTTTCAAAACTCTCCTTTTGTATTCCAAAAAAAGCACATATTTAAAATATGTTTGTATTTATTTTGGCATTAAAGGGACTGGCTTAGAAGGTATTATTCTGACCCCCCTTAAAAATAGCAGTTGTCATGCTAAAAATCACGCCTTTTAAGGTTGTAGTTTTTTAAAGCAAATCAGGGATTAGTTTTCAGAGAGGATTCTGTTATTTTGTTGTTGCTTTATGCATTCACAAGTGGATTCACTTTTTCTGGCACCCTGATTCTCACTATTCTTGCAATGGATAGCCATGGGGCTCTATCCATCATCCTTTGGCAATGAGATAGTATTGAGGTGTGTTCTCTCTTTATTTCTTTGGTTCTACTCCCTGATATTCTGCGAAATTCAACAGAAGACCATTAGAATAAAATCTCTGAATTAAAAGTAGAACAATTCTTAACTGAATCTGAAGTAACTTGCTTTTTTAATTAATATCAGACTTCATGCTGTCGTAATACCTAGTTCATTATATTCTTTTCTTCCATGAGACATCAGCTGGATGCTGGACGAGAGGGCCCACCATACAGAGACTCTTGCTGGCTTCATAAACTTGTCAACTGGGCCTTTGTTTAGTAGCAGGAAGTAGACTTCTTTCAGCTAATTAGGACAAGAATGCTCAATCTAGTTGGCCAGACAGCTCTCCGTCCCTTTTTTATATTAATTGTGACTATTTTTCATGCTGTACTGATGCATGTGGTCCTGACGCATGCAATCATAATCAAAGCTGAAATGCACATGTGTGCTTCTGGAATCCTTTTGAGACACTTGTAAGCAGAATCATTTCGTGTTAAGTAAGGCTGGTTTTTCAATACACAGAAATCTGTATACAGGACTTCATACTCTTGCTTGCTCCCAGTAGGTTTTTGTTCAGTGTCTCCCTGTTGAAAACACCAAAAAAAAAAAAAACCATCCTTTTTATCTATTTAGTAATCCAAAGTATGTTAGTATTATCCTAGAAACAATTGGTGGGGGGAGTAGTCCTCTTCCCAAGTATGCTGAACTATAAAACTGTTTAATTCCCATAAATTTCCCACCATGACTAAAGTATGGCATGTTGTTGCAGATCAAACTGGAAGAAGCCCTTAGTTTGGCAATGGAGTTCCACAACTCCCTGCAAGACTTTATCAACTGGCTTACTCAAGCTGAGCAAACCTTGACAGCAGCTTCTCGGCCAAGTCTTATTTTGGACACCGTCTTGTTTCAAGTTGATGAGCACAAGGTATGTAAAGGATCAACAGCGGAGGTATAACGCCTTCCCACTCCTTGCAAGGCCCTGGGATGGCTCATATTAATGTTTTAAGCAACTCAGGAACTTCCAAATGACATTTAACAGCTTTATAAATGGCATTTTATAGTTTCTCTAGCTCATAAAGTAGATAAGCCAGCACATCATTTATTTTATATGTGTGTAACTATGAATCTTTACAAATGTCAACTTTCTTTTGGCAGGTCTTTGCTACAGAAGTGAATGCCCACCGTGACCAGATTATAGAACTGGACAAAACTGGAACACATCTGAAATACTTCAGCCAGAAACAGGATGTTGTCCTCATCAAGAATCTTCTGATCAGTGTCCAGAGTAGATGGGAAAAAGTAGTCCAGCGCTTAGTGGAGAGAGGAAGAGCTTTGGATGATGCAAGGAAACGAGCCAAGCAGGTAATGTGGCAACTGTTGCATACCTGTAACTAAAGCTGCATTCTTGAAGTAGGTGGTACTTTCCAAGTCATTGTAATACAATGAGTTTGGCTGCTTATAGCCAGATCAGCTATTTTTACAGTTCCTTCACGCCACATGGTACTTTCGTTTAGAGAAGGTAGAATCATCACTTATCATCACCTTGCAAAATAAGTTATGTGCCTTTTAATTGTTATGATTACTTAACAAGTACCTTTTCTGTAGTCACTTCCTCTTTGCTCATTGGCTTCAGGCTCTTTTCTTGATGTTGTCATCTCGAATGCTGGGGGGGGGGGGTTATAATCAAAATTTATTTCTCCCCCATTGAGCTGCTCTTCAAATTAAAATTTAGGAAATTTGATGATCACCAGTCCAACTCACTTCTGGGTGTTTTTATTCTTGTTAGTTTTTATAATCAGTCTCAATGTAGATGGCAAACACTGAAGGAAGTGATTTCTTTAAACCAGAAACATAAAAATGGTAATTGCCTGTCCATGTGCATTGAGGAACAGGCTAGCTGAGGCTATTATGAAGGCCCCCACAGTTCTGTCATTTTGCAAAATGTGCAAAACAGAATGTTCATTAGGACATTCTTGTAGGAAGATCAAAAGCTGCTGTGTAATGGTGACTTCTAATGTTGATTGTCCTGTTGCCTTAAACAGATATGTTTGCATGTGTTGTGCCAAATTGTCTTGTCCCCCCCCCCCATTCAATGATCCCAACTCCACTGCATTATTTTGTCTTACTAGGAATCTTTGTTGTTGGATTCAAGTGTTACCATATCTTGTAATCTGCTCACTGATTGACTGATGGTCACAGCCCTGGGCAGCCCAGTCACAGAGCTGAGGGAAGAACCAATCAGGTCTGCAAAAGCAATGGAAGAGCAGACAGGAGGAAGGGAAAGGTTAGCCAGTATTAGCTCTATATGGAGCAAAGGCCTTTTCTGGGGTGAAGGCCTCCATGAGAAAAAAGGGCCTGCTAAGAAGTAGGAACATTGAAGCAGAAACTGACAGTGGCTGGAAGAAGAGGCCTGAGGTGGAGGAGGCAGTGAATTCATTTTCGTAGCTTTTTTTCCTGGCATGTAAGCTTTTTCAGATTGGAGGCATTTGGAGACAAAAGATTTCCAATATGGAAATAAAGACAGTATTGCAGTGGTCCCTAACCCACGCGGCTCCCTCTCCCCTCCCGCAGCGAGAAGCTCGCCAGGCTGCGAGCAAATCGACTGCCAAAGCACCCAATTGGCTTGCGGCTCAGCAAGCTTCTTGCTGCGGGAGGGGGGGGAGAGGTAAGCATGGTGGTGCAAACATGCAAACATGTTTGCACGCTGGTGGTGCAAACATGCATGCGCAGCAGGTCTGCACATGCGCGTTTGCACCCAATGAGGGCGCTAACGTGCACATGTGGCAGTTTCATGCATGCGTGCATGTGCAGAGCTGCCACGCATGTGCATTTGTGCCCCGCCGGGAACGCAAGCGTGCATGCACGGCAGGTCCCCGCATGCGCGAAACTGCTGCATGTGCGTGTTTGCGGCCCTGCCGGGTGCAAATGCACATGTGCGGTAGGTCAACACATGCGCGTTTGCACGGGGCCCAGGTCACCCTCTTCCCCAATCCCTTGGCAGCAGTCCGCAACCGAAAAAAGGTTCCGGACCACTGCTGTATTGTACCTATGTGAGGTTTGACCACCTAACTTCCATTATCCTGAGACAATGTGCACATGGAACTTGGATCCTGAATTTAAAATCTCACCAAGTACAAATCGGTCTACTAATTTTCCTCTGGCATCTCTCTATTGTATGCATCTGTTTGCTGCTGATAAAATTTGCATCCTATTGGTTATGAGAAGGAATGAGACATTTAATGTAAATTGCTTATTGCAGTCAAATTAAAAGTCTAAAATAAGAGTGTTATTTTTAGTATATACTGTAGCTGGGTTCGTCATACCTTGAAGCATGACTTTGCATAATATTCCTTTATATTTAATATATAGCTGATTACACATTGAATGTTTTGGATGCTTGCTTATAAAGGTATTCAAGTGAAAATTTTACTTTCCTACAGTTCCATGAAGCCTGGAACAAACTGATGGAATGGCTGGATGATTCGGAAAAGAATTTAGATGCAGAGCTTGAAATTGCAAATGATCCTGATAAAATTAAGCTGCAGCTTACCCAGCATAAGGTGAGTCACCACTAATGGAAAGTTAAAAGGTTTGTTTATTTATTCCATTTATATCTTGCTACTCCCATATAGTGGTTTGTGGTGGTTAACAGTAATCTTCATAAAACCCCAGCAATCATAAAAAAACCCTTAAACCCCATTAAAACCCACCCTTGATGGCAACATAACCCTCACTCCTCCCCACTCACAGACTACAAGAACAGCCTCCAGCAGATCACACCTCAGTGGCTGATGTCCTGGTTAGCACAGTGAGGGGCCCATATCTTACCCGTCCTAGCTTCAGCCAACGACCTGGTGGAAGAGCTCTGTCTTGCAGGCCCTGTGGAACTCGGAAAATTCTATCAGAGTCCTCAGTTCTCCCGGGAGCTCATTACACCAGGTTGGGGCCAGGACCTAAAAGGCCCTAGCCCTAGTTGAGGCCAGGCAAACCTCCCTCCGGCCAGGAACCCCCATCAGATATGCATCCGCTGATCAAAGGGCTCTGTGGAGGCATAAGGAGACAGATGGTTTCACAGATATGTGGGGCCCAAACCAGGTCCAGACCCAGATTAATACCAAAACCTTGAACCTTATCAGGGCTCATTCCGCACATATAGGATAATGCACTTTCAATGTACTTTTACACATGGATTTTCCTGTGCAGAACAGGAAAATCTGCTTCTAAAGTGCTTTGAAAATGCATTAACCAATGTGTGCAGAAAGGATGCTGGGCTGCAACCGGAAGCCAATGCAGCTGCCTCAGCACTAGCTAGAAATAGTCCCTCCAAGATGTTCCTCTGAGGACCCTAGCAGCCGCATTTTGCAACAGTTGTAATTTATAGGTCAGAAACAAGGATAGGCCCATGTAGAGTGAGTTCCAGAAATCTAATCTGGAGGTGACTGTTACATGGATGAATGTGGCCAAGCAATCTGAGGACAGGTAGGGCACTAGTAGCCTTGCTTTGCACAAGAAAAAATGCCATGTGGACTACTCCTGTGACCTGAGCCACCATTGAAAGGGAGGCACCCAGGATCACATCCAAATTTCTGGCCAGAGGGCGAGATGTTAAGTTGCATCCCAGCCAGCACGGGTAGGTGTACCTCCTGCTTTGTTGCCTTCCTGCCCAGCCACAGGACCTCTGTCTTGGAGGGGTTGAGTTTCAGGCAACTCTGCTCTAACTATCCAAATGGTCCGATCAGGCTTCACAAACTTCAGTAGAGCACTGAATAATTAGCAGGAGAGGCAGATTTATTGGCTTTTGTAGGGTGGAATGTTTGTCACCCTCAAATTCAGAGTCTGGCTGAGTAAATATAAGCTGGGAAGTTCTCTGCAGGATCTGATTTTTTTTCTCAAGACAGACAGAAAAGTTGGTTGAATAATTGTTGTTTATTTTTTGAAAAGAGTGAGCTGCAGTGGAGCTGTCAGCAGCAACAGTTAAACTCTGCAATAGGAATGGATAATTTTGCTGTTAAGAGTTCCCAGCTGCAAAGCTCCTCTCCATAAATCTCATTATAGGCAGATGAAAAATAACCTTTGACCCTTGGACCTTTACAGCTACAGGGAAAAGGTCACACTGAATAGAGACAATCCATTTCATGGTTCTGTTCTGCAAAGCTGCCTTCATTTTGAACTTCAGCAATTGCTGTATTGTTGGTAATCTTAGCATTCTGGTCATCTTTCTAGCACACCATCTTTTAAAAATCTCTCTTTAGTCCTTGTTTGCTTTCTATAAGAAAATGAAAGTTTGCTTTCTGCTATGATTATTGATAACAGGCCTCAAGTTCTTTTATTGTTACATTACTGACAGATGGTCAACCAAATTATACTACATCTTTACTTACAGTCAAGAAGATATGAATTTTTGATGTTTTTATGGGTTTTTATGTTGTTTTATTGGATGTAAACTGCCATGAGCCAGCATGCTGGGAATGGTGGTATATAAATATAATTAATAAATAAAATAAATAATAAATAAATTTATCTTGGGACTGAGACCGTTTATAGGATGAATAAGAGTTTGCAAAGGGACTAGTAGGTCATCGACTCGAACCCTTTACTCAGTGCAGGAATTCCCAGCTAAAGCTTTCCCAACAGATGGCTATCCAATCTGTTGCCTGAAAATCTCCAGCAAGGGGCAGCCCACTGCCTTGCAGCTGACCTGGGGAGATTGTCTGGAGGCTTGTTCATAGGTGAAACATTCCTGATGTTGCTTTGAGAAGAGCCATTTTCAGATTTCTTGCCAGACACTCCTCTATAGACGGAATGTTCTCCTAGAGCAGGCATTTTCCCTTCTTTCCCCCTTAGCTAATGAAACAGAGCTTGCAGGGAGAGAAGTTAGTGGATTCCCCTGCAACAAAGTTTTTCTCTCTGGCTCCCCATCCATCCATGATTCATTGTTTGCCTTTAGATGAGGATTTGCAGGACTTCTCCACTAAGACCAGAATGTTTTGAAATGTTTATATAGCTGAGACCTGATTGCATTATTAAAGTTACAATGGCTTAACTATTAATTGAAATGGTTAGTCAGCTCAGATCTTTTAGTGTCAGCTCAAAGAAGCAAATTCCAGAATTTAAAAATGCTCAATTTCTTGCTAATTTAACCCATTAAAAAGTATCAGCTTATCTCACTTTCCCATGTATTGAAAATAACAAAGTAGTCTCCCCCAAATCCTAGCTAATTCCCTTGGGTGGTATGACTGCATGCTTTGTTTAGACTCTTCTTTTTACAAATAAGTCTTTAAACCACTGTTGAAGATTTTAGTGGCTTTATTTTCTTAGACTCTGGTAATAAACTAAGCAGCATGTGATATGTGGAATAACTTGGCTTCATTCTTTGCTGGCTTGTCACTGCCAAAAATAGGAAGAAACCAAGATAAAAATGCTCTGTGTCTCATAGTTGGTACATGTTGCCAAAGACTCAGGAATATTCATTGCTAATTTATCTTTTTGTTTGTTTGTTATTACATGTTACATTTAGAAGTCAACCTCAGGGGAAGAAAGACTTTGGGTTACACAGTTCAGCTTTTTTTGTTTTGGCTTTTTAACGGGATAGTGACCTGTTGACCTGACCAGTTTATTTATTTTTAGGAAAGAGTATCAGCCAAATGCTTATGAACAGATTTTAAAATGTAATAATTAAAACATCATAAACACCACAAATAGCTCCAGAAAGTCTGCTGAATACAATAATGAAACCATCAAGAATTGTTCACCTTGACTGATTAATTTCAGCTCTTCATGTTTTAGGACAACAAAATTTAAGTCCAAAATCACCTTTAAGACCAACAAAGATGTCTGAGGAAATGTGCATACACACAAAACCTCACACCTTGAATAAATCTTTGTTGGCCTTAAAGGTACCATTGGACTCAAAGGTTGTTGTGCTACTTCAAACCAACACGGCTACCCACGTGAATTTCCTGTTTTAGGGTTTGACGCCTTTCCACTGTACCTTTGTCAGTTTCCTTCTTATGGGCAGTGCTGATAGAATAGCTGCCTTTGACCATTGGGCTTTCATACCTTGTGAGCTTCATTCTTGACCATTTGGACATGATGGAAGAATTAACAGAAATCTTGTGTCTTCGACATTTGTTATGCTGTCTTGCAAAAACATGGTAGCTCTATAATGGGATGACTTAACAAATCCCTGTCACATAGGAAAAAGCACCCCAAAACAATCAGGCTTTTAAAACTTCCTCTATTACGTGATTCATAAATTCCCTTTGTTTGAAACTGAAATAGTGCAGCCATTTGTTTGTATCTCATGGAGACCAGCATACTGTGAAAATTATTCAATTATGCTGGATTGTGTCCACTGTTTGCTTAGTGTTATAGCTTTGTCGGCATCTGAGAGAGAGCACACAGTAAGGGTTTCTCCCCTTGAAGTCTAAAGTTATTTAATGCTAACCCTAATCTGGAAAAAGAAAGTAAAACCAAAATGCATAGAATTAAAATTGATCAATATGAGTAGCATTATGTTGTGCTTGCGGGCTGAGTGCTACTACAGTTCCTCAGGAGATTTGGTGAAATGCAAGAAGCATTGCTGTTCAAACACAGGGATTCTGACTCCTGGATTATAAATTACATCCACATTCAGAATGGCATTAGGTACATAGCCCAGCACAGGCATGATTACACAGCTGTTAGCCTTTGTCATCCGCTTGTCCCGGGAAAACACGGTTTGCTCTGTGCCTGCTAGTGACTTCATGGCAAAGGCTGCAGCTCAGTTCCTATTGAACCCTCTAATCAGACACTGATATTTTCTGCATAAAGGCCTCTTTGAGGGAACAGGGGGTTCCCATGATCAAGAGAAAGGCAGATTTCTGTTAGTGACAACGGTGATCAAACATGTACTGCTTGGATATGCTTTTTGTTCACTTGCTCACCAAAGCTGACCTCTGTAATAATGAAATGTCTTTTTTTTTGTTAAGATCCCACTTGTATCTTTGCATTACCATGAAGGTCTTGACTACACCTTCTGTATTTGACTAGTTTCTGTGATTTCTTTAGCTGTATTCTAATATTTCTCATGTGGCTCATAGCAACAAGCAGCACATTTCCCCTGCAGCTTCTTCACAAGTCCATTTAGCTGGGATGCTTGGCTTTGAGGGTGATTTTTGACTCATTTTAAATCAATAGGGACTCAGGGGATCTGAATGCAAGAGATTTGGTGCAACTGCTTTGTATAGACGATAGCCCGAAATGATAGAATCTAGCATCCAACTGGAGGTCATGAACCTTCTTACATGGCTTCCTTTAATTGTCCCATTAAAGCCAATTGATTAAAGCTCTATTGATTTCAGTGAATGTCAGGCAGACTAAGAAATGTGTGGCCAGGCTCCAAATGTGCTCATGGGATTTCTTTACTAACTGGAGGGTATTTCTGAAATCCCCAAACACTGAATTTGGATCCAAGTGCTATAAAATCCTAATAACATTTTAGAGTGCTTTCAAACTGCACTATTAATCTACATTTTTTTTTTGTAATCCTTACAACATCCCTATAATGTTGGTCAGTACTCTTATCCCTGTATTGCAGGTGGAAGTGATGAAGCTACCTTGCTAAAACCTCACAGTGTATTCATGGTAGGGACAAAGTTCAAATTGGGATCTAGAGTAAAAAACTTGGTTATGCATCACTTGATTGTCTAGAATGCTCATTTAACTGGTATTGCTTAGAAAGCAATCTCCATTCCCTGAGCCACCACATCCCTGCATCTTTGGATGCATGTTTCTCCAGTCTGCCTTTCCAGCTGGCTAACTTGACAGCTCTGGATGTTGCTTGGCTTCTGACAGCTGACATCATTCTTGGTTGCCTCCTTCCCCTCAGTCTGCCCCAGTTTTTATACCAGCTTTGCCAGAGGACTCCCAACTTTGTGGCCGGCATACCTGCCTGCTGTGCAAGACAGTTCTGTGGCTCACAGGGAAGGGTCCTGCCAGATATAGGCACTGTCTCTGTGTTGTTTCCTGTATGGTGGGTTTGGTTGCTGCATATTCCTTTGGGTAAGAGTGGAACTGAGCAATAACCTTAATTATCAGGCACAGTTGGACAATTGGTAACCCCATTCCCCATGGGTACTAGGGAAGAAAGCTTTTACTGTATTTGATTTGCTATCAAAGCCATTATGCTATACCAGTTCTTTAGCGCAATTTAGTACATTGTGTTGTTAAGTCTTATTGTTTGTTGATTTCTCCTCTTTTTCTGTGTTCAGGATTTCCAAAAAGCTCTTGGAGCCAAACATTCTGTGTATGACACCACAAACAGAAGTGGACGCTCTTTAAAAGAGAAAACCTCTCTTGCTGATGACAATCTGAAACTAGATGACATGCTGAGTGAACTAAGAGACAAATGGGATACTGTATGCGGAAAATCTGTGGAAAGGTAAAGAAAAGATGTGGCAGTGCATCTTATGTAAAAGATCTCATGAAGTAATAGCTGTAATGAACAGCGGAAGGGGGCTTGTCAGCGCAATCCTAGCAGAGTTACGCCTTTCTACGACCATTTACTTCAGTGGACAGAAGGGTCAAAATGCCCTTAGTGTTGCATTGTACTGTATGTTCTGAACCTGGTAATTGAGACCCTTGGCAACATGACTAGTATCTGTTTCTCTGCATGCTATTCATAAGTCTGGCTGGAAGTGCACTACATCATCCCATCTGTACATGGGAGCGCACTCTGTACACAGCAGCTTGCTCTGTAGCATTCCCTCATCAATGTTGAATTTTTATTCAGCCACTATGGCTCATCAGAATAAAGGCAGTAGTGCCTCCTTTTCCAGCCTCAGTCAAAATGATTGTTTAATTTGGATACCAGCTCTGAATATGATTCATTAATGCGGTGGTAGATGATGTCTGTGCATTACTATTCCTCTACCCCTGCATTCAGTGTCTGTTTTGTTTTCCAACTTCAGACAAAACAAACTGGAAGAAGCCCTGCTGTTTTCTGGACAATTTACGGATGCTCTTCAGGCGCTCATAGATTGGCTGTACAAAGTGGAACCCCAGCTGGCCGAAGATCAGCCTGTGCATGGAGATATTGATTTAGTGATGAACTTAATAGATAATCACAAAGTAATGCAACAAAATTACAGTGATTTTCATATTATGTTAAATCAGATTGTTCTAAACAATTAGATTAAATGTCTTTTGCATTAACATAACAAAGATTGATGGATCTATTATATAGAAATACTAGGCTGATATAAAAATTACCTGGAAAAGATAAAACTCTTGCAAAACTTTAGAAAACTAATTTTCGTTGAAACTCAGCTCATAACGAATATGGCTTTATTTTATGATACTTTCTGGGTATTCTGATTTATAATATTTAAAATCTCAGAGTCTTAAATATAAGTGCAAGCAAATGTTTCTCAGTGAAACTATAGATGCTGTAGGTAATACTATAAGCATTCACTCCATATAGGCTCCTTTGGGCATGCTCCATATTGCTTTTCAGGAAGACTAGAATTATGATACATGAGCACATTCCTTTGTGTGAGTAAATCTGCTGAAATAAATAGGGAATCTTAAACACAGGGAAATTGCATTTTGTTCTTCTGGATTGGAATATAAAAGCTTGGAGTAGAGTGCAGGGGGGGAGGGTCTAGAAAGAGAAGCCAATTCTGCACAGGTAGAAAAGGCTGGGAGGGTGCCCATATGGGCTCAGGGCTAATCCCCGTGTCCACATGATGTCACTACTGGGCTGTCGCCCTCCCTGACCTGCTGCATATCAGGCCCTCATGTGCCACACACTAAGAGAATGTGGGAGAATCCATGTTCCCTGTTCGCACTGCAGGGGCCAAGAGGGCCTGTCCCATGGCAGGCCCGTGTGGAGGGGAAGAGTTCTCAGAAGCAGGGTCAGCTCTGCTTAGTACTTGAATATGAGACCACCAAGGAACTCCAAGGTTGCCATGCAAAGGCGGGCAATGACAATTTACTTCTGTTTGTCTCTTGCATTGAAAACCCTGCAGGGTTGCCATAAATCAGTTATGACTTGTTAGTACTTTTGACCAGCAGAAAGTTTTAATAAATCCAACCCAACTTCTTTTAAAATCTTAGAAGGAGCAATGGCTCAATGGTAGACCAACTGGCTTTGAATGAGAAGGTCCCAGATTCAATTGTTGTAGATATTGTATGTGAGGGTCCTGTGTGCCTAGGATTGGCTCGCCTTCTGCCCTGACAATGTGAAAGATCTCTAACTGAGACCCCAGAAAGCAGGTGTCAGAGTCCACATTACTGACCTTGATAGACCAAGCACCTGACCTAGGCAATTTCATGTGTTCATATTAAATATAAGACAAAAAAAATGTGTAAGCTAGGGGTATCTGCTCTGAAAATTGTTATTAGGAAGCTTTTTAACATAGGTAAAATAATGTAGTTTTGATGTGCATTATTTATTTGTTTTATTTGATTTATTTGATTTGATTTCTATACCGCCCTTCCATATGGCTCTGGGCGGTTATGCAGTTAACTTTGTGAAACAGAAGGGTCCAATCTTTTTTTCTGGTGACCAGGTGTTCCAGAAAGAACTAGGAAAGAGGACAAGCAGTGTTCAGGCTTTGAAACGTTCTGCCCGAGAGCTGATCGAAGGCAGTCGCGATGATTCCTCCTGGGTAAAAGTCCAAATGCAGGAACTTAGCACTCGGTGGGAGACTGTGTGTGCGTTGTCTGTCTCCAAGCAAACACGGCTAGAACAAGCCCTCCACCAGGTAAACAAATGAACCAAAGACACCAAATTCAAGCAGTTGCGGGGGAGGGGGGGAAGATGGTGGTGCAGTACATTCTTAGGGTCTTAATGTCATGGGGAGACCGTGAGGGCCTTCTTCATGCCCTGCTTATACCATAAAGCTTCACATGCACAAATAGATTGTGGCAAATGAGCCAATCATTGTAAAGCCAGCGTACAGAAATATTAAATTGAAAGACAGAAACAAAATCTGTTTCTTTAGGCCAAATCACGTTAGCAGAACAGTGAAACTGATTGGGCTGGATTCCAAATAGAGTCTAATCTAGTCAAATTCATACGTAAAATTAAATTTTAAAACAAAAGTATTGCTAAAACAGTTGTGAATATGGATGTGAGGTCTGTAGGCCCACTCCAGGGAGCATGCTAGATCAGGCGTGGGGGGGTGGCTGGTGGAGGAGGCCAAGGCTGTGACTGAGGTGGCAGCTGCGCATCCTTTATGGGCCCAGGCCGCTGCTGTGAAGCCACTGTGGGTAGAGGCAGTGGCTGTGCTGCCTCTGTGGGCTGAGACAGTGGCTGCAAATCCTCTGTGGGTCAAGTCAGCAGCCGTGCAGACTCCATGAGCCCAGGAGGTGGCCGCAAAGCCTCTGTAGGTGGAGACAGCTGCACGGCCTCTACGGGCTTGGGAGGTGCGGCAGCAGGCCCAGCCAGCACCGCTATAAGGGGTATGGAGAGGGGGAGGGGAAGTGGGAGGGATAAGAGAGCCTGAGTGTGTTTCTGGGGGAGCAGGGAGGGACCAGGGAGTAGGTCAGGGAAGTGAATGGTAAGAGGGGTGAGGGCAGGGGGGAAAAGGGGGAAAGGAGTTCACTTGTTTGTGTATGCGTGTGTGTGTGTCTGAGAGTGGGGGAGGGACCAGGGAGGAGGTCAGGAAAACAAGAGGGACGAGGGCAGAGCAGAATGGGGAGAAGGTGTGTGTGTGTGTGTGTGTGTGTGTGTGTGAGAGAGAGAGAGAGAGAGAGAGAGAGAGAGAAGGGGGAAGGGACCAAGAAGCCCAGAGCGGGTATGTGTTCCACATACCTTGTACGAGTCAGGCTGTTGTGAATTTTTTATTTGTTTATGACTATAAACATGACTATAAGCACTTGCTTGAAATGGTTCAATTAATACATTAAAAACCCTTTAAAATAAGTCTCTACATAGTTCTAGATAGAGTGGAGAAGGTTAGGGCATGTTGTTCATCCTTTGCATATGCTGTGAGGTGTCTGCAACGAACCCACTGAAATGCACACACACATGTCTTCAAGCAGTATGTGGTGCACCCACTGGAAGTTTTTTCTAAATGCTTTTTAATGTGTTTCTGAAACTCACAAAACCTGTTTGACCAGCATGCACAGTAAAACACAAAAAATGAACATATAAACCCTACTGAGAAATGTCTACCCATGTACTGTTAGCCAGCCATGGCCACTATCTGCAAATACATAAATCCATGGATCAGGGCCAGAGATCTTCCCCCAGGTGTGCAGAAAAACCTGAAAATATATTTAAAAATACATTGGGGGGACGGGACGATGGGTTAAATCCCTTGATTGGCAGCAGAACAAGAGAGATATACTCTGTTTGTCAGCAGTGGCAGTGGTGCAGCTCAGGCAGCAGTGGCAGGTGTGCAGCTCAGCCACTGGCAGCTGATTGGTCTCATCTGCTGTGGCAGAGGACACCAGCTACTGCTTCAGAAGCAGCAGAGGAGCATGTTGGCACCTGATCCAGCCCGTGATGGGTACTTCTTCTCTAATAACATTAATAGTATTCATTAGCACAGCCCCACCTATTCATTTAAAACATCTCAGCTGAAATTTGTCGATATGAAGTCAAGTTGGTCTGAATGGGTCTTACACATATGCTATCAATCATATAGTTAAAAGCAGGCACAGATAGGCCTTTGGACTCATTTCAGTATTCTTAAACAGCATTTGACATTTTTACAGTTCTGAAAGTGAGGCACTGTATGTCATGGATTCCTTAATGGAAAGTTAATGTACCTTCACTGGTGAATGATGAATGACTTCACTAGTCTGGACTCAGCTTCATTGTTTATGGGAGGGATCCAACATTGTACTCTTTCTGTCAGATCCCTTTAAGTGTTCTCTCCCCCCAACCTTCATCCATACAGGCAGAGGAATTCCACTCTGTGGTTCATGTTCTTTTGGAATGGCTGGCTGAGGCTGAACAGGCCCTTCGTTTCCATGGCATCCTCCCAGATGATGAAGAGGCTTTGCGAGCACTAATAGATCAGCATCGGGTGAGCGAGATAATTGGGACAAGGCTTGGCTTTCAGGGCTAGATTTATGGGAAGGCAGAAGTAAAATGAAACAGTCTAGGCTTTTTTATGGTTTATTTGGATCTAGCAGCAAAAGTTAATGTTCTTTCCTAGAAATGAGAAGTTGTGAAACAGTCCACACATTGAGGTTTTCACTAACATAAGCTGTGAAATTTTAATAGAATCATTGGCAATCCAGTTAAACACCTTAAAACTGGCATGTCTCAGTCTAGATCAGGGGTAGTCAACCTGTGGTCCTCCAGATGTTCATGGATTACAATTCCCATGAGCTCCTGCCAGCAAACGCTGGCAGGGGCTCATGGGAATTGTAGTCCATGGACATCTGGAGGACCACAGGTTGACTACCCCTGGTCTAGATCATCTAAACATTGCATGTTACTGAACACCTTGCCCTCCTTGGGACCCTGGTGTAAGCCCTCTCATTCTTAGCAGTTCACAGATTCACCCTAAGTAGAATTATGCCCTTCCTTTGAAGTCAAGTGGCTTAGAAAAGTATAGCTGTGACACTGCCATACTGGACATAACTGTATTGTTAATCCTCAAATGGAATAAGTGAAATGCAGTTTGCTTGTTTGTTATCTTCCTCCTGCTGACCAACCTCTCCAGTCATGGTGGATCACAGCTTCCAGTGGGTTGAATGTTCACTTTCAGAAAATAATGTTCAACAGTTGGAAGAGCTGGAGCAGAAAGGCTGTAGTGGAAGAGTATGGCAGAGGTCAGGTGGTGAAAATGTAAGCTTCCTTTCAAACCAAAGCTCTGCAATGTATAGCTCGCAATGCAGAATACAGTTTACCAACTCTTCTCTAGAACTTGAAATATATGGCCTTCGATCCACCCGTAATTCAAGTGGACAGAAATACTTTAGCGAAATACCACTCTTCCTCCCTTGTTGGAGTCCCAAATACTGCAAAACTGCTACTCCTCAGGATGAGGGGATTCCTAGGAACTGGATAAGTATAAAGTCAAAAGTCTCTCAGATTTCTGCAGGGGGAGTAGAAGAAAATTGCCCCACTTCCATCCACTGAAATTTCTCATTGGATCCAACTCATGATTATTATATACTCCACAAAATGCATGGTAGATAAGGCTACATTCAGTTTGGTATGTAATACATTTAGTAATTTTAAGAGAGTAGGGAGAGCTTCAGTGGCACTTGATTGCCAACCATCCAATCAGAGTGTGAAAATGAAAGGATAAATAGCTAATTATTTATCAAATGTATAATACATATACACATGTAAGTACTACACACATGATTTGTACTGGGCAGGTTTTGCTGTTTTGTTACCATGTCAGTACTCTCTCATTGTCATGGCAACACATGCACACACCTACTTGAAAGAAGATTCTCTCAAAATAAATTGGACTGATTGCTCAGATGCTTAAGGTCAAGATGTATGTATCAGAGACAGCTTTTGTGCCAAGGTATAAGTAAAGTAGGTGAGAACCAGATATGCTGAAAGGAGCAAATGTGTTTACACTCACATACTATTTGGTGTATTTGGATGTTGCCAAGTTCGTAGAATGGGAGCTGGGAAACTTGGATATGATGCTGCCATGTTGAATCACATTATCTCTTTTGCATTTTGGGGGGTGAGAGGATGAGAAGCAGACATGTGGCAGCTGTCTTTGGAAATAGCCAAGCATTTCTCATAATTTATGGTTCTACATTTGCCTGCAATTGAATTTTGTTACTGTAAGTGGTCATGGGAGCACTGCCTAGCCCCGTAAGAGTACGGATAACAAATCAGGCCATTTTTGGTGCAATATATTTTTTTTGGTTACTTTTGATATGTCTGTTACTGTATAGTGACATCATGGAAAGTCTGCCAGCAGTTATATGATCCACCCAGAAGATAATATTGTGTTTATTGTCAATCTTGCTGAACAGGCTCCAGATGGTTGTCTCTCATGGGGGGGGGGGTGGGAGCTCCCCAATCCCTTGATCACAAAAAGCAATTCCTGCATCCTGTATGACTAACACTTGATTAGAAGTATATTAGATTAGGCCTTAAATTACAACATCAGAAGAGTTTGCTGAATATCTGGAAATGTTTTAGCATCTACTATGTTGGTAGACTAACAGAAGTTCTGCATGACCTCATGGATGTTCATTTAGAAGTAAGTGCCCATTAAGTTCATTGGGACTTGGTCCCGAGGAAATGTGTACATGATTGCGGTCTTAGCTACTGTTCAGAAAGATTTTTTTTCTATAACATTTGTGTCAAACACAGTTATGTTAAAAAGCTAGAAGCTAATCAAGAACAATGCAAACTCAGTATGCTCTTGTGAGTAGGGTTGGGTACGACCCTAAAAAGGGTGGTTCAGGGCAGCCCATGAATTGGAGCCAAATGGAACGAAGTCTGTCTAGTAAGTTCAGTTTACCCTTTCTCCTGGCAATGGTTTCCTATGGCCAGGAGAAAGATGGCAGGGACCATTCTGGAAGAGACTTTCCTTCCACCTTTCTCCAGGGTTGGGATTTGCCAGGACCAAGAGAAAGGAGGGAGGGGATCACCCAGGAAAAGACTTCCCCCCCCCCCTTTCTCCTGGTCATGGCTTGCCACAGCTGGGCAAAAAGAGGTGGGGATCTCCAGGGAAGGGTTTAATGGCTGCCAGCTATTTAAATTTAACAGCTGAGTGGGGGACCCGTGCTGGCAGCTATTTAACCATTCAGTTTTCCTCCCTGCTGCTTGCCAAATAGTTAATGGCTTACAGCCATTTAAACTTAACTGCCGAGCAGGTGAGCCACACAGTGGGCCTGCCGCTGATCCTGCACCACTGAACAACCAAACTGAACGAGCCAAAAGTCTGGTAAATGTTTGGGAAAGGCGCCTTCCTGAAGATTGGTTCCCAAGCTCTGAACTGGCCCAAGTTGATGCTGACATTTGGCTTGTGCACCAATTTGTGCCCATCCTTATTTGTGAATACAACCAAATATCAGTGGTGTTCCTCTCCAACTGAGTAATATTTCATTGATGCAAATATTTGTGCACTCATGTTCAACTTGGCACAGTCCTTGAATAATCATGAACATTTTCCATTTCCCACCTTAAAATATTATTGTTCAATACATTATTAAATTTAAATTAATAAATAAAGACCAGCATAGCTAATCTTAGTACTATAGCAGGTTATGAATATAGTGGATTTTCTTTGCGCAACAGCATACCACAACTAAAAAAAAAGCTTCTGATGATGTAATGGTTTTTATGCTAGCAGAACTGGACTGCATATGACTGTTTTCAAAAAGCAGAAAGTTGAGGTTATATAACAGTTTAAAGAACAGATTTATGAAACTTTGAATTGGGTCAAGGCAGGAGGCCCGTGATGAAAAGAAAGCAAGCATAAGAGTATACACATATTTCTCCTATTACTTAATTCTTTGTGCTAACTTGCTGTACCTTTTAGCTCTAAATGCTTCAAAGAGAATTAATACGTTAGTTGTCTCGAATACATAAGCTCCATTACATGAAGCCCAATTTTAAAGAAGGTCTAATGGAGCTTTTCAAATGAAAATACTTCAGAAATGGAAATGAACTCAAGGATTATTAGCTCAGGACAAGTGATCATAGAAGTAGGGGGTTGTGCAAACCCCTATACGTGGGCAATCTAAGCCATCAAGTATCAGATTAGAAATATTATGCAAATACTTTACAATATGCTGGTAGAGAACATTAATTCTTACAGTTCAATACTAAACATGCTTAACTGGAAATAATTCCAGGAAGCTTGCTTCAGAATCTCAGTTTTAGAATGAAAATAATATTAGGGAGATAAATGCCAGCATATCAAAATGCTGAGATTTTAATCCCTGCCCAAAAGCCTCTCAAAGCAGACAGAAGCAATAAGCCCAAGGAACCAGTACAGAACCATGGTGTATTGTGGCAAGCCTTACACAACCAGCGTCAAAGTAGAGAATCCAAGCCAAACCAATTTTAACGAAGGATGGAGTAAAATGATTGACAGGTTGTCCATGGGGCACAATAGGAGGCGCTAGAGTGAACACTGGATATAATGGGAACCAGGGATGCCTTTTGATTTGCATGGGGGCCATCGAAATACATTATAGAATTTAAAAATTACAATGAAAAAGCAGAATGGATTTACAAGGAAGGTTTCTGGTCCTAGATAAACTGCTGTGGGACTAGAATAACAACCTCAAAGTGGAATGATGGTCTCTAGAATAGCCTAAATGCTCTGAGACTGGAATGAAAGGCCGCAGAGTGGATTGATTACTCCTAAGAGTAGCTGAAGTATTCAGAATTTAGAATGACATTTCTTACTCCACAGGAGTAGCATAGGAGTAGCATGCGTCCAACAAGCCCAACAGAGCCAATGCAGAATAAGGGAATCCCCAGCAGAACCAGAAGCTAATGTGGGAATCCCAACAGAAGCAATGTCAAACCAGAGAATCCCAGCAGAATAAATTTAAACAAGGGAGTATGGACTTTTGCGAGGCCAGCAGAACCAGTGTCAGCAGAACAAACTTAAGGAAGAGGAGGGGGTTATTGCAAGTCCAACAGAACCAATGACAACCCACAGAAGCCTAACAGAACCCAAGGCCAGTATGACAGCACAAGTCCAGCAGAGCCCGTAGCAATCCACAGAAGCCCAGTAGAAATGAGATAGCCAGGCTGAACTGTGAAACATTGACACAGGCACACACGAACAATCCTGCTTCCCTCCTTCCCCTCTTCTTCCTGGTGCCTGGGCCTATGTGAGATTTTAATCCTAACCAAATTAACAGTTTTGCCAAACTGGGCACTGTTTAAATCCCTGACCAACTGATCATAATATCCCACAAGCCTAGGCAGAACAAATGCTTTGGGAGGGACTTCACGGCCAATCCTAGAATATACACCAATTCGAGGAGGAGGAGGAGTTGGGTTTTATGTGCCGCTTTTTTCTACCCAAAGAGTCTCAAAGCAGCTTACAGTCGCCTTCCCTTTCCTCTCCCCACATCAGACACCCTGTGAGGTGGGTGAAGCTGAGAGAGCCCTGATATTCCTGCTTGGTCAGAACAGCTTTATCAGTGCTGTGGGGAGCCCAAGGTCACCCAGCTGGCTGTATGTGGGGGAGGAGTGGGGAATCAAACCCGGCTTGCCAGATAAGAATTCCTCACTCCTAACCACTACACCAAGCTTGGCTCTCTATCAGTACTCTGTACTGATCAGTACTCTCTATCAGTACTCATATACCACATATTTTGGACCTGAAGTGCAACTTTAGTTGCTAAGTAAATCATTTTACAGCACTGGAAATCTCAAGAATCTCCCTCTATACATCTCTGGATCAACAATATGCTAGGCCTTTGTACAAAGGAGAGAGTAGCACGTAACAGGTGAGAAGCTCTCAGAGCCTTCACCTCCATTTGACATGAATTCTTGTACCTATTCAAGCAATGATATTTCCTCACCTTTATTCCCTGTTTAATTGAATCATAATGTTGCACCTTAATTTCCTAACATACGTTCCTTCCCTACCTTTTGTTTTTCTTTTCTCTCATTCCTTCTCTGCTAAAAGGACATTTTAGGGAGGAGGGAGGGAGTATATAGGGCTTTTATGCTATGCTGACGTTTGTGTGTGAAATCAATAAGGATCTTTATTTTAAAAAAAGACTTGGGTTGTGGTATCTTTTCTGCAGCGAAACTCCCCTAACGGCATAAACGACAGATAAGGCACCTGAAATAAAAATATTACATTTTTCTTTAAGATTAATCCCAGAAGTAAATGTTTGTAAATTGTTGAAACAAGTGGTATCTTCCTTCAACAATGTCTTCCTCCTTAAATAATAAAATGAGTAGAGGCTGACATGGGATGGATCACAGATTCACCCTCTTGAGGAGAAATAACAGTCTCTGTTATTTCTGTAAAATCTGTGTCTCCCTTCTTTCCCCTAATGGCCATTCAGTGAGCCAGACCTCACTGCTTAGAGGGAGTAAACAATAATGGCAGCTCTCTCCTATCCAAAGATAAGGAAGGAAGAAGGACTGCTTAGGGAAGTATTGTTGGCCAACAAAGAATGATGGGGAAAGCATTTTTAAAGCTGAGCCCATGCCAGGTCCTATTGGAAAGCTCTTTGCCTTGCATGCCTCAGGATTAAGATCAGGCTTCAGTCTGAAGGTGGGTCTTGGCCATATGCACTCCCATACTCACCCCCCCCCCAAAATTCTCTGAATGCAGGTAGATGCAATGAGTGCACAGAGAGATGTTGTGTTTTCTTGAAACCTTGTGTGACCACACCTGATTTGTCCCTAGCTCTGTTGTACCCAAACCAAGTGTTGAGCACATGGGTTCCTAGGAGAATCCTGTGGACACAAAAAGAAATCCAGTTCAAGGTATCTTCCTGTGTATTATTTTGTGCTTTATAATTTCCTACGTTAGATCTGTGCTCACCTACAACATCTATTCTGTGCAGGGTATGTAGTTAGATTATAATACGTGGGGCTCCTGAAATACACCCAGCAAAATTAACTTGTTACGTTCTGTGCATTTTTTGTTCATGTTTATTATACGCAAATGATACTTTTTGTTGTAATAGTAATAAGTTGTGTGCTCTAGTCTAGCACATCCCTTACATCTGATGTTATCAATTTGTCTACATTATTAAAAATAATTTTCTTTGTTTGTATAAAAGGTGAACTTGTTTCTCTGCTTCCATTGTATTGAATCCACTGAGGTGTCAGATGATTCAGGCATTTGTTCTTTTTAACTCAGCTTGCACAGCCTGAAGGTTGCATGATTTTTTTTCCTTTGAGTCACTGCCAGCACCTAATTGAAATCACTGTTTCTGCTTTAGGAATTCATGAGGAAACTGGAAGAGAAAAAGGCTGAGCTAACTAAAGCCACAGGTATGGGAGAGGCCATCTTGGCTATCTGCCACCCAGACTCCATCACTACCATTAAGCACTGGATCACAATCATCAGAGCAAGGTTTGAAGAGGTCAGTCCCTTTCAAGCAGTTCTTTGTGGTAACAATCACTCTTTGACAACTTGGAACATGGCTGGCAATGATCAAGGCAGTTACATTGTGAGGAAAGGATCCAGCTGTCGAGAAGGAAACGTTTAACATGCATACCCTTGCTGTCATGTATATTGTAGTCTTTTTTCATCCCTCTGTTATGAAAAAAGGCAAAGAGAAGTAAAACAGTGCCCATTTCAACTTCCATATCTTGGCCTTGCCACCAAAGAGGGATTGGGGGGGGGGGGGAATATTCAGAATCTAAAACCATGGAGCAACTGCATGGCAACAAAATCTATCACCAGCACTTAAAACATATCCATGTTAAATACATAAAGTGAATTATTTTTTTAAAAATAGAAAAACTAACACATCTGTATCTCTGGGACTGCTCATATTCTGAAGGCTTCTAAAAACAATTTAAGAGTATGTATTCCTTGGAAATGTTTTGACCAGTGTCCTTGTAGTAGCATGAACAGTGGCCCTCAATCATAACTTTGGCATATAATTTGAGTACAAGCGGCCATGATGGTAACTCAAATTTTTTAATGCACTGCACTTCATTTAAAGGTGTTAGCATGGGCAAAGCAACATCAGCAGAGACTGGCGACAGCCCTGGCTGCACTGATTGCGAACCAGGAGTTACTGGAAGCGTTATTGTCTTGGCTGCAGTGGGCAGAGACAACTCTAAGTGAAAAAGACAAGGAGGACATTCCTCAGGAGATTGACGATGTTAAAGCACTCATAGCTGAACACCAGGCAAGTAAACTGAGACTGTGTTCTTAAGATCAGGCTAGTTATTCAGTGAAACTATATTTTGGAATGTTATGTGGAATAGATGTATTTCCTATTCTATTATTGTTCAAAGTAAAGCAAACACTGACAACTAGACAAAGTCCTTTTAGCTGATAGCTTGGCAATATTTTTAAGTCTGTCTCTATTATCATGGGCTGCAACATGGTGGACATTTTAACAGCAGTAGAGAAGAAAGAATCTGACCCTTCATTTTTAAGAAACACAAACTGTGTGCTGTAGATCGAAACAATATGGTTCTGCTAGTCACGTTGTGCATAGCTTTTAAAATTGTTCTTAGGTGTGTGGGTTCCCTTCTTGCTCCCATTAGGAGTCTCCCTTTTCAGAAAATGAATGATTAGGGACACTTCACTGCATTTGGTGACCTACACTGGGGCTGCTGCTTTCAGCGTGGGTACCCAGACCAAGAGACTGATGGCTGTCTTGGCTTCTTAAAGAACACTCTCATAGAAAAAAAGATATTATTATTATTATTATTATTATTATTATTATTATTATTATTATTATTATTATTATTATTATTATTATATTTATATTTATACCCCGCCTCCCCCCGAAGGCTCGAGGCGGCTTACATAAACCCTAAAGATAGGCAAAGATACTACCTTTAGGGTATTACAAAAGAGATGCTTGATAGTGCCAGTTCAGTGTAATGTACTAGGAACAGGGAGACCTACATTCAGATCTCCATTCAGACACAGAACTCATTAGGGGACTTGAAGTCAGTAAGTTCAGCATACCTCACAGTACTGATGTGAAAATAAAATAGAGAATTGGTGGATCCTGTGTATGCCACTGAGTTCCTTGGAGGAAGGATGGGATAAATACCAGTAAATCTAGCATAGGCCTTCTGGCAGGTAGAAAAAAACGTTTGTGGAGCAGGAGTGCTTATGTGTACACGAAGGATCTCCTAGATCTCTGGATCAGATCCTGTGTGTTTCCCATAACTAGATATTTCTGCTGATGCATGGCCAACTGTCAACCCCACCAGTCTCCCTGGCCAAATGTTTGGAGGCTGTGATCGACTATCTCAAAAGGAGTTTGTTGAGGTTAAATCCAGCAAAGACAGAGGTCCTCTGGCTGGGTCAGAATGCTGAAGAAAACATGATGCAGCTCCTAGCATTAGATGGGGGCCTTTTTAACATCTATGACCGCTGTCAGGAACCTAGGTGTGATTCTGGATGCTTCCCTTCTAAGGAGGCCCAGATCATGCAGGTCACCTGCCAGGCGTGACAGCTTGCACTGTACCTGTCAGCATCTGACCTAACCACTATGTTCCATGCAATGATCACCTCCAGATTAGACTTCTGAAGCTCGCTTTATGCAGGGCTGCCCTCGAAGCTGATCCAGAAACTCCAACCGGGCCAGAATGCAGCACCATGGGTCCTTACTGGGACTCAATGGAGAACCCGTATTACACCAGCGCCTTCCCAGCTCCACTGGCTCCACTGAACAATCTGGGACCCTTGTATTTATGGGACCTCCTCTTCTGCTATACTCCCCAAGGAGCACTAAGATCCAGCAACAGCACTTGCTTAGGATCCCCAGCCCAAAATAAGTAGAACTAGCCTCAACCAATACCAGGGGCTTTTCAGTCCTGGACCCAGCTTAGTGGAACACTCTGCCTGGTGAGATCAGGGTCCTCTGGGACCTTCAGCAGTTCCAGAGGGCCTGCAAAACAGCTGTTCTGTCAGGCCTATAGCTGAGGCCAGGAAATTAACATCAAGGAAACTCTGGCTTCCCTAACCCTAAAACAGCAATGTTCCATCCATAAAACACCAGCTGCTCAATAGAAATTGATTCCTCCTTTGTAAAATTTTAAAGGAAGCGTTTTTATTATAATTTAACTACTATATGCTAATTTAAAGCATTTTCCCAAAAAACTGTTTATCCATGTAAGTTAATTACTTGTATACTTCTTCTTGTTGCCCACCCTGAGCCAGCCATGAAAGGTGGGCTATATAAATAAAGTTGTTGTTATTGTTGCAAATTATTCTTGCACATTGTTCATCAAGGGAACCAACATTTAATTGCAGATGTTCATGGAAGAAATGACGAGAAAACAGCCTGATGTTGATAAAGTTACTAAGACGCACAAAAGGAAAGCAGCTGAATCTGCTCCAATCCAGTCTCAGATTCCTGTACTTGATAAAGGAAGAGGAGGACGTAAGTTAATGAAATCATAGCATGGAGGGAGGCTGGAGCAGCACGCAGATTCCTGGTTTTGGACTATAATCTATCATTTGTACACTTGTAATCTCCTTGTATACTGGATGAATTGATTTGTCAGTTTATTTTGGCTGTATTAAGAAGTGGGTTGTAAAATCTAGAAATCAGCAACTTGTG
Source organism: Paroedura picta (assembly GCF_049243985.1). NCBI lineage: Eukaryota > Metazoa > Chordata > Lepidosauria > Squamata > Gekkonidae > Paroedura > Paroedura picta. The sequence goes on from NC_135369.1 coordinate 150,279,473, forward strand.
TCCTTAAGGCCAAACCTGCCTTCCTGGGGGCAAGTCATCTAACTCCCACAAACTCTCTTTTCCTCCTGTATTCACAACCAAGAATATGTACAACCAAGCATAGATGCCATCGTATCCTTTGTTTAAATTGCTTTGACATGAGTATGGAAACATGAAAGAATAATAATTGTTTTCTCCATATTTTAACAGGGAAACGTTCCCCAACGCCAAGCTTGTATCCATCGGGTGCACAGACGCAGATTGAAACCAAGAATCCACGGGTGAACCTGTTAGTCAGCAAATGGCAGCAAGTCTGGCTCCTAGCCTTGGAAAGAAGAAGAAAACTGAATGATGCTTTAGATCGACTAGAGGAAGTAAATACTAAAGCTAGCCATCATATTACTGGCAGCAGTGCTTCTGTTGCTTGTGTGAGGGCAACAGAGTCATGGGGCACTTGAAAGACCAAGTGGTGTAGTGCCTTCTTCATCAGAATCATCCTTTTTGTGGGATGGCAGAGTGACAGACATCCTACTTCTCACCATACTAATTATGCAGCACAATTGCACTCCTTATACAACAAACACAGATGCATGTGGAGGCTCTACTCTGCTCGTACAATTTCTCCCCTGTGTTTTTAAGAGAGAAGTTACACAAGCTGATGTCCTCATGGTGTGCCCAGAATATACATTACATTGTCTGAATAGTGGAGGGAAATTTATGTGCGTTGGGAAGGGCAGTGTATTTCTGATCCTGACTGCTTCTTTGCAAAATACAAGAAGCCAGTGTTGACTTATTTTCTGATCTTTTTGCTTTATGGTCATATGAGATGAGATCACAGAACAATCCTTTTGTTTCCTTCTCTCTCTCTCTCTCAGCTGAAGGAATTTGCTAACTTTGATTTTGATATTTGGAGGAAAAAATATATGCGGTGGATGAACCATAAAAAATCTAGAGTGATGGACTTCTTTAGAAGGATAGATAAAGATCAAGATGGAAAGATTACAAGGCAGGAATTTATAGATGGGATTCTTTCTTCGAGTAAGTTTTCAAGAGTTTACTATAATTCTCCAAAGATGTTTCAGAATGCTTTTTAAGTTACTTATCTAAAATACTTGTACATCCACATCATCTTATGAATGAAGGGGCTAACAACATGATGAATAACAATAAAACATCAACCATTATAATCATTAAAATGGTGACCATTACAAAATACAACCATTTTAAACATTTTATTTATTGATTTATTTTTAATTATTTTTTAAAAATGAAGACAATGAAAGCCTCTGCATAGGGATTTCAAAAAAACTTGAGCATATAAAAATATGTTTTCTCCAGGCACTTAGAGGACTGTCATACATAGTTTCTGCAGGGAGGAAATTGATAATTTCCATGTTGGCCAGTCATTCTAATGCAAGCTGTTCCTTTGGTCTGCAGAGTTTCCTACCAGCCGATTGGAAATGAGTGCAGTAGCCGATATCTTTGACAGAGATGGTGATGGCTATATTGACTATTATGAATTTGTAGCAGCACTTCATCCAAATAAAGATGCATATAAACCTCTAACCGATGCAGATAAAATTGAAGATGAGGTGTGTTTCTCTCCCACCGCTTTTATTACTGCTAGCATATGCTAATGGAATAGACCTACTGGTCTCCTGCTTCATTCTACAATGAGCAATTATGTAAAATCCTTAGAGGATAATAGTATGATTTTGATTATCTTTTGACAGGTGACGAGGCAGGTAGCAAAATGTAAATGTGCAAAGCGATTCCAAGTGGAGCAGATTGGAGATAACAAGTACAGAGTAAGTAAAAACAATCATCTTCATGCTTGTGTCATCCAGTAATTTTGCCAAGAGCAGAGATACTGGCACAGGCTGGCTCAGATAGTACAAATTCATTGTTTTCTCAAAATCTCGAAGTAACATTTTTTTTTAAGCTTAATCAATTAAAAAAAATCAATGTGCAAAAAAAATATCTGCTTTAATATTCTGTTTGAGTGGTACAGCTTTTCTCACGTGAACTTTGTGAAGAGTTTGCTCTTGCTAGAACTACTCAGAACCTCATGATGGAGCTTGATTTTCTGGGCCCGTGTGCATTTGGATACATCAGCAGCTTTGGGGGCCTTATATGGTGGCATTTGTTAATGTTTGAATAAGGGGGCATTTTTTTCTTTAACGGAATGAACTCCATTAGGCTTTCAGAATATTTGAATGAAATACATCCCATCATCACCATCCTGTGTGTTTTTCCATTACAGTCTACTTTCCCTTCATTTAGATAGGAAATGTGCCAGGAATCTTTTTAAAAAATAGCATGAAAGAATCTGTCACATTACAGGGGAAAATACCTCATTTCCTTTTGGTTCAGTAATAAAATTATTTTCCAATGATAATTCAGCTTAAGGAGTTTATGGAATACAGCAAGCAGCGGTCGGTTAATACAGGGTTCCCTTGGCATTCACAACTTCAGGCATCTAATTTGCCTTCACATTTCTGAACTAGTAACTTGGACTGTGTATGTTTTAGAGTCATGTTAAAGGATGTCCTGTTTTAACTAATTATGTCTTTCTCCCATTTTCCATCTCTTATCAGTTCTTCCTGGGAAATCAGGTATAAACAGTGGAATGTGTTATGGAGTTTCTAAGTACTCTCTTAATACATTATCATTTCAGCTTGTAGTAGTCTATCCTTCCCTCTCCTTTCACCTTGAGCTAATTCATTCTTAGTCAGCTGTGTTGCTGGTGCCGCTTTGGAAATGCTTAGCAGATTTTCTTGTTTGGGGAGTTGCCTTTTCTTTTTCTTCTTTTTTTGCCTGTTGCTGCCTCATTAATGAGCTTACTTTAAAGGGAACCAGATAATAGATTGCCAGAATTTGTAAACGCCGTTAGTGTGTCTCCTGTGGGTTACACAAAATAATTTGTTGCAGTTTTTTGGCTAAGATTGATATATGTGGATTTTCTAGCAGTAACCTTTATGGTTTCTGTGCTGCATCCATACCACCAGATAACCTAGTATCATGCCCTTTTTAAACCTTTGGTAAAGTTTGGATAAATTAGAAACTGGAAAAATTAGAAACTGGATTTCCCTAAAAGAAACTGGATTTCCCTAAAAGATGAGTACTGCTTTTCCCGATTAGTTCTCTGTATATCCTTAATAAGAAGTTGATTCTAGACTGAACTCTATTATTTTATTATCACATCATGTAAAATAGGATTTGCTGTACAACTGAGGGAGCTAGTTTCACCGCGGACAAAAAAGGCCTTAGCAAGAGCTGCAAGAGAGGCCTTCCTCAGACCAAAATTTGAATTACTTTATCAGTGCCACAGTTATCCACAACTTTTTGGCAGTTCCCATTTCAGATTAGTTGAAACCTAAATGATAATTTGTCGCCAAATATCAACTGTGTACTATTAACATATGACATTTCATCAGGCAGCATAATTCGGAGTACTTTTGTTATAAAGTCCATGTTGTAAATCATATCACTTTAGAATTTTATATCGTCAGGAGTGAACAATAGTGAATAAAGTCAGCTTTCCTTGTATTTAAAAAGAAGTCATTGCAGCATGAACCACTGAACTGAACTGGAAAGGTGGCACCTTGTTGCAAAGCCATTTTATCCTTATTTAGGGATTTACATCGTATGCCTTTCACATTTGCATTTTTGCTTCTTAGTAATATATTGGATTAATTAATTTAGTTTTGTGTGCTTTCCTGTTATTTGGTTCCCCAAAGTAATATGCCTTTCCCTTTGCTTAAGCAGTATCTCAGTGAAGTTGTTTTTTTTTTTTAATGAGATCAGTTGTACAATTTGGATTGAAATAATTTCCTAGGACAAGTAGTGCTTAATTTTGACTTAATCTCTGTGATTAGCTTTTTATGAAATTATGAGATTTCCCCCCCTGTAGTCATGAGCATGAAGTGAACTTAATCAGTGAAAGCTTGCATAGGATGGGTTGGTAAATTGGGAGATAAGAGTTTCTGTATTGATAAGGGCTCAAAGGTTGCATCTTTGCAATACTGCTGCATTTCCCAGTCCAGGAAGAGACAAAGAGCAGCTATGGCATCTTTTTCCCACTGTCCCACCCCTCACTTGTTGTAACAAGGACTGTTTACGCACTGGAGGTTTCATGCCAGGCTGCAGGCTGGAGTTTTAGTCATGGCAGGTTGCCCCATCTCTTCCTGCACCCCCATGGGGGAGCATTTGGCCCGGTGCGCCTCATCTGCCCCCGATTTGTGCTCCTGCACAGGATGTGGGACAGTGAAGTTCCCAGTGCGTAAAGGGTCAAGGAGTGTATTTCACAGTGGATGAAAAGGAAAATGATGGATGATAGTGGAAAAGGACTTGGCAGGAGAAGCCATGGCCACCTTATCTCCAAGCAAGGCAGGGAATGTAAGGGTATGCAGTGAATCTCCAGGTTGCTAACTGATATTCATAGCTTTTGATTCGGCATATTGCTTTGCATTGGGGATAGAGGTACTCCACTGATAAGTAATTTGGAAAACTTGGAGCCACTTGGTTTTTTTGATACACTGTCTACAGCTCATGTGGGCTTGAAGGGTATGAATATAGAACACTATTGTGGCTTTTCTCATTCTATTTGCTACTTTTCCCCAATGTGTATTTATGAGATGAGAAAAAGCTTACTTGAACAAGTCTGTAGTTTAATCCTCAGTGTTGCAGATGTCGCCAACAGAATTTTTGAATTATTGGTTCACCAGTGAATTTTGGATAAAGTAAAAAATAGAAAGCATTGGGTTAATTTTGTCACAGTTAACATAATTAGTTAATCAGAAAGAACATATTAAAGAGCTTTAAAGCTTATTATGCGTTATATAGTTGCGGGGAAAACTGTTTCACAGCTACTTGACAAACATGTTTTGTAGAGGCTGTACTGGAGGTTCCCCCGGCGTATGTGCCATATGTTCTGTGCAGAGACATTTTTTTTACTTTGATACCTAATACAGTTGTGAAACCAGTGGAAAGTAGTTGTATGTACCGCCTGCCTGAAAATGGTAATAGGTTGGAGTGCATGTTATATTCAAAGAAGCACTATCCAATAGACACTTATTACACTGGCATATAGTGAAACAAGAACGATGTGGGTTCAAAGGGGATCAAAAATAGGGCAGTTTGCATGCTGGGAATATTATAGAGCCTATGACATTTTTCCTGAAGAATGTTGCTCCATCCCTTACCTTGTGAGATAAGGAGGAGCAGAGTTTGGCGACATTGCCATAAATCAGTGGATACCTGCTCACCACTGTGCTGGTGTGATGCCAGGGCAGGAAGAGAAGAGTTAATGGTCTGGCAAGTCACTTCCTTTTGGGGATGGGGATGATCCAGTGCCTATTATATCAACTGATCTGAGATGTGGAGCCATGCAGGGCTGTTAGAAGAATTTTAACATTCAGGTTCCACAATTGTATAAGTTCTAAACACACCTTTCAGTGGGTAAGTTTCTTGACATCATTTCTTCAGGATAGCGTGATATGAACTCTTTAATGCCAGTTATTGATGCAATAATTGTATGTGTTACATTACTTAATGAAAGGATATCCAACACAATCCACAGTCCCACATAGAATTCAACCTAGTGGCATACGCTTGCACTCTTCCTTCCCTTCTTTCTCCCACATAATTTCATTGCTGCTTTTGGGATTAATGCAGTTGCATTCACCTTGAAAACAACCTTGATCCATGTGCATAATGAAAATATCTTTGGTGATTTTGCTACTAATTCTTAAGGTGCATCTTGTGTGTGGCTAATTTTAACCCACTTGGCTTGAAGCAGACATTGCCTTTCTGAACTTCACAGGAAAACTTTAGCATGGTTTCCTATTTTCTGTGCAGTTTGGTGACTCCCAGCAACTTCGACTGGTCCGCATTCTGCGGAGCACCGTTATGGTTCGAGTTGGAGGTGGATGGATGGCTCTGGATGAGTTCCTAGTGAAAAATGATCCTTGCAGAGGTATGTAAGAAGGTCCTAGGTATGAATAATCAAGATAATGGCAATTGTTGTAGATTCTTTGGGATGGTTGGGCGTGTGTATACAGAAAGAAATTTAAGTCTGATGATTGATTAAACAGTGATCATTCACATGTTACATGCACACACAAACACACACAAACACACACCTAATTATTTAAAAGTCTGCATATTGGAGGAAACATAAAGCCTGATTACACATTATTGTCACTACAAAGGAGCTCTAGCTCTTTCTTCACAATTCTAAAGACAGGCAGAGACTGCTGGAGAAGATGGAAATCATACACAGACTACAGTGAGCTGCAGTCTCTCTGTCTTTATTCATTGTTGATCTCCCCTTATCCTTCATTTTCTTTTTTCTTTCCCTGGACCCTAAGAGGGAGGATAAGAGGGAGGATAAGCTCTGGAGGGCTGAAGATAGGTAGCAGCTATTCTTTTAACTGTGAGCAAATGAGACATTATGATTTTTGAAGAGCTGGATGCAGATTCCCTGGTCCCAACTTGTGTTTGTTGCAGCAACACAGCAGCTATGGGGAATGATTTCCTAAAGGGAAAAAAGGGAGAGGCTCAAAATAGCACCCTGGTAGGAGGAAAGGCTCCTGCTTCTCCTCAAGCTATTTTCCTGCACAAAAATCCCCTTGGGAGGGAGTTATTTTGACAAATTTGCTGTTCCGTGTTGAGTGTCTATGCATAAAGGTAAAGGAAAAGGTATTCCCTGTGCAAGCACCAAGTCATGTCTGACCCTTGGGGTGACGCCCTCTAGCGTTTTCATGGCAGACTCAATACGGGGTGGTTTGCCATTCCCTTCCCCAGTCATTACCATTTACCCCCCAGCAAGCTGGGTACTCATTTTACTGACCTCGGAAGGATGGAAGGCTGAGTCAACCTTGAGCCGGCTGCTGGGATCGAACTCCCAGCCTCATGGTCAGAGCTTCGGACAGCATGTTGGCTGCCTTACCACCCTGCGCCACAAGAGGCTCTTAATGCATATTGAGCATCAAAACTGGCAAAGTAACTCCTGGAACCTACTCTTTAAAAATTGTAATGTAGTTTGGCTCTGTGTCCCTTCTATCCAACAATGCTAGGTGAGTTTTCAGACTCCTCAATAGAAGGAACTCTTACTCTTACGTAGTAAGGCTGCTTTCACGTGTTGTGCATAATGTGGAGCCAGGCTGTGAGTGAAACAAGAGAAGGCACTTAGTGGAATCAGGCCTACATCTGCAAATGATTCTGAGCTGATTAAATCCAATTTGGTGTTAGATTCAGCAAGCACAAAAATCAATCTCAGAGGCTAAGAAACGAAATCTGAGAAAAACTCAGCTGAATTTTAGCACAGTTTGCAATAAGTATTGCTTCAGTGTAGTGGCACTCAATTGGAGGAAGTTGGTCTTACAAAGGGACCAGGTAAGACAGTCACTACATAAGGATTGAATATCAGAAGGGAACTGTTTTCCTATCTCTTACCTTTCTCTTTAAATCATGAAAAAGCAGTGTGGAGGGCATTTCATTTTTATATGAGAGGCAAAAAAACCCCAACCCTGTTATAACTGGGACTTGGAAATTTAAGATGCATCTTAGATTTGCTGCTTGATTTTATTTTATTTTAAAAAATCTGCTTCCCAGGCAGAGCCAGAGGGAAGAGTCATCAGACTGAGGTAATTGTAGAAGTATTTTGTTTGACCTAATGGCTGGCAAGCAATGGGCTGAGGCTACACTTGGTTTTCAGTGTGGAACATGCAAACTTCTTAAAGGGGGGGAAACGATGGGGAGAATCCCTGAAGCTGTCTTAGTCACATTGCGCAGCTACTTACTTCTTTTATTTTGTCTTCTTTGGTTATCTTGCTTCCCCTTAACAGGTTAATTCATACAGACTGGCTGTACATACCCATACTGTGGTCTTAGCTAGGGGTATGCATTTGGATCTCCTACAGCTGAAAATATATCCCCAAAATACCTTATTATTTTTTGGTTATATTTCAGTTTCACACAAGTATTTGGGCTTTCTCAGGAAAATTGGGGGGAAATCCCAAGAAAATTATGGATATATTCTGGAATTATCAGTAGACCCAGAAACAGTGGAGAGGTGGAAACAGATTGCTCCCACCTCTCAGCTGTTTGTCGGGCTTCCACAGCCAAAGGATCAGCTGTACTGAGGGGAGCGGACTGCTCCTGCCAGCTCAGTTTGGGGCGGCCTTGTTGTGCAGCTCAGTTTATACCAGGCTGCAAGAGAAACCAGCCCCAGAAGCTCCTGTGCTGCTGGGAGTAATCTGCTAGCCACAGCACAGCAGATCCTGAGACCTCCCCACAGCACATAGACCCTGGGGCCAGCATCTCCTGCAGCACGGTTATACTGTGCTGTAGAAGAAGCCAAGCCATCCCCAGAAATGGACTGGCTTTTTTTTAATGGTATTTTTCTTCTTGGGTCTAAGTAACACAAACAAGTTAGAGATTTCAAAAAAAAATCCTAAACCCAAATGCCATACTGGATGGATGGATGGATGGATTGATCGATAGATCGATGTTGGATTTTTTGGAAATACGAAAAAATTTCAGATCCAATAGACGTGAACTGAAAAATACAGATTTTTTAAAAGGTGTACACCCCTAGTTTTAGCATATTGAATGGTGTGCTGGATCTGTACTCAATCTGGTAATTTACTGCACATTCATAAGTTACTGGGTTGCGTCCTAGTATGAACTGTATATTTAATTCAACTCATATGGATAATGGGAAAACTCTAGAGGAATGGTAAGTATTACTGTTTGCTGATTTCAGGTGGAATAACTAATAAAAAAGGGATCACATATATTTAATGGAAATATGAAGTAGTAATAGAGGTTATTATTTGCTTGTTTATTCTTTATTTGTATCAGTACTGTAAACAGTGAGAAGCTGTAAGTTTAAACATGAAAGTTACATTTGTGGTACTGTTTCTTGGCAGATATATATATATATTTACTTTTATCAAGCTAATTCCACTTTATCCATTCCCCATTTTATCAAAGAAATTCCTAATGCAAAACCAAGGACCCCACTGTGACCCTAATTATTTACAAATTGGGTTAAGAAGAGGGATGAACTAATGAGAAATCTGCCTCTATAAAACTAAGTCTCATTTTAAATTCCAGCTGTACAGGAATTAAGTGAAAAGTAGACTGAAGAGATAGTTGTATAGGCTGCAATGAAAATCCAGCTAATTACATCAACACATTCCACTCTATAGAATCTAACAAGGCATAAGTACCTTTTAGAGATCTGACACTGATTATAATTGACTTCTGCAGTCATATAGCTAATCAAATAAAATAAGGTCTTCTTTTCTGACTCAATAAAAAGCCAATTAATGAACCTTTGTTCTCCCCTTCTTTGATTAAGAGCACCCTGTGTCTGAATGTAGTCATATAATTCCTTAGATCCAGGTTAAAAACAAATGTATCGTGAAAAGGGAAAGCCGTGCTTAAAAGTTATGAACCTTCTCAGTACACTTGTATCAAAAGAGTTGACACTACTGGTATATAGTGATACTCGTTAATTCTTCACATATTGAGGCCAGGAAAAGGCCAGATGGAATTCTTTATTGGCCCTTGAGCATAAGGGTATCCATGTTCCCTCCCCCCTCCCCTATTTTGTGGCTATTTTCCTCCCTAATGGCAGCTGCCACTACTACCTCACCCTTGCAAAGTCCAGTTATGCTGGAAGGTGCAGAGTTAAATGTTCTCATGTTTCCATCTTCTCAATTTGTCCTTAGTACTTCCAGGGTCTAAAAAGAGCTCAGAATAGTTGTACATATTCTCTCCACTGCTGAAAGATGGGAGATTGACCCAAAAGCCTCCAGGATGATTGGAGAGTTGCCTGGTGGAGACAGCAGTGCACAATTCATTTGCACTCTGCTACCTCTTGTTTCACCGGGAAATGGGATGTGAGCCTCTGGGCCTGGCTATAGTTCCTCTTAATGACTAGAACAGTCATTGTTTGACTATAAAGTAGCATCTTTTGGAAATAGATAAATAAATGAGGCTGAAATCCCAGCAAATTGTGTCAGAAGCTTAGAGTAACCAGGTTGAAGCACCTCAACTTCAGCTAGTACAAATATGATGAGAAGACTTTCAGTTTTGTCCAAAGTTGAGATATATCATCTCTTCAACATGGGAGGTCTTTTTATTTTTAAAGAAATTTTCACTAAAAAGTACATTTGGGGTTTTCAGTATCAGTCAATATGAATCTAATTTTCCAAAAATGTGGGTTTACTTTAACAGTACAAACATTCTTACAAAGGTCAACAGACTTTTTGCAGGAAAAAAACTTCTCTACAAATAAGAGATGCAAGATTGCATACTCCTGATGGGCTGACTCAGAAAACTCTATATATGTAGTGTCTGTGTGTGGACCTGCTAAGGTCAGAGGTGAACTGCAAGGAAATAACTGTTGGTTGAATGGGGGTCGGGTGTCTTAGTAACTATCTACATTCCATTATACTCAAACACTATGTTGTGCACTCATTTCATGCAACATAAGATTGCATATTTATTTTCCACTCTCATCTCTTCCTAGTGTTGGCAGGGAAGCCACTTTTGGCACAGATGACATTGGAGCTAAGATTTTATCAAAAGTGTTCTTCTTTTGCTGAAGAGAACTCTGGTTCTTAGTGAGAACGTCTTGCCACTTAAGATCTGTCTCTTGGCCTGCAGCTTTGAATCTCTCGCATATGCAACTGCTGTAATTGATTTCTTCTCCTGCTAACGATTTTCTTTAATATGACCCATATATCCTGTGTCATTTTTTCTAGTTCATCATCACGGGAGTAAAATGTTACGTTCGGAATCAAACTCTTCAATTACCACTCAGCCTACTATAGGTTGGCAAACCCCTCTCTTTTGTCTCTCCTATTCTTACGTTCTTTTCCATTTCCTTCCCACTTTGCTTTGAGATATATATACATGCAGATATATATATATATTTAACAGAACGCTTCACGTAATCACAATTTTTTTAGCTTAACACTTGCTGCACTGGCTGGTGCTTGAGAGCTTGCCTATACATTTCCTTTGATACACTTGAAGGGAGTGTTTCAAAAGCATTTGCTGTTAACATAGAGAAAGCCAAACGCTAACCTGTTTAGACATCTGGTCCTTATGGAAGGGTCTTACGTTTGCGTCTTCACCTGTGTGTGTCTGCCCAGCATCCAGTTACTTCTTTATTGTTTGGGAGTTTCTGTTTGTCATTGCATGCTGCCAGACTGCATTACTTTATAGTTTAGAGCTAATATGGTTTATGCTTTCCTTTCAATATTTATTCATCATAGCCGGCATCTGAGTCATCTGAGCGAGTATGAGTAGCCGTAGGATTAGTCAAATGGGTCTTCAGGTTGTATCTGTGCACTGGTAAACTGAGTAGCATGTTGAGCCATCCCATTATCATGCTGGTTTATGTTGACAGCAGTTCATCTTTGCTGGCATAAAATGTTAGACGATGCATATACTACAAATGAACTCTTCTGTCTCAACCAAATGCATTATTTACTAATGTGTTTGATTTGTGTGGCCTATTTGTGTGAGACTTGGCATCACTGAGAGCCTGGAAGGGGAGATATAGAAATGCTTATATTCGTCCATTTCTCTTCTTTGTGTGTTATAGCTAAAGGAAGAACAAACATGGAGCTACGTGAAAAGTTCATTTTGGCTGACGGAGCCAGCCAAAGTATGGCTGCCTTCCGACCGAGAGGGCGCAGATCGGGACCTTCTTCAAGGGGTGGTTCACCCAACAGATCCACATCTGTGTCGAACCCACCTGCCCAAACAGCTCCAACGCCATCCGTTGCCACCAGCACACCCAAGGTACATCTTGCGCATTGTCGCACCGGATAGATCCAGTAATAAAATTGGACAAGAGAGCTAGAGTTTCCTATAGTGCTGCTTTATAATCAGTAGGGAAGTTTTTAATTCTTCTGATTTTGAAAGAAAGCTAACAAAGTTTTTCATTGTTTCCCTGCCTACAATTGCAGCGGTCATGCAAGCCTGGAAAAAAACATGTAAGCTAATTGGAAACCTGAATACACATTTTAAAGGAGAAAAACATTAACCCTATCACTTGCATTTTAAAAAGCACACATACATCATCCTTTGTGTAGAATGTTTGTTGCCAATTGTTCCTGCTTTTGTTTTGGTGTCCTTTTGCTTTTGACTTTGAGAGATTCGGTCTCCATAATCTGAATATTCCGCTCCATGACATTATGCTCCATCAACTGTTCTTCACCCTTGTGATTTGCCATTGTTCCATACAGACACCCCATCATTTAACACGCAACTATGGTAAACCATGGTTGATAAACAGCAAAACGACATCTCCTTGTAAACCACCAGAGTGCTCTGAATATCAAGTGTCGTCCACAGAGGTACAGTAATGGATGGATCTTCTAGTCTAACAAAAATTTCCCTCACTAAAGCTATCCCTTTAGCTAACAGTCACTACACTTATTCAGTTGTGCAGCCCACTGTGCATATTAATACACTAATACATTGTCCAACATTGTTTTATCTCTCTTTCTTTTTAAGCCTATAAATTGATCAGTCTTTAATGTGCTTTTTATGTGTGATGGTTGTTTGATTTCAACTAGTGACTTGTCAGATATCTCTTTAAAACTGTAAATAACCACAAGCAAAATTACAAGTGGTTCCATACATACGCAATTTCAGGGACACATAACCCAGATGATGTAGTGTGTGTTCATTTTCTTTCTTTCACTGAGATCCTCCTGCCTTTCTATTAGACCTGATAATCAGTTCTTCAGAACAATACGTCTCAAATTCCTGCACTAACACCGAATTCCACTATTGTTTTACTTACTTGTTTCCCATTGACTTTTGTGACAAACTGGGCTTTGTTTGGTAAACACATCACAATTGCAGCTAAAGTTTTCAAACTATGAAACCTGTGCATTTAAGCATATTTAATTCTGTGCCAGACTACAGTTTTGTTTGTTTGCAATTGCTCATACCCCTAAAGGCTGAAAACGGGGAACAACAGTAAAATAAATATTCGAGAAACCCACAAATAAATATCTAGTGGCACACAAAATGTGGTATAATGACAAAAATGAAACTGTCCCATTCCTCTTTAAGCCCAGCCACTATAAGCAGGTTGAAATAAAAATGTCTCATAGTAGCATCTGGAAAATGTTCAGGATCAAACTTCAATAGTTCTCCAAGGTGAAAAGACACATAGGTAAAATCACTGTAAAAATTTCACGCTATTGGGATACAGACCTTATGCACAAATAGATTAAAGCAAAGATGCAACTGAAGATAAGGCAGGATGCAGTCTTCAAACTTCATAGAACTATAGGTTGTTAAAGATGTAATACCTTAAAGATGGCAGGGTTCTCTTTTGATTCAGTAATAAAATTCCTAAGTAAAAGATGAATGGAATCAATTAACATTTCCTGCTAGTTTCATACATTTCTAAATTATTTTGCAGCTGGCCCCAACCCCTGGTTCAGAGACTGGTACCAGTACATGGATCAGTTGCTACCGGGCCGCGGCTCCTCCTCGTACTCCTCCCTGGCTGCTGCCTCAGGGGCTGCCCTGCCACTCTCCTGCTGGCTCACCTTTGGTGCTCTCTGGTGGCCGCCATGGCTGGGGCTCCCCCTCGGCGTGGCACTGCGCAGCTGCTGCTGGCAACGCCCCCCAGCGCGCAGTGGGAAGTCAGGGGCGCCGGTGGGAAAGCAAGCGGAGCAGGGGCCAACTACCACCTTCCCCCAGGCCTCAGTAAAATTGTCAAGCATTGACCAGTTCCCAGTGATAAAAAGGTTGTGGACCACTGTTTTAGAGTATATCGCACATGGCTGGTTAGTGCAGGGAAGAATGTCTTACTACTATTCTTCCTTGTTTGCCTGTCGTACATCTTTAGAGGATTTCCAGTTCTAGCACTGTCCCTGGGATTTTTACATGACTAAATTTACACAGTGTTTTATTGCTATGCTTACTGAGAAGACAAAACACACAGCTGTCCTTATCCTTTCTGCCACAGTACGTTTGCTTTGCATGTAGGATTATTATTAGTTTTATCCATATTATTTATCCATATTATTATTATTATCCATAAGACATAAAATAGAATGTAATTGCTGACTTTGAATATGACAATTGCTTTTTCACTTGCTCCTTCATTGGAAAAATGTAGCTAGAAAGCTAACTTGATTATACTTTCACTGAAGAGATTCTCTGGGACATTCTGCTGGGCTTGTACTCAGGACCGTAGCCACAGGGGGGCTGAGAGGGGCAATGCCCCACCCAGAACATGCTCTATCCCACCAATCAGCTTTCCTCTTGTTGTAGAAGGAGCCTAGACCCACATCCCCTTCCATGTGGGGAAGCTTCCTCTCTGCTGTAGCGCATTGGCTGATTGGACAATGCCTCTTCCACTTAGTGGAATCTTCCTGATGCAGTGCTCTTGGCTAGAAAGTTTTGTTACTTTGAAAGCCTCCTGCGTACCATTCTCCTCTCCCTGCAGCCAGCCTCCCTTCCCGTCCCTGCTTTGTATAGTCTTCCAGCCTCTCCAGTGGAGATTGGTGCCTCCATTGCTCCCTGAACAAAAGATTGCCCCCCAACAAGAAATTTCTGGCTCTGGGCCTGTTTGTACTGTGCTTAGCTATTTTTTCCCTTTGGAGGATGGGGGCACCTTTTTTGTTGCCCGCAGAATTGGTCATATCTTTTTGACACTTGAGGATTATTTTGAGGATACTCCAGCAGCTGTGCTGCTGTGACCGAATGGCTTGAGTAGAAGTTCTCTTAAGAACACTGTACTCTCAACCAAAGTTATAAACTGGCTCAGTTAACAAATTACAGTGGTAATGAAAATCCATGTATACAGAGCTCTGATAAATGTTAATGTGTATGAATTTAAAAGGTCTGGATATTAATTTTGTTTTCCATTTTGGCAGCAGAAAGGGGTGTGTGGTTTTGGCCATTTTCTCCCTCTGTAAATCCCCACATAACCCCCCCCACACACACACACACACACACTGTTCCCAGGGCTTCACTGCTTCCCAGAGACATAATTTCAGAGGACACATCAGGATGCATAGATAGGGGGATTTGAATGTTTGCTTCCGTGAGCACTGTTCTGCTTGTGCAAAATAGGATCTGTGACATCGTTATCAACTTACTACGTATTCTTACTCTTTGGTCCCTTTTCCAAATCATGTCACTTTTCAGAATAGCCTTTTCTTTCTCATGCATATTTCCAAAGAAGATGGTATGGATGGAATCCTGAATTCTATATTGATATTGATCTTTGCACAGTTTTCATTTATTTATTTTTGTGTCTAACAGGGAACTCCAATACAAGGGAGTAAACTTAGATTGCCAGGATATCTGTCAGGGAAGGGTTTCCACTCTGGAGAAGACAGCGGTCTAATCTCAACAGCAGCTACAAGAGTCAGGGCACATTTTGCAGGTGAGTGCCAAGGTCCTTGGAGCTATAGGTCTGGAAGGTCACACAGTGGGATTGAAATCTTATTTGGTTCACTGACATATTCACACGGATTGCAGGTGGGATGTTAGCATGCTTGCATGAGGTCCAAAATCACTTCTTCCACACAACGTAGTATGCATGAAGTTTTAGAGCATTTGAACTTGTGCCCAATATTCATTCAGATCATTGAAATTATTATATTACTATCTTCATAGCCATAAAGGTCTCAAGGTGATGTACAAAGAGAAAATTGTTGTGCCTCTTTCCTGTTTTTACTCCTTCATTTATTTAATATTAAATATTTATTTAACATTCATAATTTGAGTTGAGAGCCAACTTGGTGTAGTGGTTAGGAGTGCAGACTTCTAATCCGGTGAGCCGGGTTTGATTCCCCGCTCCTCCTCCACATGCAGCCAACTGGGTGACCTTGGGCTCACCACAGCACTGATAAAGCTGTTCTGACCGAGCATAATATCAGGGCTCTCTCAGCCTCTGTGGGAGAGGAAAGGGAAGGCGCTTTGAGACTCCTTCGGGTAGAGGAATATAAGAGGCAGCATATAAGAATCAATTCTTCTTCATCATCATCTACTCTGCTCTTTGTTGAAATATCACCCCTTCAGTAAAATGCACAATGTTTGCTATCTGCCTGTCATAAACTGTGGCTTTCTCCACCTCTTTGGGAGATATATGTGTAGAGGGTTTTATTTTGTGGCAAGGATTTCCAAGAAGTACTGGTTCCTTGCAGAGCTACAATTAATGTGAGGTTGGAACTGCATTGCTCTTTGTACAGTGCCATTCACATGTGAGGCGCTTTACAAAACACACAATGACAGGACCCGACTGTCCTCAGGCAGAGGCAGCCTCAAGTTCTGGAAAGTAAATTAACACAAACGGAACAGAGAGGAGTAGTTTTGAGGAGAGGAATAAGATGCTGTTATATTCTTGGTTTCTATAAGGAAAGGACTTCAATAAGGGCTTTGGTGTTGTGACAGAGATTTGACAGGAAAAGTGAGCTTTGTTGCATTTGAATGAAAAGTTTAATATCACATAGTTGTCCTGTGTGGCATAAGAACCATCCAAGGAGGAAGGGGCAGAGTTATTAAAGGGACTGGAGGACTGAAGGTAGCATTGTTATAGGAAAAAAGTTCATGAGCAGGGACATACTGGCATATTAGGTAGGTCATTGCTTTGATTTCAGCAACAGTTGCTAAAAGCAGCAAAACCAACTACCTGCTTTCTAGATCCATGTCCATCATGGCTGCTAAAAATATCCGATTCTAGAGTAGTAGCCCCCCTCCGGGAAATAACCAACTTCTCCCTTTCAACAGGAGAATTCCCAGAAGGTCTAAAAGAGGGAGTGGTCCCCCAGCTACTCAAAAAACCTTATCTACGGCAGCCATCCAACTATCACCCCGTCTCGCGCTTAGCGTTTCTGGGGAAAATGCTTGAAAAAGCAGTCATGGACCAACTATCAGAATACTTGGAAAAAGCTTCGGTCCTATATCCATTCCATTCTGGTTTCCGGCCTGGCCATGGGGTAGAGACAGTGTTGGTTGCCCTGATGGATGACCTCCATCGTCAGCTAGACCGGGGCGGATCGGCGCTGCTTATATTATTAGATTTCTCAGCAGCGTTCGACATAGTAGACCATGAGCTTCTAGCTCACCGCCTCGCCAATGCCGGGATCAAGGGACTGCCCTTCAGTGGCTGATCTCCTTTCTCTGGAATCGCGGTCAGAGTGTAGCATTAGGAGAGAGCTCATCAAGCCGTCACCAACTGGCTTGCAGAGTCCCCCAGGGGGCAATTATCTCTCCAACCATATTTAACATCTTTATGCGCCCTCTTGCCCAGCTGGTGCAGAGGTTTGGCCTGGGTTGCCACCAATATGCAGATGACACCCAGCTCTTACTCCTGATGGATGGCCACCCTGACTCTCCCCCATTAGCCAGCTACCTGGAAGCAGTGATGGAATGGCTTAAGCAAAGTCGTCTGAAGCTCCAACCCTTCAAAGACAGAGGTCCTGTGGCTGGGCAGGAAAGGTCCAAGCAGGGAAGCGTGCCTTCCCAATCTGGATGGAGTGCAGCTAACAGTGGCCAACTCCGCCAGGAACCTGGGAGTGATACTTGATGCCTCCCTTTCAATGGAGGCTCAGATCATGACGGTAGCATGGCTGGCATTTTACCACCTCCACCAAGCCAAACTACTAGCACCCTACTTGGCCCCGGAACACCTATTCACAGTGATCCATGCAATGGTCACCTCTAGGCTGGACTTCTGTAACTTGCTCTACGCTGGCCTGCCCTTATCCTTGATCCGGAAACTGCAATTAGTCCAAAATGCAGCTGCCAGGGTCCTCACATCAACACCTTGGAGGTCCCACATCCAGCCCATCCTCCAGCAGCTGTGTTGGTTCCCGATTGAATTCCGGATCAGGCTTAAGGTTTTGGTTATCACCTTCAAGGCCATACGCGGTCCAGGCCCAGTATACCTGAGGGATCACCTCTCCGCCTACACCTCTCAAAGAGCCTTGCTCTCTACCTCCTCCAACCTCCTGGTGGTCCCTGGCCCCAAGGAAGCCCGCTTGACCTCGACCAGGGCCAGAGCCTTTTCCATTCTGGCCCCCACCTGGTGGAACGAGCTCCCAGAGGACAGAACTAAAGCAGTTCCACAGGTCCTGCAAAATGAAGCTCCTCCACCAGGCATTTGGTTGAGGTCGACCTGTCCATCGCTTCCAATTGGCCCCCAAGCCCTCCCCTCCTACCATGCTGTAAACAAATCCACCCAACCCCTGGGTCTCAGTACGAGTTGAGCTAAGGTTCTTGCAGTTGCAGTTTCACCTTCCTTTAATGTTATTGTTGTTATTGTTATTATGTAAATGTTGTTATCGTTGTTGTTACCACCTTACTGTTACTTGAATGATGTTACCCGCACTATTTTGTTGTTTCCTGTAAACCGCCCTAAACCTTCGGGGAGGGCGGTATAGAAATACAATAAATAAATAAATAAATAAATAAATAAATTTTAAAAAAACGGGCTGGCGTGCACACATTCCAGGTTATACCCATTTTCTTGTGTGAATTGGCGAATGCTCCATGTACCTCGTGTGGAATATCCAGAGTACCCTTGACAGGACATTGCCAGCAACAGAGCAGTCTTTGCTCCACCAGCTTTCTGTGTGTGTGCTGGAGCCCTGTGAAACTGAAGCCCTGTGAAACTGAAGTTGTCTGTGGAGAGAAGCCTGATTGGTTGCCTCTTGTGTTCCTAATTGCAATGAGTGTATTTCCCTTGTTCTCCCTTTTGCAGATACTAGAAAAACGCCAAGCAGGCCAGGAAGTCGGGCAGGAAGCAAGGCTGGCAGCCGCTCTAGCAGCCGCCGGGGCAGTGATGCATCTGACTTTGACATTTCAGAAATCCAGTCTGTGTGCTCAGACGTATCAGAGACTGTTCGCATGGCAAGCAGACCGACACCCCGACTTTCTTCTCGGTCTGGATCAGCTAAGCCTTCCAAAATTCCAGCTCCACAGAGAAGGTCACCGGCTAGCAAATTAGACAAGTCCTTCAAGAGATAGTGTAATCGGCTCAGTCAAGGTCTTCTTTGTCCTGTGCATTAAAAATATTTAAGTTTATAAGATGTAAAATATTCTGTAGAAATAATTGTGAAATATTACAAGGATTTGGATTTTTAATTTTGCCAATGGCCTTATTTGTGTATTTGTCTTGTTTTTTGTGTATAATTTTTGTCAACTTTTGTTTTTATTTACACCATATTCTATGTGAACAGGGAAAGGTTGTTTTTTTTAAAAAAATAAATGTAAACTAACAGTGGTTTGCAGTAATGTTTAGAGAGATCACTAAAAGCAATTTCTGAATGTACAGTGAAGTCTTTGCGTCAGGAAGGCCTGTCGCTTCATTGTTAGGGTAACGGTAAAGGATACCTCATAACTTTGTCTTAAAAACACAAGACAAAAAGCAAAATTATGCATTTTGAGCAGAATGGACACTAAGCGGTGTGTAGCATAGATACTAAGAAACAGAAAACACCGTTCACAGAGCAAGTAAAAAGCATTCTCCAGAGAACTCACTGAAAAAATTACGTAAAGAGCACTTGCCAGTACAATACTCCAATATCTTGCAGCGTTTTCCGTGCCATTGCTTTACAAGAGAGCAGACACAATCCGGATAAAACACCTATTACACTTGTATAAGAATGCCAGTATATTCTGCATCGATGTCAATGTGAGGTTTTCTTTTGCTTGAGTGGATGATAGCACTGTATCATTAGACTCATTTTATATTGAAGCAGTTTTGCTTGCAAAAAAGGAAAGGAAAAAAAATCTATGGAATAAATCTTGTTCCTTCTCTTTGTTGCTGTTGTGTTACTTGTATCCCATGAAAACTGTTGTGCTGTGTCATGATTTACAATATCTTTAAATCAGTACTTTTGGGAGAAGTTTAATGTAGCTTTCCCATTCTCCAGCAGATTTTAAATAATTGCGGAATTATCTTTTTATCTTGTCAGTGTAAAACTGACATTGTTTTACATTGGTTATTTTCCTTTTGTACAAGAACGTTATATTATTGGGTCATGAATGGAAAAAGCTGAGAGGGTATATGAAGAGAAATAAGGAGAAAGTCAAATGAACTGAGGTGAGGTTATATGAAGAAGGGGTTGCTGTCTTGAGTTTAGAGTGGCAGAAATATTCCTTTAGGAAACATCAAAATACCTAATTCTCAACTTAGCCAAATCTGAGGTTACTTAAATACGGATCTGTGACTGTACAAAACCAGTCTTCCTACAAATCTGAAAAATGCCTCAGGTTTGCAGGGGGGAAATCTGAAATCCAAATCTTTTAAAAACTGGGTATGGGGAGTTAAAATCTCGCCAAAATGTCAAAGGAGTACTGGTAGTTTTAAGAAACATGTGGCCTCAGTAGCTGTTGCTAAGCAACCATTTTGCCAGCATTCCAGGCTTGGTTTGTCAGTAAAAGACGGGGGGGGGGGGGGGGGTGCAGGGCCATTTCCAGGATTGTGACTTTTTAGAGAGGT
The DNA here is from genome assembly GCF_049243985.1 of Paroedura picta. Classification (NCBI taxonomy): domain Eukaryota; kingdom Metazoa; phylum Chordata; class Lepidosauria; order Squamata; family Gekkonidae; genus Paroedura; species Paroedura picta. The sequence goes on from NC_135369.1 coordinate 150,299,964, forward strand.
CTCAGTGAGGCCAGGCCTAGTGTCAAGCTCTGAGCTACTTGCTACCATCTGACTTGCATGACTGACCTAGAAAATTTATTTGTTTGTTTGTTTTGTTTATTTATGTATTTGGATTTTTATACCACCCATTCTTTACACCTCTGGCCGGTTTACATGGAACATTATGTAATTTTACATGGAACATTATAATAATGTATAACATACAAGTTTCACAACAACCAAGTAACAATTTATAACACAACATAAATAACTACAACACTGGGGAGATCAAATTTGTTCAGTCATGGAAGGGCGCCTGAGGGGGGGGCAGCAGATGTTCTCAGTCGGTCAGCCTCAAGAGAATGCCTGGTGGAGGAGCTCCCTTGGTGCTTGCTGCTACTCAACAGCAAAACTAGGGTGCCTTAGCCGGTAGAGTTTCAGACTATGGTGAGGGAAATCCATGTTTGTACACTTACTTTGCTATGGAAATTCACTGGGTGATCCTGGGCCAGTTACATCCCCCGCCCCGCCCCCCCCCCCCAGGGTAAACTAATTAGGGGGACTGGTGTGAAGATAAAATGAAGGAAAGGAGAATGATGTAAGCTTCTTTTGCTCCTTGCTGCGACAAAAGGTAAGGTATAAATGAAGTAAACAATATAGCTGAAAATGAGGGCAGAAAAAGGTAGATTGGTATGTGAGAAGGAGGCATGGAAAAGTGAGGATATAGGTGGACAGCAAGTGAAAAATAGTGTGGCGAGGTGAATACGGGAAAGGAAGGTGCCCCCTGCAAGTCTTTTTGCATTTCCTACTAGGTACCTGGATCTGGTCTAGGGGCCATCATTGCACAACTGGGCTATATTATTCCCATGCAAAGGCTGCAGGGGATAATTGAAGATGGGGAGAAGTATAAAAGGTTGGCTGCTGGGTAGGAAGGAGAGAGAGAACCAGAAAAAAGGAAGAGGCTGTAGGCACTTTCTGGGAAAATAAAGAGGAAATAGTGGGGGAGGGGGAAATGAGATATCCTCTGGAAGTCCTAATGCCTCCTCTACTTGTCCCATATCAAATGCTGAACCTGGCTCCCATGTGGCTCAATAGGGGATGATATTCTGCAGAGGAGTTTGCAGAACCCTCTGAAAATCACCCATAATGGAGGCAGGACAGATTTCCTGGAGCATCTGCTTGCTGGCTGTGAGGTGGGTGGGAAGTAGAAGCCAGTGCATAAGCTTGGTGGGAGAAAAGAACTGGAGCTGCTGCCATCACATATGTGAGTAGTAGGGGAGAGCTAGAGCCACCACCACCACATGAGTAGAATTATGAGTTGGTAAGGAAGCTAGTGTTGTCCCTCCACTGCCATGAAAGCCAGGTAGCCATTTGCAGTAGCTCTGCAAGTTGATGGTTAGGCTAGCTGTGTGTGTGTGGGGGGGGGGGAGTAAGAAGGAAGGGATTCCTTTCCCCCCACAAGCCTTGTGCTGGATTGGGAATCTACCGCAAAGGATACAGGCCGGAAGCATACATAGTACAAATAAAAAATGGCAATTGGCTTTCTGTATTGAGATCTAATAATATAAAAATGTTGTACTTTTATGCCAGGAGAAACTTATACTATTGCGGCATGTTATTTATGCCTACATGCACAAAGTAACAAAAAGCCTCTGCCAACTTATGATGAATCCAGTAAGGGGCTTTAAAGCAATGAGAAGCAGAGGTGGTTTGCTAGTAGCGTCATCTCCTTGTTATACAGTCGGCCAGGCATAAGGAGACTTAAATCTAGATATGAGAACAGTGAATAGGCCAGACATCTTTCTACAATGCTTTTGCAGGAAAATCTGAAATCTAAACATTTTTAATGGTTTAAAAAAACACCAAAGTTATAAAAGGAGGACCTGTAGCTTTAACAAAGCTTGGTTATTTTGAGTAAAAGGCTGTGGAAAGCAGCAGGGTCCCTTCCAGGGCTGTTTTGGTCCTTGATGAGGACTCATTAGAAATGTAGACAGACGTGATGTCTGTTGCCCCACCCACAAAGCACACCAGAAGATGAGGAGGGCCCAGCCAGCAGCCATGCTGGCCCCTGGGCAGCTGCTGCAGTACCCATGGGGGCCAAGGCAGTGGATGCCCCGCCCTCGAGGCCTTGGTAGTGGCCATTCCGGCCCCAGGAGCCAAGGCAGAGGCTGCCCCGCCCCTGAGGCATTTGTAGTAGCCGCACTGGCTCCTGGGACCTAAGCAACTGCTGCATGACCCACAGGTGCAGAGGAAGTGGCTGCCCTGCCCCTGAGGCCTTTGCAGCAGCCTCACCAGCCCCAGGGGCCTGGGCAGCTGCTGTGTGACCAGCGGGGTCTGAAGCAGCAGCCGAAGAGCAGGTAAGCAGGAGGGAGGGAAGGGAAGGGTGTGTGTGCGGGTGTGTGCGTTTGCTTGCTTGGAGGGAGGAAGGTTGGGGAAATAATAGGTAAAGGAGGAAACAGGACAGGGGAAGGGGAAGGAGTCTGTGTGTGTTTGCAAGTGAGGGAGGGGAAATGAGGTTGGGAAACCAACAGGTAAGGGGGAAATGGGGTGGAGGAAAGGGACTCTGTGTGTGTGTGTTTGCAAGGGAGGAAGGGGGCCCTGACCAAGTTGCTCCAGAGCAGGTCTGTGCCCCAAATACCCTCAGAGTCAGATTGTCAGGACGATTTTTTGTGTGTGTATGTGTGTTTGGTGCTGTGTAGTTGGTTTCTCATGATACCACAGCTTTGTGCTGGGCAAGGTTGTTTAAATTGTAAGGAGAGATCTGGTAGCCATTTTAGTGGTTCTCCTTTCCTTGGTTTCCAAGTTCCATTACAGCTTACAACTTTCATCTTGTCATTTTCTCTCTTTTTTTAGAAACAGGCTATATCTAACAAAAAGACTTTTGCTAAACTTAAATGATTGATAAAATGTCAAAGAAAGTTTTAAATGGGGTCTGAATGTTTCTGTGTTTGCCCTCCCCTCATGTCATCCTGTGGTTTCCCTGGTTGATGTGACCATCCTCCTGCCTGTGCTGCCATCGTTCCAAGCCCAGTTGTGGGTTCTAGACATGGAGATGACTGCCATTGCTGCCCAGCACAGTCTCCTCCCCCTCTTCATCACCTCATCATTGTCCTATCCTTCTCCACCTCTGACCTCTCAACACCACCTCACATTCAGAGCACTGAGGTATTTAAGGCGCCCTTCATTTGCATTTGGTTTCCACAGCACACGGCTTGCATTTGGTTTCCACAGCACACTGCAACACACTGTTGCGTCTTCATCCCCGAAGAGCTTCCTGAGTTTCCTGGTGGAAGGAGGGAGCACAATTCATCTTTGTGACTTCTGTTGCATATGGGACTGTGCTTTCACAGGCCAGCTACAGAGAAAAACTGGCAAGCTTTTAAAAGTATTTTTAGCTCTCAGGAGTGCTCCCCCTCTCCACTCAAAGCAAAGGCTGACTTTCTCCTCCCAAGCCATTTGTTGTGGGAAGGGTAAGCACCCTTCCCTCGGTTCTCTTTTTGCCACTGCTGAGAAAGGATGAGTCAGTAAGCTGATCCTACCCTTTACCTCAAGGACTGACAGAGAACTCTGAGTAACAATAGCAACCGCTTTCTGGGGATGCTCCAGAAAGTTAAAAGTAAAAAAAAACAAGGACTCCACATCCCCTCCTCCGCCTCCTCTCCGCAATTTATGATTTAATGTACAACGGGCCACTCCATATTATTGCATTATTGTGCATGCTCAGATCACCTCCCCCCCCAAAAAAAAGGGGAAGGCATGATGGGAAATGGGAGCACCCACTTTACTGCAAAAATGCAAAATAAAAGCCACAACTGAGGGTTCCAAACAGAGATGGGAGAAAACCACAGTTGTAGAATGCCAGACACAAATTTGGAATCTATGTTTAGAACCTAATGAGGTGAGAACATGCTGGCAAATCAGAACTGCGAAATCAGTCTGAGTTGCCTCAAAATATCCTGGAAGAAGGCAAAAGATAATATCTGACATTCAATGAATTGTGCCACTTTTTAAAACTTATAATGAATGCGGGGCCAAAATGACCAACATCAAGCCTGACTCTTCTGTTTGGCAGAAGGCCTTAACATCTCAGCTTGTAACACCTGTCGCTAATTGACCCCAAAAGTGAGGGAGGGGAAAGCAGCTTTCCTGAAGGTAGTCCTATAGGATCTGTCCCAAAGGCCTCAGATCCATAGAAAGATTTCTTTGAAAAACAAACAGAAAAACCTTCCAGAGCTCTTCCAGTGGCACAAAAACCAATGGAGGACCCACCTTTACCCAGGGCCAACTCCAAACTGCTGGCTAAAAAGTCAAAGAACTAAAAAAAAAAAACATTTCCCTGCACTTCAACCTCACCTGAACCCAGTTCACCCCCAGCAATCACCACTGCCACAATGCCAAGATGATTCGAGGTTGACAGAGTCCCCTTGAGGTCACCACCCTTCGCTACCTCCCAACACCAATGATCAAGAAATGAGCCAGAGGGTAGACCCTGATGTCAAATACTAATCTCTATCTCTGACAGCAGCTGTACTTCCCTGATGCCGAGGGTGCTTTCAGTACTGAGACAGGCTCCCTAATCATTGAGTGATACTGACAATAATGTTTCTGAAGTATTATCACATGCCTCTTTGTGATGTTAGCATCAAGACTCTGAGGAATTGGCTGAGTGTGACTAGACACTACGATTTTCTGTCCCAATGATAGTTCTCCTTTGCAAGAAAGGTTGAGAGAAGCAACTCATAATGCCATGGTATCTACCTCCTCTATTGTCATTGAGAGTGAAATCTATGGCTCTGCCACCCGCACAGCAGACTTCATGACTCTGACACCATAGAATCATAGCATCAAAGTGACCTCCTTCCAATGAGGGCATTAATAAAAGATCAGAGGAAACATCGTTACCATCACCAACTGAGGCAGTTGAAGAGTCTTCAGCACCATCACTTATAGAGGACTTAAAAATATACTCTGAACAATGCTCTGAAGATTAACTATATGATGAACCTAAATCTATGACCCAGTAATGTGTATTCTGTATTGTCTGGAACATGGTTCAGTTGCACTCCCACTAGTCTAGGGGGTGAAAGATGTTGCCATTAAAGTGTGGGAGAACCCTGCCTCCATCCCTGCTTCTTCCAGGAAGCTGGAAAATTTATATAAAGTCAAAGAGTCAATTATTGTTTAAACATCCTAAGTCAAATTCAGTCATTTAAGCTGTCTCACCAGTTAAGGGGCGGTCAGACATGCATTTCTCCCCCTTGGAAAAGTAAGGTAGAAAAATAGATATAATGGGGTGCAAAGTTTACTCCTCAGGAGCTGTAGGTCTCACTTATTCCCACATACCTTATGTCCCTCTGGAACAAAATGTCACCATTTGTAGAATTACTGCCAGAAGACAAACAGCTCCAAGCAAAACTCATAACATTGGAAGGACATTTCAGCAAACAGCTGCTAAATGCTGCCAGGCACAGTGTGATTTTCATAGTAGAATAATGGCAACTGGCATTGTTACGTGGAGGTATTCTCAGCTGCAGTACTACCCTCCAATATAAGGGCCAAACATGAAGATGTGCCATTTGAGGGGAGAGGGCTGTTCTGCTTGGAAACTGCCAAAGAATAGAAACACATGCAGAAGTATAAGCTAGCAGCAAAAACCCTGCAGATTACTGCTGCCACTTCCACCCAGTTTAGGTAAGGTATTGGTATAGATCCTTTACTGGTGACCAGGTACCAGAAACAGAGGTTCTAGTCTATTCTGGCCACTCCTAGGCAAACATGCACTCCCCAAAATAGGAGGTGGTGTATGTGTGTACTAGAAAGAGGAATTCCTCACAATTCCCAAGGGATCTCAGCTCAACTCTTACTGGGACCCAGTGGGTAAGCTCAATTAGTGTCAGTTGTAGTGGGGGGGCTTGGGGGCCAATTGGAAGTGATGGTTTGGGTCGACCTCAACCAAATGCCTTTTGCAGGCCCTGTAGAACTGTTTAGGTTCTATCAGGGCCCTGATTTGCCAGATGTTTGGAAGCGGTGACAGAATGGTTCGAGCAGAGTCGCCTGAAACTCAACCCCTCCAAGACGGAGGTCCTGTGGAGCAGGAAGCGCGCTTGCCCACCCTGGGAGGGACGCACCTTACCATCGTGTCCCAGGCCAGGAACTTGGGTGTGATCATTGATACCTCCCTGACCTTGGAGGCACAGGTCAAAAGTGTAGCGGGCCAGGCATTTTTCCAGCTTCGCCAGGCCTGACTACTAGTGCCCTACCTGTCCCCCAAACACCTGGCCACGGTGATCCATGCAACGGTCACCTCCAGAATAGATTTCTGTAACTCGCTCTACATGGGCCTTCCCTTGTCCTTGATCCGGAAACTTCAGCTAGTGCAAAACGCAGCTGCTAGGGTCCTAACTGGTACACCGTGGAGGGCCCACATCCAGCTGGTGCTGAGGCAGCTGCACTGGTTGCCAATTGCTGCCCAGATCCGGTTCAAGGTTCTGGTTCTAACCTTTAAGGCTATACGCGAGTTGGGACCCACATACCTGAGGGACCGCCTATTGCCCTATGCCCCCCGCAGAGCCTTACGCTCTGCGGGAGAAAATTTGTTGGTCATTCCCTGCCCTAGGGAAGCACGTCTGGCCTCGACCAGGGCCAGGGCCTTTTCAGTCCTGGCCCCTGCCTGGTGGAATGAGCTCCCGGGTGAGCTGCGGGCCCTGCGGGATCTTCCATCGTTCCACAGGGCCTGCAAGACGGAGCTCTTCCGCCAGGTTTACGGTTGAGGCCAAAGCTAACATCTATGCCCCCCCGGGACTCGAGACTTGGGATTGGGATTAGAGATGGGTACCACCAATACCCCCTCTCCACCTGCTAGTAGGGGAAAAGGGTAGTGGATTAGCCAATCTTGCCAGGTTAGCTTGCTAACTAATAATTGCTGGACTGTAGTTGTTTTAACTGGATTTTAATGGATTTTATGGGGTTTTAGAATGTTGTAACCCGCCATGAGGCGCAAGGGAGTGGCGGGCAATAAATCGAATAATAATAATAATAATAATAATAATAATAATAATAATAATAATAATAAATGGAGGCAAAGAAGCGCTTTCTCCGCTTCCAATGTCCTGCCCTTGCACCTGCCTCCCTCTCCCATCTCCCAGGGAAGGGAGGGTTTTTTTTAAGTGAATTGCCTGGAGCAACAAATAGGCATACAACTGTGCAGGCAAAACAAAAAAAAAATCCCCCCCCCCCAAAGTTGTAGCACAGAGCATGCCTCTCTAAGCTCCCGCACACCCCCAATTAGGAACGAAATTCATTTTAGGTGTTTCAATTAAGTATTGAATTTAAAAAATATCGCGGGCATCACAGGCCCTTTAAACCATGGGGGAAGGGGATTGGCTGCCTGGCTTGACAGGTGGAAGCGAGTCGCATATATACTGTGTTGCTCTCTTCCGCCATTTCAAGCAGCACTTGTGGAGGGGAGAATGTGAAATGGCGGCAGAGAAGAGCGAGACATCAAGAAGGTGAGGAGGGGCTATATTTAGCGTTAAGCCATTCAGCTGGTGTAACGCTATTTTTAATGATGTGCGGAAATGCCCTTAGTTACACCCTGTGGGACCTTCAACTCTGTCCATGTGGTCTCAATGAGATTGGAGACCTTACTCATTATGTATTGCACTTTCTGATTTATGGCTCCATCCGTAGTAAGCAGAGTCAGGTTATATCAAGCATCCCTGACACAGATGAGGTGTGTATTGATTTTCTTTTGGCTGATGTTTGTCCATCTATCATCCTCGCTGTTGCCAACTATATAATCTATTAAACAAAAAAAGAAATCCCTTGAAGAAAATGTCAAGAGAATATAAAACTAGAATTTTATGTGTGTATATATGCTGAATGTTTATGGTCAAGACTTGTAAATCTTGTACATTTTTTCTGATGCTTACTGTTGTGATTACTGTTCAGTTATTTTAATTTCTTTTTAATTTTATAATGATGCTGAAGCCTACGTCTATAACATCTAGTAAATAAACAAACAATAGGCCTAGAAATTCCTAGCAGTCCATAGCAGAAAATGACAAAAAAATTGGCTTCTGGAAGAATAATTTGTAGTCCCACATTGATTCCAGTCCTTCCTTTATTATTATTGTTGTTATTTATTGCCCACTGCTATCAGCAAAGCCATCTTGCTACAGGTTACAGAAGATAAAACCCCATATATAAAGTTAAAAATTTTTAAATATCAACCCGGTGGCAAAGTGCAAACCTCCAGCCCCCCGTGCCTTAAATCCAGTTACATTTGACAGAGCTTTAACAGAGCTACTGTGTTTTCCTTTTTTGTAATTCAGTTGCAGTATTTGGGTTTAAATTGCAGGTTTAATTTTCTATTTGAATTTTGCCTAGCAGCCAAATAACAAGCACAGATGGTTATTTGCAGTTCCTGAACTGTTGATGAACTCAGTACGCTTAGAATGACTCTTTGGCTTCTGTCAAGTTAGTATGTGCAGCTGCCCGCTCTTCTAGAGCCCCTGGCAAGCTATGAGAGGTTCCTTTTTGGTGAGGCCTTGAAGATTGGTACCAGTAATATACTAGTAACTAACCTCCTTGGGAGGTTAGTTGTCTGGCCATAGATCTTGTGAGTCCAGTTCACTTGAAGGTAGTTGATTTTATTCTGTTCTTCAATGCAACAGCCTACCTAGGGGTTTGTTTGTTTTAAAGCATAATGCTTTGTTAAATATCTGCTGTACATTGTCTTTTCTCAAAGGGAAGAGAAAAAAATAGCAAAAAACCAAGATCTTGAGTTTGATTATGCTTTGCATATAAGTCCCATTTAGTGTGATGAGTTTCTCACATGGAGGAAGTCTTAATGTCTCAATGCGGATACGCAGATCAGGCAGCCATGGCTCACATCCACTGCATGAAAAACACTTGCCACGCACTGGGCTTACTGCAGCCATGTCTGTGCATGTTTTACTCAGAGCTGCCTTCACACAGGGGATTTATAGTATGCATGAAGCAGCATGAAGCCTTTCAACAATGAAAAGCACAGTCGTCTTTCTAAAAGTCTCTCTGAATCCTCTGAGGTCACTGGATCAGTGCTAAAATTAATGGCAGCAAGTCCAAGGACACCACATCTGGGCCATAAAATAATTCATATGTTCTATTTCCTGGCAAGAAATCACAATTATCTTTTTGTAAGAGGGCTGCTTCCATGATCTTTCTAACATGGAATTATTTTGTCCGCACTATAAGAAAGGGATTTTTCTGAAGTAATTATATAGCAGGGTATTCTTTACTTAACTGAAAGGCATCCGATTAAAGTGTAAAGGTGCTAACCAGAACTACCTTTGAACAGGCTATCATTTCTGTCTCTTAATATTTTCCTGATGGACTCCAAGTATACAAAGACAAAGCAGTCCTGGTGACATGATCCCAAACTATTTCAAAGTGGGACCTGGCAAATTACCAGGAAACTGAAGGCTTCTGACAACGTGCCTTGGTTCACCTCAGAAATGCTTTGATGATTCTTTCTGTTTCCACAAACATGACTAACAAACACTGCTCTGTTTTTGTTCCTTTTTTATGGTGCAAAACAGCCAACTTGAAGGTTTTTAATATGCATTTGCAGTGCCTCATGAATCCATCTGGCTATTTTCACTCAATCCAGCCACAGAATAATGGCTGGCAAACAGCACACCTCAATTTGCTAGGATGACTAGAAATAGTAAAGTTTTGGGGGTGGGGTCCAACTTTTACTGGTTGTGATTGAGGTAAGAATACCTTCTCAAATAAATTTGGGACCTCTGTGTAGGTTGTCATGAGCAGTGGATTTGCTTTTGTTGTCATAAAAAAGGTGCCAGTACTTAGATGGTGTTGATTTCCTGGCTGGTATTAAGCAGATAAATTTCTGTTAACTTCCAGCTCTCTGTAAATGTCTACCATGAAACAGGATTCCAAGATATACCAATCTGGCTACAAGCTTGTCATTCAGTATGAGACTTAAGAAAGCAAGTTCAAGTCCAAAAAATCTGAATTTTTCTTTCCTCCAGTATAGGTGGGGGATGCACCATGGCACTGTGATTATGGAAGAAATGTTGTTGATTCAAAATTGTGATCTTTCTATTTATTTTCTTCTTTCTCCTTTCGTATTTTATTAGAGTCAGCCTACCTCTGTGCTTTAAAAAGGATGTTTAGAAGAAATGCTGCTCAGTGGCTCAGGGAAATGTCAACTTGCCATGACCGCATATTTTGAGTTTTCCAAACTCTGTGATCCATAGGAAAGTACAGTGGGAGGGGTAAGCTGTGACACCGAATGATAAATGTCACTGGTTGCATGACTCTGGGAGGCCTAGGGGGAAGCTTTCCTTCGGCTCCCCCCATGGGGGAAAAAACCAAAGTCGCCATCTGCTGCCAATGTCAAACCCTTAATTCCCTGGAGTGTCCAGATGGCATTTTGTTAGCTACATTTCCTTGGACACAATGTTCACTTTTGTTTTGGTTAACCTTTAGGGAGCTGGAGTCATTTTCAGGGACTTTCTAGTTCTAACCCCATTCCCTCCACCCCATCCCCAGCACTCTACAGAAAAACTCTGTGACTATTCTTCGGAGACTCAGCTGGAGTTTAGGCTGTGGAACAGCAAGAGTAGCCCACTTTATATTGTGTGGATGTGGTACATTTCTGCAGTCCTTGGCCCAGGATTCACTTCTTTCCGATCTAGCATTTCAAGCTCTCCTCATGTCAAAGGCTAGGTACTTCCATACCCTGATGATTTTCTCTTAGAAGAAACAAGCTACCTTTAACTGGCCATCAGTAACAAAAAGTATTTTGAGTACATATAACAAAGTTCAACAAATATTCTGTTGGTAATTTGCCAAATGATTCATTCACACAATCGAGTCTCAGCACTTTCAGTCCATGATAATGTGAGTTCTACCCTACATACTAAATAGCAGATGAAGCTCTTACCACCAGATGCATCAGGCATGAATGTGGCTGCCTTATTTTGAGTCAGACCCTTGGTCTCTCAAGGTTAGTATTGTCCACGCTGACTGGCCATGGCTCTCCAGGGTCTCAGGTAGAGAGTTACTAAATGAATACTGAGATGCCAGGGACTCCATCTGGGTCCTTCTGCATGCATAGCACATACACTACCACTGAATGAATTTCATTGGTTAATCAACCAGTTAGTACTGTTTTGTCTTCATTATTTTGTCACCTAGCTTATGGAAATCTCAGAGAAAGTTTATGAACTGATATGGAGCATTTCTAATCACCACACTCAACCAGGTCTTGTTTGAGAAGAGATTTTCCCTGGTGGATATTTTTGTTGACAGAATTAATTGGAAGTAAGGAAAAGGATGGGGTGCCTTTCTACTCAGGCTTCCATTCTTAGAGTCAAATGCTTATTCCCTAGGTGCTGTTCTCTAAACCCATTTCGTTGTCCTTTTTATTTCCAATCCCAAGCCAGACTGTGCCTAGTTGCAACTTTGATCTGCAGATCTGACAATGGGACAAAGAAAGCTGACATCTTATCTTGGAAGTTGTGGTGCATTTGAGTGCAAGCAATACAAGAATGCACACCAGAACTAGTGTTAATTCCATCTCCTTAAGCAGGAGGCCCCTGTTCTTGTGAGTTCTTAGTAACCTAAGGATATTTGTTTGTTTGTTATATTTATACACTGCCCTCCCCAAGGCTTAGGGTGGTTTACATAAAACAGGGAACAATACAGATAACTCAGTAGTTGTAACAATAATAATACAGTGGTAACAATAGACAATATAATAGAACAATAGAACAATAAATCAACTATCGCATACTGACGGCCCTGTGGGTTGGACGAATCAGCAGTGGTTCCCATAGGAGGGAGGCTCTGGGGGCCAATGGGAAGTGATTGGTTCAGGTCGACTTCAACCAAATATCATACAAGAGTATAAGAAGGACGGTCTAATAATTAAACCAAACAGAGAGAAACAGACCTATCCAATAGCAATACGATATATTCATAAAAAAAAGAAAAGTGTCCTTTTTTGTAGTTTTCCTTGTGTTTTTATTCTGTAGGACTTCTGTCAAAACAGAATCCAGGTAATACCCGTTTTCAGTGAGATTCTTTCATGAGTGACAAGTCCTCTGAGTCTTCAATATTTTTATCAATTTTATAGGTATCGAGAATGTAAACCTTATATATATATAATAATAATATAATATTGGCTACAGGCTCATAGGTATGGGGATACTGGTCTGAATCTCACTGAAAACGGATATTATGAATATATTTATTGTATTGCCATTGGATAGGTCTGTTTCTCTCTGTTCGACTTCAACCAAATGCCTGGTGGAGGAGCTTTGGAGAGCCAGTATGGTGTAGTGGTTAGGAGTGCGGACTTCTAATCTGGCAAGCCAGGTTTGATTCTGCGCTCCCCCACATGCAGCCAGCTGGGTGACCTTGGGCTCGCCATGGCACTGATAAAACTGTTCTGACCGGGCAGTGATATCAGGGCTCTCAGCTTCACCCACCTCACAGGGTGTCTGTTGTGGGGAATGGGAAGGCGACTGTAAGCCGCTTTGAGCCTCCTTCGGGTAGGGAAAAGCGGCATATAAGAACCAACTCTTCTTCTTCTTCTTTCTTCTGCAGGCCCTGTGGAACTGTTCAAGTTCCGTCAGAGCCCTGATCTCCTCTGGAAGTTCATTCCACCAGGTGGGGGCCAGAATGGAGAAAGCTCTGGCCCTGGTTGAGGTCAAGCATGCTTCCCTTGGGCCAGGGATCACCAGCCAGTTGGAGGTGGTGGAGCATAGGACTCTTTGAGGGGTGTAGGCAGAAAGGTGATCCCTCAGGTACACTGGGCCCAGACAGCGTATACGACTGCCAGTAGGAAAACACAGACTCCAAAGTTACTTACATGAATTAAACAGTATATTGAAAGGCACTATTGCATAATACACTACAAAAGGAAACTACAAACTGCAGTCACATGCATTATAAAGGAATACATATTTTAAAATAATGGAGTTGAGTTCCATCAGCCCCAGTCCAGGGATACCCGTATGGACTAACCTGTAGTTTCTCATCTGCCCAAACTTACAATGGTTAATATACAGTCATTACCCTAGTCTACCATACACAGGTCTAGGACTTTCATGCCACAAATCCCCTTCCTTACTGCAGTCTACTCTTGGCTGCAAAGCATTCTGGGGGTCAGTCTGCTCCTCCCAACTGCTGCTGTCCCTGTTTGCTCCCCTCAAAGCCTCTGCAACACAGACATTCTAGCAGCCTTTCCCTCTTGCCTTGGCCTGTCTCCAGCACCTCTGCTTCCCTCAGTGGCCAATCCTGATGCCTCCAGCCTTGCCAGTCCTGTGCCCACGTGGACGGTGGCAGCTGCTTCTGCTTCCTCTTAGCCCTGCTCTCCCGACACTGTCTCTCTGGCCGCTGTCATGCCCTTCCTTCCCAAACCTCCACCCTGCTTCTTCCACCCACCTTTTAAATCCCCTGGTCAGCTGCTCTGTCCCCACCTTCCCACTGGCATGAGGCTGCCATTTCTGATCTGGCTGTGTTTACGTCTGACCGGGCTGCTGGAGGCCACAAGTTGAGGCTTGCAGGGGGAGGCAGTCTGCCACTCGTGGATAAAAAATCATCAGAAATATGCATACGGTTATAGAAAATAATATGGGCTATGGAGACCAAGAACATGTAAGAATGAGCAAATGAAATGTGAGTTTATAGCATAGCTGGAACCTAGTCCCCAACAGAAAGTGGGAAGATGAACTATAAACCAGTAGGCATGCTACAGACACTAGAAACAAAAGGCTGGCAACAGGAGAGTGAGCCTAATGCATATTAAACGATGAACTGCTATTCTACCATCCTTCTGCCCTTCTAGTTTTAGCTCATTTCCTAATAAGCAGACTAATAGAGTTTAATAGCTATCTATCCAAGGATCCAGGAAGGTTGAAGAGAAAGGACTCTCATAAGATTGTGGGCCTCTCAACCCTTAGACACCGGGAAATTAGGGGGGAGAGAGGGTAGCATAGCCATAGGCCCCTGGAGGCCTGAAGATATCCTCAAAGCAAGTGGACACTAGACTGAAAGGCTACTACTGCTTAAAAAGAAAAGGCTGCTTCTGGCCTAAAAAGAAAAGTTGCTCCCAAACCAGTCAGGATAGTCCTCCAATTCTGGCATGATTTCTTTTCATTTTGCCAGTGAAGAAAATTTCCTCCCTAACTCTAGAGTCAAACGCAGGGAAACATGAAGAAAAAAAAATTATGTATTTTTTCAGAATTACATTCTTCACTCTTAAATCTTAATCACAAAATACAAAAACAAGACATGATTCAAAAGACTGAAAATAAATTCATAGCCCGGGCAACAGAAATCCCAGTTAAAATGTGACCCTGTAGAGGTCGGCAACAGAAATCCCAGTTAAAATGTGACCCTGTAGAGGTCATCTTCCATTTCTCCTTTCCTTACTCATTAATCAAGGCTGCGTACACGAAGTTTCTGTGTGTCCTTCACACACCCTGACTCACCAGCCCACAGTGTCAAACATGACAGGGTTATCGTCTGTGCCTTCTTCCTCCCTGATTCCGAAATCTAGCCAATAAGTACATGGGTGGGAAAATGAGCAAGTTCAACAAAGCCACAGCCAAATAAGGCAAGGTAGGAAAGCTCTCGCACAGGCACTCAGAGGCCAACATGTGACATAAGCAGCCCATCGAAATGCCAAGAGCAATCACTGCAGCAAAGGCAAAGATAGACATCAGAAGCCTGCTTAGGAGGAAACAAATACATCTCAACAAATCAAGTGCAAATATAATAATAGAGGCAATGGAAACTCAGTCTGGACCACTGCAGGAATAGCTGAATAGTGCAAACGGGCTCAACGGGAACTTTCATATAGCCCCAACTAGGTTATTATTATTATTATTATTATTATTATTATTATTATTATTATTATTATTATTATTATTATTATTATTATTATTATTATTCGATTTATTGCCCGCCACTCCCTTGCGGCTCGTGGCGGGTTACAACATTCTAAAACCCCATAAAATCCATTAAAATCCAGTTAAAACAACTACAGTCCAGCAATTATTACAATTGATCACAATGATCACAACAGCAAAGAACATCAGTGGGCTGTGGCCTGTAACAGTTGTGGAGAAGGAGGAATTTGGTCAGGTGCAACCTGTCACACTCAGGAAAGCTCTACCAGCCGAATTTATTTATTAAAGAGGGCTCTCTCCCTCTGTGCCTCCAGCCACTGCAGCCCTAACCCCAGAGACTTTCAAAATACCACAGATACCTACTTGCCACCCATCTCAGACTGTGGGCCTTTTCGCACGGGGATCTTTGTTGCAAATTGTTTGCGGAATGAAAAATCGCCATTTAAAATAGTGGAATTCGTCGTTATGCATACCTGCCTTTGTAGTGGAATCAGTTGCGTTTTTTAGCGTTTCCCACAGGCTTCCGGTCTCGGCAGAAATCGCTAGAAAGGAAGCGCTATTGCCAAGCTCGTCCCGCCCCTGGCCGTCAAGCAGCCAATGGGCAGCCGTTAGCATGCTCCCAAACAGCCCCTTTCCCTTTAAGAAAGGTTTTTTAAAAAAAAAAAACCGACCCATAGCAACGAATCTAGGTAGATTCGTTGCTACGGAGAGACCCATCCAGCTGCCTAATGTGAGCTGTCGTTTGATTGTATGATCGTTTGCACGCTGCCTCGAGTGATAAAAAAAAATTCCCCCCCCCTCTCACGGGCCCGATTTTCGGCTGAATTTATGTGTAAAAAATAAAGGGACTTTATTTCAGCAAACGGGCTTTTATGTGGTTTGTGCTTAGTGACTAAAGGTGAAGGACTGAAGCCAGGGAAGCCTCTAAACAGAAAGAGGCTCGCCGGTGCGTTTATCCCCGCTCGCTCGGAGAAAAAAAAATGGCGATCGGTTCGCCGGAAGTTTGGAGGAGAGAGCCAGGGGGAGGGACTTTGAAGAACCGGCAACAATGGTAACGCACAGGTCTTTAGCGCTACTGTTGCAGATTGGTTGCAGGAGTGTATCGCTATCCGGAGGGTGAATCCACTTTTCTGGATTCCCCTGAAAGCGCCACAACGAAGCGCTTTTTGCGGGTCGGTTTCAGGATTGTTGCAGATTGTCTACGACGTCGTGGGTTATGGCAAATTAGTAGCGTTTCCAATTAGCAACCATTGTGCTATTTTGAAGCCGTGCGAAATGGCCCTGTGTATTCATCACAGGAGGTGAAGAACAGCAGTTGCAGCCAACTCAATTATATCTTGATCAGCTCGGTGTAGTGGTTATGAGCAGTGACTTCTAATCTTGTGAGCTGGGTTCGATTCTACAGTCCCCTACCTCAGTGGTCCCCAACCTTTCTGAGGTTGGGGACCGGCAGGGCATCGGGGCGCGGCCCGCGGCCCGCGCGGGCCACGCCCACGCCCACGGAACGGGCCGCGCCCGCGGGCCACGCCCACGCATCGGGCCGCAACTGCGGGCCGCGGCCGCGCATCGGGCCGCGCCCACACAGGCGCAGTCGGCCCTGATTCCCTCTCCCCGCCCTCCTGCAGTAAGAAACTTCCCGGGCCGCAAGCTTGCGGCCTGGGAAGTTTTTTACTGCAGGGGGTGGGGGTGGGGAGAGGGAGCCGCGGCCCGGCGCCATGGCCTTCGCGGCCCGGCCTGCAGGTTGGGGACCACTGCCCTACATGAAGCCAGCTGGGTGACCTTGGGCTCCCCACAGCACTGATGAAGCTGTTCTGACCGAGCAGGAATCTCAGGGCTCTCACAGCCTCACCCACCTCAGAGGGGAGGTGTCTGATATGGGGAGAGGAAAGGGAAGGTGAACGTAAGGTGCTTTGAGACTCTTTCTGGTAATGAAAGGTGGGCTATAAAAACCAACTCTTCTTTGTAGTATTTATTAAACTGTATTTGGTCATCAAAGGATAGTGTATCCTCCCTTAGATTGGTGGTTATGGTGGTAGAAAGTACCCTATCAGGCTTGCAAGGCAAGTGAGAAGCCCTTGCCTGCCTCCATGTAGCAACCCCAGACTTCCTTAGTGATCTCCCATCCAGGTATTAACCCGGGCTGACACTGTAGATTTCGAGATCTGACAAGATCCAGCTAGCCTGGGCCATCCAGGTCAAAGTCCCTTAGAGTAATCCTGTGCTGTCTTGCAGACAACCAGTGACTCTGAAGGCAGATGCCCACCCACATGAGACATACCCATCAAATTCAAAGCAAACCCAGACAGGTGAATGTTGCTTTTTCTAGGCTTTCCTAACAAGGGATTTGTGGAACCCTGGGGTTTATTGATGGTCCTGGAAGGGTTTCCTGAATGGGTGGGAGTTAATTAATTGTAATATAGTTCTTACATTTGTTAAACATGCATCGGGTGAGATGACCATATATGGTCATGTTGACTTGCCCCTCCCCCCCCAATGGCCAGTGATGGGCCGGGACGGGGAGGGGCCCCCAGGGGGTTGTACACAGCTATGCTTCCCAACCATATTCTGCACGATCACGACACTTCTGGGGTTTCCTGAAGCCTGAAGAATGTTTCAGGGGGTTCTCAATGTTAAAAAAGTTGAGAGAGGTTGTTATACACACAGGTTTTTCTACATGGCTAAAAATACTTATTTCCCCCATAAAACTGGTAAAATAGTTCTTCGAACAGCGTCTTTGTTAAGTGTTGCTTTCCACTGTGCAGCATCAGCCATGATGTCATTTTGGTGCAAGAGGCAGCATGGAAACTCTCTACCTTGAGCATCAGAATGGCAGCATAAGTGGCACAAGGCACCACAGCCAAACTGAACATAAGCCATCATACAAATGCCTTCAAAACCCCTTAATGCTGTTTTTCCAGAGAACCTGCCTGAGGCAGACTACAAAATAAAACATAATAAAAACATTTAAAAGATATTAATCAAAATCCAGAATAATAACAACAAAAAACCAGCCAGAGTCCAAAAGATAACCGGGTGGCTTAAAATAACAGTTGTCAGGCTAATCGCCCTATAAAACTGGTGTTAAAAGATTAGCCCCTTCCTTAAAAGCCTGGGTGAACAGAAACACCTTTGCCTGGCACCGAAGGGAGCCTCAGGGTAAGGGTGTTTCATAAACAAAGGGGGGAAAGCTCCATCTCTGGTTGCCACCTGCTGCCCTTCTGAGGGCTGGGACACAAAGGACAGGGCTGGTGAGATAGATCTTAACTGCCGGGCGGGACAGCATGGGAGGAGGTGGCCGTTCATGTCCTCTGACCCCGAGCCATTTAGGATTCCAAAAGAAAGAATCCGCATTTTGAATTGTGCCCAGGAAGAAATGGCTAGTTAGTCCGTTTCCCATAGTTGCCAAGCAGCTCCATATCAGCCAAGCAAAAGTAGCATATATCCTTATCTGTTCTTTTTTTCTCATTTTCATTGACAGTTTTACACATGTTCTGCCCTTGGAAATATGTGTGTTACTTCTGGTTGGAAGAACAGCCTTCAGCTTACAGATGTCGACACTACGCTTTAAAGCATGTTAGAGACATGCAGCCGTTTTACCAATGTTTTGCCACTAAGTGCTGACCCATTCTTTCTCTCTAGTAGGAGATCCAGGTATAGGACATGCCTTCTGCTTACAAACAGTTTGGGCACCGCCCACATGCAGACCATCCACAAGATCCGGTATCTGGTGCAAGGATCCGGTGCATAGCACTGTATCTCATCATCTAGTTGGGATGTGCTTTCAGAGGCATCTAGGAATCAGCTGAAAATAAACCTTGTTGTTTGGGCCTGACCAGTTTCAACATTTCAAGGACTTCTGGATTAAGACTCTTGGCCAACAAAAAATCTCCATTTTATTGTATGCTGATGACATGGCCCTAATTTCTTTGACTAAAATAGGACTAAGAAGGCTGCTGCAAGAACTAGGTGCACACTGCAAGGAGGAGTCACTCAACATTAATTATGAGAAGACAAAAGTAATTGTATTTAGAAAAAGGCCCAAAAAATCACACTGGAGTATACGCGGGCACCCTATCATACAATGTAGCTCTTTCAAATATCTGGGAGTCACATTTAAAGAGACCCTGAATTGGAATGCACACCTAGAAACCATCAAGTCCTCTGCACTGAGGTTAGTTGGGTCTATTCTGAGATTCTACAACACAAAGGGAGGACATCTTGTAGACCCAGTTTTGAAACTATTTACTAGCAAGGTCGTCCCTCACCTCTTATACGCTGCTGAAATCTGGGGTTTGAAGGAAGATATTATTAACAGCTTAGAAACTATTCAAAATCTTTTTCTCAGGCGTATCTTAGTCCTTCCAAAGGGGACATCAGCAGCTCTTATCTGAGCAGAAACTGGCCTGCCCTCAATTAGGGCTCGCATACATTTGGCCATTGTAAAAGTATGGAAGAAATGGAAGTATGGGACATCAAGTTCAAATTCACTTAGTGAACAATCTTTTAAGCTTTTGTTGGCCAAAGATCCCTCTCGCTCCAGACTTTTAAACAGCATTTTGTCACGTTATTCCATCCCAGATGACCTGTTAAACTCTTCAGGAGATAATAACCAACTCAGAGACTGGGTATTTATCTCAGATGCCTTGATTGATAGATCATTAATCCTGCAATCTAAAAGTTCACCCTGGTACAAATTATTCAAAACAAATCATTTGAGATCTTCCTATTTAGTCTATCTTTCAACTCATAGTCTCAGAGTAGCTTTTACCTCCCTGCAATTTCAAACAATGCCAACAGCTGTACTGAGTGGGCGATACTATAAAACACCAAAAGATCAATGCTTCTGTATTTGTGGAGCTTTAGTTCTGGAGGCTCTCCCACATTACATTCTCACTTGCCCATTGTATACAGATCCTAGGGCCAAATTTCTTGCTGGCCTACTAGATGGGATAAATGATAAATCCGACCAGGAAAAACTTGTGTTTTTGTTAGCAGATACTAATTCATTTGTTTCTAACAAAATGTCATTATTTGCCCTTGCAGCAAAGAAAATAAGGGCCAGAGTGGTGCTGCAGAGAGCAAGTACCTAGAGGAGCTATAGGATAGGTGGACATATGTAGTCTGGAAATGTTTTTTATGATGTTAAGTGATTGTTGTCTGAGATTGCACATTCTTTTTATTACTGATTTTTATTTGGAATAAGACTCAAATGGTACATTGAGAAAATGCTAAGATTGCTTTTTGGGGGAGGGGAGAATGAATGCTGTTTTGCACCATTCTATTTCCACTAAATGAGAAACAGTAGAAAAATAGAATACCAAACCCCATCCTCTGACATCTGGATGGTGTGGCCTTATTTAGTGTTGTCAGAGTTTAAATTACCGGAGGGCAAAGCACCAGCTGCTTGAAAGAATAAAATAGTTTTATTGAAAAGAGAAACCAAATCTATAAGAGAGGAGAAAGAGAGTCCTAACAGTCTAACTGGCTAACAGTTGTTCTGGGAGCAGTCAGGGCGGACGTGTGCTCAAAGGACCAGGAAGTCTCCAACTGCGACAATCAGGGCAAGATTATTTGACCATACCAGGAAGTCTTTTAAAGATTACTCTCATTCCTGATTTGGGTAGGGAGATAACTTTAAAACTTGTGTTTTAACTGGGGATTTTTTTTGTTTTGCTTTGCCTGCACAATTTAACAGCTATTTGTTGCTCCATGCAGTTTGCTTTTAAAAAAAATACATCCCTGGGAGAAGGGAGAGGGAGGTAGATGCGAGGGTGGGAATTGGAGGCGGAGAAAGTGCTACTTCAGCTCCACACATTTCCTTACTGTGTGACTTATTGGTTGCTCTCCTCTAGCTTATGCTTTTTAGTTGGGGGAATCTACTTTACACGATTCCCCAGCTAGCGATTTAAAATGGAGGATGTAGCTACCGGTTTGCTGCTTGGAGGCTAGATGTTGGTGACATTGTGCAAAACGCTAAAAATATGGCATCTGCATAAGGTATTTCACTATATTTATCGGGTGTGGAATGGCCTCCATATTTACTTCATTTATACCTCACCTTTTCTCCCTGGTGGGGAGCAAGCTGACTTGCATTACTCTCCTCTCCATAATTTTATCCTTGCAACAATCTTGAGAGTGTTTGGCTGAGACTGTGCAGCTCAAAGTCCCTCTTCAAGCTCCCGTGGCTGAGGGAGGATTCACATCTGGGTCTCCCAGATCCTGGTTCAACACTGTCATCGAGCCACTACACCCAGCTGGCTCTGTAAAAATGTTCAGCTACTGAAATGGCCCAAGTCACTCCTCATTTTTGAATCCATCTTTGTAAAAAGCCAAGAATCATACAATGCTGACTTCTGTACCGAATACCTAAACTTCTTGCTTCTGTGGTGTGTAGCGCTGCTTGTAGTCCCACCTCCATGTATAAAATCAGAAGGGATAACAGCAAAATATTGGACAAGGAATTGCCAACATCATTTTATTCTGAGGTTTTGAGTTTTTTCTCAGTTCTGTGAATATGACCCTGCCTTGGTCCAGTGGAAGGAACTGATGTAATGGTTCTATATCCAGCCTAATGAAGTGCGCTGGGATCGTAGCCAGCAGAATATTTCCTTCCAGTGTCTGCCGCTCCAATCAGCTTAATTATGAACAATTGTTTGGGTTGTGCTGCAAAGAAATATTAGAGAATGGAAAAAAGAAGCATACCTCAAGCCATTATTTTGCAACTGATTCATGCCTTGGCAAGGAACCGCTAACTAGATTTTCTGCTTTGCTTGCTCAGTGATAGTATCACTGTGGATCAGCCTGGCCATATATGCACAAATCCACCCTTTATTTTGACAAGGTTCTAGTCCAGGCATTTGAAAAATGAAGAAATCACAGGAGCCATTGGCTGGATTTCTTTCTTAATCATGGGCATTCGGCGCTCCAGGAGATCCAAGACTTGCTATTGTTAGCACTTCCAATGTTCAGCTGCCATGCCCAATTTTAGTGATTGTAGTTTTGTTTTCCTTCCTGGACGTTAAAAAGAAAAACCTCATTTGTCTCCTTCTGAAGCTGCCGGTTGTGAATTTGAGAACAGCTGCTGCCGTGCCCCACCTTCTTCTGCTCTTGGGAGCACAGCCTTTGTGGAAAAGCAGCTTTGTTTTGCACAGTACACATGGTTGCACTGTGTAGTTTGGGGGCACCGTGAGAGAAAATGGAATGGAATTGCTAGGTCACATGTCTGATGATCACTTGATGTTCTTTGTGGTTCTAACATTTCTAAAACTGCAGTGAGCAGGTTGGAGCAGGTTTCTAAGCACAGATGTGGACCCATCAAATGAAGGAAGAACAGGTAGAAAAAGTCCCAGCTGCAGCATTTCCACTCAGTACCCATCTTTGGCTTGCAACCTGCCCATTCCTCTTGCTCAAACAAAAGTCTGTGCTCCTGGGAGTTAATACAGAAGTTTGCCAGCCTCCAAGTGAGGCCTGGAGATCTCCCAGCGTTACGAGTCGCCTCCAACCTACAGAGATCAGTTCCCCAGGAGAAAGTGGCTGCTTTAGAAAGTCAACTCTATGGCATTATACGCTCCCCAAACCCTGCCCTTGTTACACTCCAGCTCCACATCTCCAGGGATTTCCCAATCCAGAATTGGCAATCCTATTTAAGGACTCATCTGCTTAACAGCTGTGCGATGTACCTTCCAATTCCAGAATTCTTCAGCTAAGAAACCTTGTGACCTCTGTATAAATGTAGTCTGGTGAGTTTGATTTAGCAAGGCCTTTGTTGTTTTATTTATTGTTGCTAATAAAAAAATATATGGTGTGTCAGAAAAGAAATTTATATCTCCTTTTACGCAAAATAACCTCAGATAATGTAAAGTTGCAAGGCAAAATAGTGCTGAAATATTGGAAAGAATGGCAGCATGACATCCACTGCTCAAGATGAAAGTTATTTGATGCACTTCTAAATCATTCGGATGCCTGACGAAAGATACCAGCCGTGAGTAGTAGATCTGCGACAACTGGCTATGGTTGTTCAGAAGACCACTCTGGTCATAAAATGCTTCTTCCTTTACTAATTCCAGACTTGACAAGGGTGGTTTGGGGATGGATTCTGATGGGTTTGGGCTCCAATTTCCTTTGGACAGCTGAAGAGGATATGCAGAACTTCTAGAAACTGGTGGGGACCCTTGAGAGAAGGAAGCCGCGAAATCTCTCTGGGAGCTTTAAAAAAAAGATTTGATGATATAAAATTTTGTGAATATGGCTGGGACCTCTTACAATGACTTGCTGTGAAATTCTAAACATTTCACCAAGATCTTGTGGGATGCCTTGCTTTCCTTCAGGCCCTTTTCAGTCTCGGGCTGGACTACACATTTTCACTTCTTCAGCATTCTGGAGGCTGAATCTTGCAGGGTCCTGAAACACAGCCAGATAAAGAGTCAGCGGGCATCAGAGGAGGACTTTGATAACTGGATTTAATACTGCATGAAGCATCAGGTAATTGGTAATTGCAAAATTACTGCCCACAGAGCTGTTTTTATTTTTAGAGTGCCTATTGAGAAAAATATACGGAATTAATGCTTTGACGAGCAGTTGCATATAGCGGGAAGGAGTGCTGGTACTTAATGTCGAAATGTAGTCTTGTGGACGCATTAAAGGGGAAAAAAAAGAATTGGTCTGATGGGGGTATTTGTTTGTTTATATCCCACTTTTCTCCACAGTGAGGTCCCATGATGGCTTGCAAAACCATCCTTCCCTCCTCCATTTTATCCTCACTTTGAGGTAGGCTAGGCTGTTCATGCAAGAAGTGTCGTCTGCACATTGACGGAGTGATGTTGCCAATGAGCAGCCGCTCTGTGCTGGCAACCCTAAGCCAAGCAGAGGCTGTATGGATGGGATGTGGTTCTCTGGGATGAACAAAGGACTTTGCTGGTCAATCAGCAGGAGTCTCCTGTCCATCCCCATTTAAGATTCTTTGGATTTCATCCCTGTGATTCACTAAGCAATGAGCACCAGGAATCACCCAGGCAGGCATCGCACTGAGGGATCACTGCACTATACTGTATAACAATGTTTCATAACAATGTATTGGCTTTGGCTATTTCCTAGTAGAGACTGTGAACTGAAATGGCCCTTATCTCAGTCCCCTGAACTGAAGAAGAATAAGATTTGGTTTTTATACCCCACTTTTCACTAGCCGAAGGTGTCTCAAAGCAGCTTACAGTCGTCTTCCCTTCTTCTCCCCACAACAGACACCCTGTGAGGGAGGAGAGGCTGAGAGAGCTTCTGACAGGACTGCTCGGTCAGACACTACCAGTGACGAGCCCAGGGTCACCCAGCTGGCTGCAGGTGGAACAGGCCAGAATCAGACCTGGCTCACCACGTTAGAAGCTGCCTCTCTTAACCACTATAACACGCTGGCACTAGGGCCAAAGTATATGTGAGGGGAGGTTTTAGAGTTGTCAGCTCTGGATTAGGAAATTTCTGGAGATTTCGTTTGTAAGCCAGTTCATGCTCAACCCTACTAGCAACCTGTGGGAGGGAGGTGGGCCAGGGAAGGGGTGTGTGTGTGTGAGAGAGAGAGTTTCCAGTGATTCCTAGAGCCATGCTTTATCAAGTCGTACTCTGATGTGATATCATGGCAGAAAATGCCAGTTTTAATTTTTTTTTCTCCTGTCATTTCTGGATCAGCCATAGGCCTGGTAACCCGAAGTATGTATGAATGCTTGTGGAGAATGTATATTTTCAGTTCTCCCTCAAGGATGTTGAAAGCTATAGAGACCTTAAGAGGTAAAGGGACAAGCTTCCTTCAGGGCCAGTTTCCCCACCATGAGGGGTGCCGGCTGAGGGTCGGGATATTCCTGGAGATTAGGGTTTGGAGCAGGAAGGGGAGAGATGTAAGCGGGGTATAATTCCATATGGTGCATCCTCCAAAGCAGCCACTTTCTCCAGGGGAACTGATCTCTTGTCCAGAGATCAGTTGTAATACTCGGAGATCTCCAGGCTTCACTTAGGAGATGGTAACCCAACCCATTATATGATTCTTTTTTTATTTTATGGCTATACACCTATTCTTAAAATGACAGATATAACATCTAACCAGAAACTCTTCATCTGGTTAATAGGCTATAGTGATTAATAGCCTTACTAAGCAATTTCCCCCCCTGTCCCCAGGGAAATAGGATTTCCAGCAGATTTCCATGGAGACAATAAAGCAGAAGGTGGAACGAAAAGATACACGGTGATGGTTTAAAGTCAGGAAGAGGAAAATGGGGTTCATTATCTCTCCCAGCCTCCAGCATCTGTTCATTCTTCATAATGCAGCGGAGGTGATGATTTTTCATCACTCTTTAAACACCAGAATGCAGACTGGCAAGGCAGGGAAAACAGATGCTCATCACAGCAATGCTGGGAACAACTCCCCTTATTGCTGAGCTTGCATAATCATTCTGAAGAAATAGAGGTTAGAGGAACTGAAGAGAGCTTTTATTTCAAGATGGGCCATCCCATTTAGATGATAAACACTGCAAGGGAAATTTAATGAAAAGATGCTGAAACACTTTTGGACCTGAAAGGGTATCTTGATGAGAAGATACTGAAACACTTATTATTTGAAATCTTAAGTATGAAGTTTTTGCAGGATTTTCTCAGGAAGGTATCACTCAGCAGAATACATGTTATCAGTATAACAGAAAAGGGTGCATGAATTTAACTAGGTGTCAGGGCCAAAGCACCTACCAATGTCCCCCTTTTCTTGACCTGGCATTAGCTGCGCCTCAGACAGGGAGAAGAAGGGGATTTTAGTTTCACCCTGGACACTCCTTCCACCTCAGTCAGCTTCCACTTATCACACCTTACAGGTACAGCCTGCCCCCTTGGCTCTACCTGGGCTGGCCTAAGAAAAGGTGAGCTGACCCTTGGCTCCCCAATGCCTGTTCTTCAGGGGTGGGCCCATTGTGAATGGCAGGAATGTGTGCCAATGGCTTCCCTGGCTGGGCCCTCCCTTCTCTTGCCTGCCTCTCCCGAGGCTTTAATCTGGTGGCCTGAGCAGGCCTCAGGATGTCCAAGCCACCGCCATTCTGCTTGTCCAGTCTACTCCAGAATGTTGTCTGCTGCTTTAGCCCTGCTTTTCCTCTAAGGCCTGTACCTCTGGGGCTGTTGCTGACACATTTCTGGGCATAGCCTCACCCTTGTTTCTCTCCCTACAGCCCCAATTGGGATAACTGCCTCAGTGGTGTCCAGGCATGGTTGTCCATTGCTGGAGTACCCTCCTCAGGCCCTAGAACCCTCCAGAGCCAGGTGAGTGCAGCGGTGGGTTCACCACCTAAGGATAGTAGATAAAAATAGCGATAACCATAAACTAGTTCTCAGAAGCAACAGATTAGTTGGAAAAGCTGTGTCTGGACTGCATCACTTCAAACTGCTCTTCCACACAGAAACTGCTCTTCCACACAGAAACTGCAACATCAAGGGGACGTGTTCTAGCTTATATATTAGCTTCCATCTCTTGTCTAAAGTGGGCCCAGAGTCTAGTGGGTTTTTTTAAAGGGGGAATCCACTTTTTTGGATTCCTGAAAAGTGCTACAACAAAGCAGTTTTTGCAGGAGTGTTGCAGATTGTGTATGACGTCGTGAATAACGAAAAATAAATAGCGTTACACAGTGGTAACACTTCAGCAAGATTAACGCTGTGCAGAATGGCCCTCAGTTCTCAGTTCATAAATCAGCTAAATAAGGATTTAAAGCATTTCGATCTTGTGAGTTTCATGGAAATAAAAGCATGCTTTTGTATTCATTATTTAGTACAAGAACCGGATTTGGTTCTCGCAAGGAATTGTAACAGGCATCTAATTTTTCCATAACCAATAATTTCCTCTTTCCTTTGCCTGAAAGTCACTATATTCTAATGTGTTTAGGATCTGTGCCTAAAACAGTGTTAGCTATTAATATATAAATCTAATTTACACCAAGTCAGGCAAGTAATCTTGTTAGGCTGGGAGGGATGTGAACCTCCAGATGGGGCCTGGAATTCTCCCAGCAATGCAACTCATTCCCACACTACAGAGACCAGTTTCCTTGAAGAAAAGAGTAGCGTTGGATGGTGGAGTCTAAGGCAACACATCCTTGCTAAGCTCTCTCTGCTCACCAAACTGGAATCGCACAGGAACTGATATCATATTGTGATGTTGCTGTGACACTCTGGTATATGAGTAAAAACTATGATAAAAATGGCTTCTACCATAGAGATTTTGTTCAAATGCCAGAGCGTTGCCCACACATCACTGGTGTGATAATGACACATCCTGTGCAGTGCTGGTGCCACGGCCTGTAGCTTCTTCTTTTTACTGGTCAATCCCTCATTGGCCAGCTGATTGGCACCTTGGCAACACGGCTTGATGACAGGGGACCCCCTCCCACCTGGGGGTCTGACAACCCTACCTGTAATTTCTCCAGGGTGTGTAGCAGGATGCCTGTTGCTTCAGACATAAACCCATGTGTATTTTTTCTTTCACTGAATTGTAATCACAGGATAGGATTTTTGGGAAAGTGGACACATCGTTTCTTTGGGGTACAGAAAATATATGGTTAAGTCCTGATAGCCTGCTTCAACATAGTGGGGGGCCTGGAGACAGACTGGTAGACTAGGATGCCCTCACCTTATGAGAAAGGGTAGAGTGAAATGCTACATACCCACCACTGTTGACACGGGCTTATGGGAACAGGGATCAGTAGATTTCTCCTTAGTTGCAGAGCCTCCCTTATGCAGAAGGGTTTATCAAATGGGAAGAAAAGGATCATTACATTTAGTTCTTAATTTGCTTTTATTGTATTATTTTACCATATTGGTATAATTTCCCCCATTTCTTATGAAAATAAAGCCCCATAGCTGAAGAATGATGAAAGATGTTCAGTGTGCCTACAGGACTGCTCAGTACACGCAGTATGGGGCATAAACCCTTGCTAAGAAAACAGCGAGATTCCCTCGAGAGATCATTTTTAATTGCAGTGTTTTGATACCCTACATCCCTCCACAAATGAAGCTCTGATGTCATAAATAAAGAATGCTGCGAACAGCACTGCAATCCTATTTGCACATGAAACATTACATTTTATAAGGCAGAATTTCTACTTTTATCATTAAAACTAGTTCATAGACACCACAAAACAAAACAGATGTGCTCTTCCTATATTATCACACCCACAGCAAATCGAACTAAAGTAAAGCACATTTGAGTCCCATTAATTTCACCAGAAAGAGTACATGATCAACTCTTGGGCATAAACCAAAGGGATTTAAAACTGTTGAGCTTCGGTGTGACCATATCCCCAGTAGTGTTCAACACGGCACAAGTTGTTCACTGGTACTTTTGTATATAATGCTTTGATGCCCTCTAATGGGCTAATATTAGAAAACATCTGGAAGAATGTGTATGACTTTTCTGTTAACATTTTACAAAACTCGGGAATGTTCCCGAGCATCATGTGCCTGATCCAGCATTTTGGCTGCATGTATATTGAGGAGGATGAGATGTGTGGGTATACCGTTCATTTACAAAGGGTTACCTTACTGGGCAAGCATTACCAAATTTTCAAATTAGAGACAATTTCTAAACTTAAGCATCAAATAGAATGTAACTGGACCATCTCACAAGATTGTGAAAGCAGAAGGCTAGAAGTAGAGGTTAGCCCATTCAGTAACCACATGTTCCAAATCTGGCAAATTTGGAATTTATATTTGAATATAAAGTGATTGGCTAGCCAAAGTGATTGAACTGGTAGGCAGGCCAAAGCGCAACAAGACTAAAGTGGGTGTAATGTCTTGTTGCGCTTTGGCCTGCCTCCCAGTTCAATCACTTTGGCCAGCCAATCCCCTCCCAACATGGCTGATTGACAAATGAACTTCTGGTGTTCACCATTTTTAAAAATATTTTTTTTAAACAGACTTATTTGTTTAAACGCCTATCCGGATCTTCATGGACACACAGACAATCTCAGCCGAGGTGCATGTCCGCTTATTTGTTGCTCCATGCTGTTCTCCATTTTTAAAGAACACTTCCCATCTCCTGGAAGAAAGGAGAGGGAGGTGGGTGCAAGGGCGGGACATTGAAGGTGGATGTAGCACTTCTTCACCTCCATACCTTTCTCTTGCTGGTGGCCTGCTGTTTGTCCACTGGGGGATAGCACTTTTAGTTTGGCGAATCCACTTTATGCGAGTCCCCAACTAGAGCTTTGAAATGACCCAAGTTCGGTCGTGGATAGTCTTTGGCCAGTCACACACTCTAAGGCTAGTCACCCACCTACATCACACAGTTGTTGTCAGGAAGAGATGAGAACATTTTAAGCTGATTTTGGCTGCATTGGGGAGAAATGCGGAGTAAAAATGGCACACACCAATAAAAACCTATGGGATCAGGGAATAAGAGGAAATGTACTTATAAGGATTGTTTTCTTTTGAGGCCAGATGTTAAGGAATATCTTCCTTTCCTTGTGACAAAACTTTTTTAATTAGAAGGAATGGGCAATTCCAGTCCTTCTGGAAATATTTATTTCACATGTGCTCATTCTCAAACAGTCACCGTTAGAATATTGGCCCTGAAAGGCTTTGTCAAATGAGATTCAGTTCTTCACTTCTTCATTTTCAGTTCAGGTGCGGATAATTCTCAGTAATAAGAGCAAGATCATATCATGCTTGAGTTAGGCATAGGTAGACAGGACATTAGATCTCCTAGGGGAAATTCCCCACTTATAATGGAGGGCATTAGAAAGGCAGAGCAGCTGTGGAAGTACAGAGGCCTGCCTTCATTGATCTTGTGGTCAAAGTAGCCAGCGGTGATTGATGAAACAAAGGGGAGAGGCAAGGAATGGATACAGCAGTAATGTTAGAAGGAAATGTGTTACAAAACGAGACCTGGTTGGACGGATGAATTGCACAGGAGTGAAAGGAATTTCATTTATCATTTTGCTTCCCAGGAACAGCTGACGGTACCTACTGTTATGTAAGGTGCCCTATTGTATCTTTTAAATAGAAGAAACAAACAAAAAACATAGTCCAAATCTTTATAGACATTTAGGTTAAAAGAGGCTTGTAATTATATTAAAGAGGCTTGTAATTATGTTGCATATATTTCATAGAAAGAGGTTGTGATGTTTCTGGGACTAGACCTCTGAAGTTACACGCAAAGGGATGACAGTACAATACTATGCTGGAGAATGCCATGCCTGGTCAAATTCTCTCATTTTTACAATTATCCAAGGTATAGGAATCCCTTCAGGATCTCTGCCTCAAAAACCTTTCTACTAGACAGAGGCAGGAAATTCAGTTCAAAACAAAGGACCTCAAAGAATTAACACTTGTATTGCCAAAATAAAAATGGATGGATATCCATAACAAGATTCCAAATAAATTCTCATTTTGTCTTCATCAGATTTTTGTGACAGCTTCTCATGTAAAGAGGGGGAAAGCAACACAATAGGCTTGGAAGCAGCTTTATCCTCATCTAAGTATGCTAACTGTATAACTGTATCTCCTCCAATGCCCCATGTAGGAGATGCTTCATATAGGCTGTTGAATCACACACACTACAGATCTTGCATATTCCAATAAAGGGGTGGGGAAAAAACTAGCAGGCAGTAAACTGACTCACAGTTAATGTCCATCAGGCCAATGAACATGCAAAGGTCACCTTCCTCTGTCACACAGAAAGAGGCAAATGGTTATCCTGCTGGAGCTTAGTTGAGAGAGGTGATAAGTACAGTAAGGAGGTAGAGCAACCATGAGGCTCTGAAGGGTTAGAGGGTTGGAGTTCCACTACCTAATGTAGTTATACTCTACAAATTGAGTAGGTAGTGGTAGTAACCAAAGAAAGAGTTAATCTGGGAGTACAGGAAAGTAGGCAAGTTGGCAAGCAATGACTTGGGGCAGTCTAGAATCTTCTGAACCACCGACAAAGAGCTCAGTGCTTTGTGAGGACTGGGGCAATCCTTCCACTATGGTTCTGTTCCCCCAAACCTTCTTCCATCAACTATCAAGGGACTTCTTCAAGACAGGCAGAGTATGGTTTTATTTTGTCCTTTTCTGCCTTGCTTCTGGATTTAACCCTCCACATGTTCCTACCTGCTCTAAATTTTTAATTCCTCTATTCCCTATTGTCAGTCAGACTGTTTACAAGCCAATTGGCTTTAATGCCTGCCTCCATACCCACGGTGGATTCCTACCTTCCTATCCTAACTTCTTCCTTGTGTATTGGTCTTTTCCTTTTACTGTGTTTTTGGCCAACCCATCATCTAACTTTTTGAATTAGATTCCTTGGACTAGCTACATGGGAAGATGTAAATGTTATTGCTAGATGGCCGCACCTAAATTATTGCTGTATTATTGCCTCTGAAGAGCTCAATTTCACTGTCTTGTACTACTGTTATCTTGTTATTTTCCTCTTTCTATCCTGAATCTTGGATAGAATGATTACATTACTTGCTTGTTAAGTACGTGTACCTGCCTACCTTTCTTCCCTGGGAGATCCACTGTGATCCAGTAGCCCCCACCTGGTGGAATGAGCCCTGCTGGAGATGCCATATTCTTGCAGGGCCTGTCAATCGCTGGCTTTGGGTTGGGGCCAGTCCTATCAAAGATGCCCCCTGGCTGAAGACTAGTTCAGGGAGAGAACTGAAGATGATTCAATACTGGGACTGCTTTAAATTTTTACTGGTATGTTTTAATGATGTCTACTGCCCTGAGTTGGCTTGCTGGTCGGGTAGTATATAAATTAAATTTAAATAATAAAAGTACTGGGAACTGTATAAACAACAGGCTCAAATAATGCTCCCCCACATACACCTGAGAACTCATGTTCTGGGTTTGCACATATAGGTGATCCTCTTTATGTGACAGCCCTGATGCAGAGACTGAACTGGGTAACAAGTGGTGAGAGGGACCTTTTCTTTCAGTTCTCAGCTATGGAATTGAAAGCAAACTGCTGGCCTAAACGCTGATGAGCTTACGGCACAAATTAGGTTATTAACTCCAGAGCAAGCCCCATTTAAAGGACCCAAGAGGGATTCTGAGTTGATATACATACCTTTGCCTTTTTGTTGTAAAATATGCTTTCAAAGGACCTATTTCATCAAGTGCATGAAGTGACTCTTTCAGCAGCAGTTATAATTATGCAGAGGGATACAGAAGGAAGCAAACTGAACAGTGAGGGGAAAAGTTTAGGAAATGCAAGAAATATGCTAAGAGATGCTTCTTGCAAAGTTCAAAAGTACAAGCATATATAATGGCTGTTGACAACAGCTGTAACATGTTGGTTTAAATTCCGGTTAAGACAATTAAAGCTGTCTTTAAATTCTAATTCAGCAAATATTTATGCTATCACAAATGTGTTAGGCTTGAAGTTGCCACAAAACTCCTTTTTTGTTTATAAGGTAGGGAGTACCCATCACAATGCAATCTGCCATGGCACTATGATCCTATGCAATTAAAATCTCACATCTTTAATGCCAAATAAAATCACAAATAAAATATCTCAGGAAACTGACATATTTCCCCTGAGCCCATGTCACATGGTTTGGCCGGTAACAGTGTGTGTATTAAAAATTATACCTTATTGAAGTGGCAACATACTTTGAGCCAGTCTTATACTCCAGCTTGGGAAAGTCCCAGAAATCTGGCAGGCAGTACCTTGGGAGGATGGAGTTTGGGAGAGAGATTCGCAGAGAAGTAATGAAGAAGAAGAAGAAGAGTTGGTTCCTATATGCTGCTTTTCTCTACCTGAAGGAGTCTCAAAGCGGCTTACAGTCGCCTTCCCTTTCCTCTCCCCACAACAGACACCCTGTGAGGTGGGGGAGGCTGAGAGAGCCCTGATATCACTGCTCAATCAGAACAGCTTCATCAGTGCCATGGCAAGCCCAAGGTCACCCAGCTGGCTGCACGTGGGGGAGCGCAGAATCAAACCCGGCTCACCAGATTAGAAGTCTACACTCCTAACCACAACACCAAGCTGGCCATAGAGTCTGCCCTCTGAAGCTGCCATTTTCTCCAGGGTATCTGATCTCAGTAGTGAGGACATCTGCTGTAGTTCTATGAGAACTCCAGGTTACGGGCAGCCTTATGCATGAGGTGCTAAGTATTGTTAGAGCAAGCCTTATTTCTCAAGACACTGATCCCTGTTTGCAGTCTCTTGTTAATTCAACAATGACTCAGGCTGAGGCCTAAGTCAAAATCATGGAGGCTTCTTTTTCTGAGAATTGAGGTCAGACTGATTGTCGCTTCAAAGAATGACATAGGGACATGGGAGATGAACAGAGATGCTGGGCAGTCCATTAGGCCTTGAAGTTTCAAAGCCAAAGAATCTGGGAGGACATCTAGTTAGTACAGGGACTTATGGGCTGGAGGAAGATGCTTGCTTCATTGCACCCTATACAGCTGCAGAGTGTGCGGTATCATTAGAACAACCAACTTGATTGGTTGACTCAGCTGGTTAGCAACACAATGGATCGGTCAATTTACAATATTGGCCATACATTTGGATGATCAGTTTATAGGGTTGCCTACTCTGGACTGGGAAATACTTGGAGACTTTGGGGATGGAGCTGGAAGTAAACAGGATATGGTGTGGGAAGGAACTCCATTGGAGTATAATATATGGAATCCACCCTCCAAATCAGCCATTTCCTCCAGAGGAACTGATCTCTTTCATCTGGAGATGAGCTGCAAAACCAGGGGACCCCCAAGTCCCATCTAGGGACTGGCATCTCTAGAATTAGAATCATGCCAATGCAGGTTATTGGGAGTGAAGAAAGATTTCATAGTCTAGTTGTGGCCCTTTGCCTGGATTATGTCTAACTTTGGGGCTCTTCTTTATTCTGGGTGGGCCAGAACACCTGTTTGCACTTAGACTCCAGCATGCTATGGGACTCAGTGCTTTCCAGTGCTTAGGTTTAGCTTTATTCATCCTTACTGTTTACCGCTCCTTTACTGTTTACTAGAGGCAAACCCATTGCGTGCACATCTACACTATGGCATTCCTGGGTGTTGTCCCTCCCGCCCCACTCCGTGGAGTGCAGCAGGGCAGTGGAGTAACCCTGCTGGTGAGCAGGGCTGCTGGGGCTGGTGCTTCGGGTGCCGTGCTTGCAAGGGCGAGTGTTCCTTCTCCCTCCACTTACCGTTCTCTTATGAAGCAGGGCCGTGGAATGGAGTTGGCTCTTCCCCTGCACTGCCAAGTGCCTGGAAGTGGCACAGAAGGGAAGGAGGAGGACCCACAATTGGCCCTCAGTGAGGGAGTGCCCTCTCCCTACTGGATCTATGTTCCCCACTGAGGGTCAATCAGGGCAGTTTAGTCGGTTTGTCATCAGGACACAACCCGAGTATTATTAAGGGGAAGATTCCTGCACAATGTTGGGATGTTGATTCCGCCATCTGTTGGAGTTTTTAGATTGTATTGTTATTTATTGGGGATTAATTAAGGGATTTTCATGGGGATTCTTGTATTTTACCTTTTATCTTTTGCAAGCCACCTTGGGCTGACTTTGTTGGGAGGAGTGGGAAATAAAGAAAATAATTAATAAATAAATCACTTTAATTATATTTTGTGGTGTTCTTGAGGATGGGCGCTTCAGTTTGAATTCAGTATTGGCTGTAGCTACCAGGCCAGCTGTTTCTTGGGCTCACTTCTACCTGTCCTACCTTGCAGGATTGACTTCCTGAACTTAGGCCCAGGAGGCTTAGTGTCCCTGTAGGCTTAGTCCCTTGGTCTCTGATAGGGTGGTAGTGTTACCCTCAGTTGTGTGGATTCAAATTTCAGCTCTTTTTATTTTGCCTTGATCAACCCATCATCTTAAGAAGGACTTTGGCCTTAAAGTTCTTTGATACAATTATAAATGTGCAATCTAGCTCCAAAACTAACAGAATGGGGTTAATACCCATTCAAGAAGACAGGAGCAAGAAGAGTCACTAAAGTTATGTGGTGCTTCAAATTACTTATGACAGTATAACCAAATTACAACTGACAGTATAACCACTGCACAGAGCATGTGTTAGTGTCATTTGTAGCATGAGGCACCTGCTAGTATATTCTGGGTACATATGATTGTGGCTACCTTAATACCTGTGTTTTAACAGGTTTGTATCTGCCTAATCTTAACACTGATTGAGATAATGGATCCAAAGCAATTTTGGCTTTATTTTTATACAATGTTTATGTCCTGCCTTTAAAAAATGCTGAAGCAAACTTTAGGGGAACTCCGGGAAATGGTAGAGGACAGGAAGGCCTGGAGGATCATTGTCCATGGGGTCGTGATGGGTCGGACACGACTTCACACTTAACAATAACAACAAAAGCAAACTTACCAAAAAAAAGTGAAAAAAGAAAGAAAAAAGGCAATTTAAAAATATTATATGTATATGTATATGTAAAATGTTCTCAGTAATGATTTTGCAATGCATGCTTTCAAGGCTGACTAAAAAGCTGCACAAGAGTCACACTATCTGGGAAAA
Organism: Paroedura picta; assembly: GCF_049243985.1. Classification (NCBI taxonomy): domain Eukaryota; kingdom Metazoa; phylum Chordata; class Lepidosauria; order Squamata; family Gekkonidae; genus Paroedura; species Paroedura picta. Next base: position 150,335,345 of record NC_135369.1, read on the forward strand.
TATGAGAATTCATTCTACCCATTGCTGATATATTTGTCTTAGATAACTAGTGTGTATTTGTCAAATACAGCACAGTCTCTCCCAAGGCCCGTCTAAAGGTTTTGCTGTTAACAAGTGGTTGTTTAATGGACAGCCATTGTCTACATTGGACCCATCTGGAGGTGTAAAACTATTTATGTCACAGTAACCTCATTAGTGATACATGAGTAGTTGGGTTGGTCTTTTGCAGCACAATAAAGCAGGAGTCCAGTGGAGCACATTGAGGACTAACAAAATTTATCTCAGCATACACATTTGTGGGTCAGAGTTCATGACATAGATGCACACATTATCTCCAAAATCACAGAGAGATGAGAAGAATTCCTAGCGTCAGGGGATGTCACTTCTGGATATCACTAAGTACGCCAATGTTGCCACCACCATGCCCCACCTCCAATAGCTCCCAGGGGTTGTGAGTGGAGGCAGGGTTTTTCACTTGTAGCAGTTTGCCAGTGAACCCCCTTCTCCTTAAGGGGGAGACAACATTTCTTGGTTGTGCTCTTAGATGGAAAATTGTTATTTGTTTTAAGTTCCTTAATGATATATGTTTTATGCTCTGGCTGTGCTTTAATTAGTATTGTTTCATGTTTGATGTTTTTATTATATTTTATTTTGTGAGCTGCCACTGAAGCAGTCGGTACAAACTGAAGTGGATTCCAGGGAATGGTAGAGGACAGGAAGGCCTGGAAGATCATTGTCCATGGGGTCGCGATGGGTCGGACACGACTTCACACCTAACAACAAATAAACCAAAATGCTGTAAACATTTCTCGCAAGTCTCCACAGAGTAACCCCATCAACCCCATTCATTACTTACTCTGTATAAAAGGTTTTCAAATCTCTCAAACATAATAGTAAAGATTTATTTTTCAGAAGCCTGTCTTACATATGGACTAAGTCTAACAGTGGCATATGGCCCTCTGGTCAGTGTCTCCACTTGCACCACTTTAAAACTATAGCTCCAAAGTAATCTATCTAGAGTTAGGTACAGTGGGACTAAATAATTAGAAGGAACAAGTTAAATCAGATGAAGAATTCAGCCCCTGGAGGCAAAGGGTTTGTCATCTAAATATGAAAAAAAGCCTCCCATTGCAATAATTTCTTGGATACATCTATCTTTTGATTTTCAGTCTGACATATCTGTTGTAATCCAAAGAACTGGAAATCATCCAGTGTGTCATTTTTAAAAAATGTTATATTAAAAGAGCCTCCCAGATCTTGTGTTCCATCTTACTTACTTTCAATGGTCGGTTGGTAAGCCTACATAAAATAGCCCACACCCTATGCAATACACCACATTTTTTAGAGTTACAATTAATGGAGTCAATTTTTACAGTAAAGTTATCGTGCTGAAATACATGCTCATTTGACTCCAACATTTGTGTACAAACAAGGCATGACCCACAATGAAAATTGCCTTTAGATAAATTAGATACCACTCTAACTCCAGTAATATCAAAATGGACAATCCAGTCTTTAATGTATGGGTGAGTCTCAAAGCTACAAAGGGGGTTTCCTATCAAAGTGGTAAGTCAGCTAATGAATGCCAATGATGGGTTAGTATATTTTTTGTCTAGCACAATATACAAAAGAACAGATAAGTCTATCTGTATTTTTCTTTGGCTTATATCGCAATAGAAAATATTTCATTCCCTTTAAGGATATTAGTCTAGCCTGTTTAATCACCTCTCTGAGATACTCTCTTTTAAGAAGTGTTTCCTCCAATTTATCTGCTGCATTATTAAACATTTCAATCTGAGTGTTCATTCTCCTAAGCCCTAGAAAATGCCCATAAGGAAGATTATCCCTTAAACTTTTGGGATGAGAGGATTTATAACTCAACAATGTATTCTTGTCAGTGAAAACATTGTCTAAACCAGAACATGTTTTTAGGAATACATTTTGTAAAGAAAATTAAAATAAGAAGTGCAGCCAGATTTTTGTTTTGGACTTCATATTGCTGCTTATCTTCCAGATAGGGCCTAGAGATTTCCCAGAGTTCCAGGGTCCTCTCTAGAAAGAAATCAGAGAAAATGGATGTTTTTAAGGAGGCCTCTTTGCCAAGTGTTTCCCTAAGCTCCAGTCCCAAATCTCCAGGAATTTTGCAGCCTGGAGTTCCAACCCCACCTCCAAGCCCAGCCATGCTGCTATCCTGGTTCTACCTCTGGGCCCACTCTGGAGTCCATTTTCTGAGCTAGAGACGTCTCCCCTCAGATCACACCCAATCGGTCCTTAGAACCTTTGATCTGAAGACTGGTGAGGTCTAAGTAATTTTCCTGTGACTGTCCCCTTACATCAGAGAAAATTCCTCTTGTGAGCCAAAGTACTTTTGGACCCAGTTCAGTGTCGATGCATACCAATTTGTCTGTATTAGTGTAAAACCACGCTAGTATAGATTAAACATTTTTTTTAAAAAATAGAAACTTTCCCATTGATTCAAACTGTTTCAGCCATTTACCCTGTAATCCTATGAAGACTTTGATGGGCTGCATCTATTGCACTGTCCAAGTCTCAGAAGTGGTTTAAAATGTTTGCTTCTCTTTCCCTGCCACAAAGGTGTTACATTTTTTTAGAAGCCAAAGCTGTAGTTCAGAGTGTAAGTCAGGAGGGACTAGAGCACTTTGGCAATGTGCAGTGTTCTGCAAGGTCTTCCCAGGGATTTTTTTATTTAGGAAGAATTCATCTCTTCATGGCACATTGCTGCATGTGGAGAGCAAAAAGGGCAATTGAGGATCAACTGAAGCAATTTTGTTGCAATTTACCTACAGTTTTCATGCTGGCCCATAATCATTATGCAGCTGTTGGTATTCTTAGTTTAAGAGATTCCATCTGAAGCTTTCTGGTTTTCTGCACCTATATTGGAATACCTTCTTGCTTCTATTGGGTAAGATCTCTCTCTCTGTCTCGTCTTGCTGTTGACTGAATCATCTTGTAACACAAAGACTAAAACCAAAAGCAGGGGATCATAATTACTTATATTATTATAATAGCATTTCAGAAGTATGATAATTCAATGTGTCACCAAATGATTAATGGCTGTGAGCTCATCTGGGAGAGTGACATACTTTAATCCAATCCAGATCTTACAATTTTATTGCTAAATCTAAATCTATTACGTCCTAGCAGTCATATGACTATGGATTGGATCCTGCAGATGATTTCTCTGTGTGCAGTGGGGTGATTTCTACTGATTCCCACTAGCAGACCTTTGATTTCCCTCCTGCTTTCAGGAGTGCAATCTAGGGAACATTTTGGGGATGTAGCTTGAGGTGAAGAAATCACACTGTGCCAGTGGAAGATATTTTTAGTGGGACCTTGCCAAAGTACTGCTTCCAAAACGCCTGCTCTTTGAAAATGGGGATTATCTTCTTTCAAAATGACAGAGTATCTTGTTTTTTTTGCCTCTGCTGGGATATTGATCTATATGTATACCTTAATTTCCAAAATAGCAACACTAAACTGTGGACTGCCATACTGGATTGTCTACAGACTAATAGCAGAGCAATTCAAAATCCAATGAAGTTACTTTTGCTGGTGGTCCTGAGTAGGTTTTACTTTTATAATCCCATTGAAGTCAACAGGCATAGAAAGCTGTAACTCTGTTTAGGCCTGGTCTGTCGAACAGAATCGGCAGAATTACCCAAGCTAATGTAATTGCAGATTGTGCCAGACTATTAGTGTTTTAATTTTAAAGCACTAACCATCACTAAATGGACACAATGAAAAATCTGTGCCTCAACTGAGATGGCAGTGTGACAGGCATTTAATAAAGAGGCAAAAGGGGGGACTGAGAACAGCTGTTTCTCTAAATAACACAAAGAGCCATTTTGGAGCCAATTGCTCTGAAGCTCAATCTGCACTGCATGCTGGTACTGGCGACGGGGTTTTAAAGGCAGTACCATTCAAGGAGGAAGGGATTCAGCATTTCCGCACTGTAAAGAGAAAGTGTGGGCATGTAGAAAGAAAAGCAATGGGAGCACTTCTCCAAGAATATATATCAAATTGCCTTATAGCAATCCACTAATCCAGCTAGCTCAAGATTGCCTACTCTTCTCTGACTGTCCATATGACTTTGATTTATGAATTAATCTATTGAATCTATCATATTAGTTGATCAACACATGATGTTCTAATTGTGCAGCTCTCATTGTCCTTCGGATAAAGCAGATAAATTACAACAAGAGTTTAACGTTTCTGGTGGAAGATTATTCTTTTCTAAACTGACCTGTTCCTGATAGAATTCGTATATTTTGCTTTCCCCTGCCTAATAAAATTTGAAAAGTGTCAGGGAAAGAAGAATGTACTATGCTTAAAAAGTATTTCTAAAGCTAATAACATTATTTTTATCGTTCTGTCTCCAGAGAGGATTTGTGTATCTTGAAACCTCCAAATGTCAACCATGGCCTCTTGATGGCCTCATTAATCAAGTTTCTGCTCTGCTTCATCTCCCTGGTTCTATCTTGCAGACATGTGAGAGTTAAATTAGCTTCACGAGAGCTGGTTCAGCAACATCATAATTTCCTCTCTTGAACATTCAGCCAGAAGAAGAGTTTTCTGTGACATGAGAGGTTTTGCATCTATATTTTGCGGATTAGTTAATATAATTAAAAATGGCTCTACCTTGACATGCAACATCTTTGAGCAAAGGTCTGCATTGAATCTGGCATGAAATCCATTACCGTTTTGTAAGAAGTGACTCTGATTTTTCACTGCAGAGGCTAAAAAGTCATAGCCCCATTCTGGAAAACTAAATACAATAAATACAATGTTAATAGTTTGCTTTGGTGCTTAGAGTGACAGAACCTTGGTCTCTAGGAAAACGAAACGACTCAATTCTGATTCCCTGGAACCTGTCTGCCTAGATGACTTCCCTAGGTCTGGGCACCAGCCTCTTCCTTAGCTTCTTTATTTGTTTATTGTTTGCCTTTCTTGCTGAGACTCAAGATCACTCTCAGAATGTAAAGCACTGCAATAGGAACAGGATAAGACATATAATAGTATGTGATGACTAGATTACAAGGTTAGAAAACAAGCAATAAAGCAGTGTAAGACATGACTAACAAATGCAACAACTGGATTACAAAAATTAGAAAGCTGCTATAGTTCTAGTTTATTTTTATTTATTTTACTTTTTTATTTATTTTACATTTATATACCACCCTCCCCTGAGGCTCAGGGTGGTTTACATAGAACTTAACAGAACAGGAACAATACAGAAAAATAGTGGCTATAATCCTCTCTCTTCCCTGCGTAGACAAACACAATCTTCTTCTTTTTGCTTGATATATCTTCACAAGCTCTACTGTAACTGAATATTGTTTTTATTTCCTTTTACATCATCATGATATACCCTTCAATGTGATTTTTCATGATACACTATGATAGTTTAATTCTGGATTATTTGTTAGGCTGAACTTGCAGTGAAGATGTGAGGGGAAATGATTGTTCAATGACATTTACATTGTTAGCATTAACTATGAGCTGAACCTCTTTTATAGATGTTTCTACTCAGTAACTCAAGAAGATGACGCTTTGGGTTCTGATTTCACTAGTGAGTCTCTATGAAGTTTCCTGCTGTCAGGATTTGACAAATGGGACAGGTAAGTGAATGAACGAATATCCTTTCTATGGCCCATTATGCACGGGCCATAATGCCTGCGTTGGCAGCAGCAGCGCTTCGGTTAAAATCACCAATAACGCTCGCTGCCGCTGCCAGCGCAGGCACCTCCCGGCCCATGGCTATGGAAGGCCTGCGTTAAGCGACCGCGGGATCTTCCGTAGCTTCCTGGGTAAGCCAGGGTTGGGGCGGGCCGGTACTGTGCATAATCGCCAGCGCCAGGCTTTTCGGCCCGCCCAGCCCCGACCCTATGGTGTCCCTGGAGGGACACCTCGTGCCCCTATGGGCTCCGCGGAGCCCTGGAGCTGGCAGGGGTAACCTCCTGCCCCCACCTGTGTTTGCGGAGGGGGCCTGGGCCCCCCACTCCCTCCCCAGGCCGTCCAAACCTCCCCCCGCCGCGCTGGCTTACTTTCTGGCCCCGGCGTTCAGCGTGTGCTACTCCGGGGCAGCCCAGTATGCCCCATCCCCATGCATACACGGGGAACGGCGGGGCATCCTGCCCCACTGCAATTGCACGGCAGCAGCGCACGGTAGCTGCCGTCGTGCATAAGAGGCCTATGAGGTATGCAACTTTTTCAGAGTACTCTTAGTCTACTCAGTTGTGGCCAAACTGTGGTTCTCCAGATGTCCATGGACTACAGTTCCCCTGGTCTGTATAAAATAATTTTGAGCCATCCCTTTAGTGACCAGCTATCCACCTGGGACTCAAAAGTGAAGAATCTGGTCCTTTACATAATTGCTTCTATTTTGCTTTTGGGGAGAATGTTAAAAAGTCATAATGCATGTCCTCCCTTGGTGGTATTTTAAAAAGCTACAGGGAAAGGATTCCAACTAGGTGATAATCTCTATTGCCCTTTTATATCTATTTCCAGTTTGTGTGTGTGTGGGGGGGGGGGGAGTAGGATAAGAGTTATATACAGTATTCCAAATGTGACTGTATTATAGTTCAGTACACCAAATTTCAGTGTTGCCTGCCATATTTTCAATCCCTTCCCCGATAACTTCTCGTGTGGAATCCTTTTCTTTATATTTTCATTAAATTATACACCATCACCCCAAGATGTATTTCCTTGTTAGTCATCTCCAGATCAACTTCAACTATATGTAAGATTAGAACTTTCCCCTAATTTTTTACTTGCATTAAACTTTTCTTGCTTCTCTTGTTACTCACCTAGCCAGGATCAAACTACATCATAAGTCCGTCGCCATTTAGAGGAAAAGTTAATGATCTAAAACTGCGGTGAGGGCTCAGTCCTGCTAGGGCCTGCACCGCAGCAGTACCAGGCAATCTTGCCCCCCATACTGAAACGGCCATGGGGGAACATATAGTTTGGCTCCCAGTTGGGACAGATCCTCTTAGAGCTCTCTGCAGTCCATTCTCACTACCCTGAATATTTTTGGCATCAATCACAATCACAAACATGGTCCTTTTGCAAGTTTCAATAGAGATTTTTGTTTTAGCAATGCTAGCTGCTCAGGATCCACATCAGGGGAAGACTATGGACTTTGTGCATCTTCTAACAGGGCATTAAGTTGCCCACTATGACCGTTTATGCACTGGGAACTTCACTGCCCCAGCTCCTGCGCAGGAGCACAAATCGGGGGCAGATGAGGTACACCAAGCCAAATGCTTTCCCATGTGGGTGCAGGAAGAGGTGGGGCAATCAGCTACGACTAAAACTCCAGCCTGCAGCACAGCATTAAACCTCCAGTGCATAAACGGTTTATGAGAAACAAGTTGCTGTTGTAGAGGGACTTCCCCTTTTAGTTGAAGTTTGGTGGGACCTCCACCCACGTTTTGCACTGGCCACAAACACTGCATTCTTTCAGAACTGTGGAACCAATAAAATAAAATAGCATTTTGTTTCTGTAGAGAGAACTGGGCCTGCTAATTTCACTATGCAACCTTCAACAGAAACACAAAATTATGTAAAATGCACTTGGAAGTAAACCCATTGTTTTCTTAATTGCAGTAGTGAATCTTCTGCGGGATTACAAATTGTCCACAGCATTAGATATCAACATAACTGAAGGACTGAACCCGTATTATTTGGCTTACCGCATAACTCCTGTTGTGCAACTCAAGGAAGACACAAGGTATGTATATAAATAAACAGCATGGATAGGCAAGCTTCTTTCTTAAACTGGAGCCTGGAGCCCAATGTGATCAAGCATTCAGAAGTGGGCTATTTGAGTATTGACTTGCCAATCAGTTGACTCAGCATTGTCAGATCGAACAGCTCTTCTTTTAGTAGAATCAGGAGGAAGTAATGCGAAGGGCCCCCAGATGAACATCTGAATTATGCTGGCCACCCTACCAAAGCCTTATTTATATGTCAGCTTAGGGCTGGGAAGATCCTCCCAACTCCTTTCTCTTTCTTTCCTAGTATGAAAAGAACTACCCGACAGATAACTAAATTTGTTTAGATTTTAATGTATTTAATTCAATAGGTTATATTTTACTGCTATATTTTATTGGGATGGACTCTGCCCTGAGTTGCATGAGATAGGGCAGAAAATAAATAAATAAATAAACAAATAAATAAATAATACCTCAAAAAGAATTACAGCTCATCTGCAGAGTACAAAGATCAGCCCCCCAGGCAGAAAGGGCTACTTAGGACAGGTTTGTGGTAGAGAAGAAACATTTAAGGCCTCCCACACAGGTTGTTGTTGAATTGAAAGACTTGAGGCCTACTACACAGGGTTGTTGTGCAGACAAAACAGGAGAAAAAAGAACCTCCGCAACAACATCCAGTTTTGTCTGCAGAATAACGCTGTGCAGTAGGCCTCAAATCTGCAGAGAGTTACGAAGAAGAAATACACATGGCTTGGCTATGTCTAACCCCCAGGCAGAGCAGTATTTTAAGTGAGAAGGGGCTTTTCTGTGGCCTCCCTGTCAGCCATTTGGCAGAAGGAGAAATCCCCCCCCCAAAAAAAATGAATGCCCACCCCTATGCCCTGAGACTCCCCTGTGTTGCTCTCGGAAATGCCTCCCTCCCCTCAGTCAGGGGCTGTCAGAGGCTCCTTCACAGCAGGCCTGAAGGGAAGGGAGGGACAGCATTCACTAGCCTCCTGCCAGCTCTGTCAGTGTTCTGAGGCAATTTATAGTTGGACGTGAAAGTAAGGACAGCCTTGGGGTTAAAAGGGCTGACGCAGCCTGTCCAAGCCTCTGTTCTTTGAAGGCTGGATGCTGAGGCATTGTACGATTTTGAAGTCCCACCTCCAAAACTCCAGGAATATTTCCAACCCAGGGGTAGCCAACTTCCAGGTAGGGCCTGGAGAGCTCCTAATTCACACAAGAAGGGAAATGATGCAGACCTGGGAGGAATTGGTTGCCATGTAATCTTCCCCTAAGAAGAGTCTTCAGTCTGATTTTCCCTTCACATATGTGAGGACATGGCTCTGGAAAGCTCATCTGTAACCACTATGCCACAATTCCCAAAGGTCCGTCCTCTCCCACACTCCCTGGGGGAGGCCGCGGGTGCGCTTCTGGGCCTGGTGGGAAGGCCGTGCTGCTGCTGTGGGAGGGGGGGAGGAAGCCTTCCCCCCGGCCCCAAAAGCATACCTTGAGCCCGTTGTATTTAAAAGTACAACGGGCTTTAAATCTAGTGGACTAGTACCTGATATATCCTTTAAGTATGAAAGCAGATATCCACTCATATGTTCACGACTGAGCCCTGATTCTCTAGTCATGGGAAATAGCTAATCACCCCATTTGTGAATCTTGATATTTTCACTGAGAGGCCAGGCTAACTCTGTTTCTGTGCACAGAGACATTTCCCTTCTTTTTTTTTTTGCGGGTGGGGGGGTCAAGTACAGCAACTGTTGTACTGTATTTCTGGCCATATCTGCAGCAGTGATATAGTTCTGGAGAATGGGCAAAAGCTGCAGATATGAGAAGGCTCAAGCCACTTCCTGCTGCAGGCTGTGCCCTCCTTTACCTGCTATGCAAAGGAGAAGTGAGATCTGAAGGCATGCAGTTGAGGAAGAGGGAAGCTGAATTTGGCTCTGAGCTGAGTGTCCTCCCGCTTCCCACAGCAGACTTTCAAGAATCTATGAAACTTGCCAGTACGAAAAAGATTTCGAAAGTCTGAAGGCATATGATGAGGTGTTACCTTCTCTTTTAATTATATCAAGTCCCTCCCCTCCCCCCACTGAGATTTCAATGAAGTGTCTACTGAGTCGATGTCATTAAATGTCATTTTGATTCAGTGCTCAGGCTTTTTCAGCATCACATCATAGCTTCAAGCTGTCAGTCCTCCTCATACTTTAAGCAGCTTTCTTTGAGCAAAAGGGAAAGTGACTCAAAGCAGGGGAGAGATGATGAATGGTACCCACGTTGCACACACGTGTGCAGCTTTTATTGCAGTCCAATAAATGTCCTGGTAACTTACAATGGAGTCACCAGGTCACACATCTGTTAATTAAAGTTTTCCATCTGCGCCATCTGATGATCACTGAACCCGATCCTTCTTATCCATGCAAAATAATACCCGTTAGTGTGCTTGCATACAGAATTCATAATTAATCCCTATGGATAGCTCCTATGGGAGGATTTTTGGGGGTGGGAGGGGCGTGACATTTTGGACGGTTTGTTTGAGGGCAATATTTTGTGTGTTTCATTAAAACGGTGAGGGTGGATAAAACTCTTACACAGTATGGCTTGTTTCTATTTCTAGCTTGCAGTCTCATGTCTCTCCCCCCCCCCCTGAATTGTACTATGAATAGGGAATATTACTGGGTGTGTGTATTTCCAAATTATTCCAAAGTAAAAGAGATAAGGAGGAAAAATAAAAGAATGGGCAAGAGTTTTGCACAGAAATCTCTTGCATTTCATGACCTTTTACTTTAGTGTTCGTGTTGTTCACCCCCTCCCTTTGGCTCATATCTGCAGAAGGAAATTTCATGTTGTTCCTCAGATGTAGTGACTATGGCCCACAAAAGATTACAGTTTAATAAATTAATTCATCTTTAAGGTGCCATAAGATTCTCCCCCCCCCCCCCACAACAGACTAACATGGCTGTCTTACTGGAATTTGTGATATAATGGCTGTTGCATGTCTTTTGTATGACAGTTCCTGTTATCCAGATGGCTTCCCTTCAAAATATTCTATCATCGCTACCTTTAAGATACCCAAAGACACACCACGAAACATCTGGAAATTGTGTCAAGTCAATGATTCTGGAGGCAATGCCAGAGTTGTTATTCATGTTCTGGGGGACAAAATAACCCTGGAGGTTCCTCATGCCCCTCCTGTTGACCGCCTGCTCATGATCAAGGCGTTCACTCACACAGGTCAGATATTCAAGGGCTCCTGGCACAAATTAGCATTAAGTGTGAGCGACAGAGATAATGTGAAGCTGTGGATTGATTGTCACGAGATGAGTGCAGCTCCAAGTACTGGAGAGGAAGACATCCTTCGGAGTCCTTCCCATGAAAAAGGATCCCTGGATACCTTTCCTGTTTTGGTAAGTAGGACTTTTGTACACGTGCAAATGCTAGTTTATAGTATCATCCCTTAGAAAGCCTTTTGAAGAAAGCCCTTTGGCTAAGTCAGTGCACTTTGGCAGGGTTGATTGATGGAGCAGGCCTCTGCAGAGGCAGCATGTACATTTCCCAAATGAACCGATTCTCCTTGCATACAATCTTAATCCGGCCGCAGTTGTGAGGAGCTCATCTTAGTTAGACTGTGCATCATCATGTCTCATAAATGGCATCTTGGGCTCTCATCTGATTCCGTGATTTATTGACTGTAGGCTTTACCCCGCAATATTCCTCAGGAGGTGTTTTGATTCATCCCACTGCTAATGCTTATAAACCTATATCAAACATTAAACCTATATTCTATGACTGAGTCAGAGCTCCCTCTGCTGGTATTAATATGTCTCTAAAAATGTAGGTCAGAAATATTTAGATGTTATTGGCAACTACTATGGTCCAAAAGTAAAATCTAAACAAAGGAAGAACACAATCCATGCAAGACCTTTTTTAGAATCCTGCTGAGCTTTCAGTGTTCACCGGAACACTCCACTGGGCCAGAAGTTACAAAATAAAAAGAGGGGAGAAAGGTCATGATTTTAAGACCTTGTCATGCCAGGATACTTGGATCTTCTGGCACGCAAAGGAGAATCCAGTTTTGTTGGTACAGACTGAGGGCATAAAAGCAAGATGTCATAATTCAAGCAAACTGCATGGCCACATGTCTGCCCAGTGTCTCTGATTCCCTTCTTAACCAATGAAAAACCAAACCCCTAAGCTCCTTTTCAAAAGCTTGAACAGAAATTACTTGGAAATATTTAGGTCAGTTTTGTATGACAAAGACCCATGAGAAACTTGAGCCATTTTTAGTCTGAGGAGATAAGATAGGATGATGTAGGCTGAGGGAAAGTGCCCCAAATTAGGGATTGATTTATAACAGATATTAAGGGTTTGTTGATGTGATCTTCATATGATTATAGAAGCCAGGATGGGCAAGGATTCAGGGCACAAGTAGTGATTGTTTACAGCTTATGCCCCCAATTTATGTCACCAGTTTGTGGGGGTATGTGAGGCCTGCAGGTCTACTACCCTACCACAAATTCTCAGAGAAAGGTTCTGTACCTGCCAGGTACTTCAATTCTTCCTGCCATTACTCTCTCACTGCCCTCTCAAACTGCATCTTCATTTCACACAGGTGCCTTTCTCCCTTGAGCCCATTAGATTAGAAGACCACTTCCTACAAACCTGATACTTTGCCAGAGATAACAAGAGTCACTGGAGGAACATGACTAGAACATTAGTGGCAGTAATGTTTCCTCTATTGAGTTGGATGCCCTGATCGCACTGTCTTTATAGGATAGTGAAACAGATTTCAGTATAATATTAATTTCTAGTGAACAGTAGGCAAAAAGTGTGTAGCCTTTTGTCTGCATTCTAGAAAGCTGTTTTTGTGTTAAAGTACATGTTTGGCTCATGTATATCTGTAGGGTTAATTTTAATTGTTTTGTGTATTAACTGCCTTCTTAGGTCGATTTACAACAACTTGAACTGTATGATGATCCAGACAAAGTATTCGCAGAGGGATGCTGTCAGCTTCCCAATATTGTAAGCAAATTATAATGTGTGTTATTTGGGCACACGCATTTTCATTCAAACATTGCCCCCTACAATCCTCCCCCATACAAACTTCCCACACACTCTCATTTTGACTATACTCCATAGATGATTTATTATCCCTGGATATCCCTTACCTTGGGGGACTTTTTGTAATTGGCCATCTTGTTGCCTCTTCCTTCTCACAAACATCCTTCATGGATCTGTGCAAAAGGACATTCTTGGTCTTCAGCCATTTTTCATATATTGATAAGAATCTACATTTGATTGGCCTCTGCCAGGGGATTCCTGAGACATCTAGTGGGCCACAGTGGGAAACAAGATGTTGGACAGATGAGTGGTCTGATCCAGCATAGCTAGTCTTCTGCTTGATAAGAACCAGTTTGGAATACTGGTTAAGAGCAATGGCCTCTAATATGGAGAACTGGGTTTGATTCCTGACTCTTCTACATGCAGCTGGCTGGGTGACCTTGGGCCAGTCACAGTCCTCTCAGAGCTCTCTCTGCCTCACCTACCTTACAGGGTGTCTGTTGTGGAGAGAGGAAGGGGAGGCGATTATAACCCACATTGAGACATTCAATGTCTTTGATTGATAATCTGGACATTGGAACTGTAACATTCTCTCTTGCCTTCTCATGTAATAATTTCCATCCCCTCTAGCTTGTGGTTTAATCATTGTTCAATTTACTAGTCCCTAACATTACTTAACAATATCCAGGTAGGTTTATAAAACATGATTTCAGATGTTCTTAACCATAGTAGTTCCAGTGCAAATGCATATTTAAAATTATGCAAATTGTGACAGAGAGGAAAGAATTTGCATGTAAGAAGAAGCTAGATAAGGGATCATTTGCACAAAGCTAGAGGACATTCCCATCTCCAATTTATAGTCTATTTCAGCCTTTCTCAACTTTTTTACTGTTGAGAACCCCCTGAAACATCCTTCAGGCTTCAAGAAACCCCAGAAGTGGCATGATCACGCAAAATATAATTGGGAAGCATAGCTGTGTACATACCCATCTTGGGACCCTTCTCCTTCCCACCCCCTACAGGCCCATCATATCACCCAATAAATGATTAACAAATAAAAAAGATAAAAAATTAACCCTCCACACATTTGGGAAACTTTTCGAGGGCCATCAAGAAATCCCTGGTTACAGGAAACCCTAGCTGAGAAATCCTGGTGTAGAGATGAGGAATATTCGATTTGCACTTCACACAGAACCTTATTTTTATTGTATTATTTACTTGGGTTCTCCAAAAATGCAATACATTAGAAAAAGCACATCTGGTCAAATTTGGTCAAGAAGATCTGGTTTTAGATCTGCCAGCATAGAGGGGAAAATTTGGGGGTTCTGTCCCGCAGATAGGTCTCTTTTTTGAAATACCAACATTTATTTTAAAAAAAATAACCTCTAGTTATTCTCCCCATTGAGATATAAAGTGAAAACATGCAAGACATATTCCATCTGTTTGTTTCACATAAGATGACAGAGAGGACCTACAAGAAGATGTTGGAACTGGTTGCTACTCTGTGACCGTTTATGCACTGGGAAATTCACTGCCACAGCTCCCGTGCAGGAGCACAAATCGGAGGCGTATGAGGTGCACCAGGCCAAGTGCTCCCCTGTGTGGGTGCAGAAGAGGTGGGGCAACCTGCTATGACTAAAACTCCAGCCTGCAGCCTGGCAGGAAACCTCCAGTGCATAAACAGTCTGTGTGAGCCAACTCATTCTTGCTTGCCTTTTTCCATTTTTTGCTTGCCTTGTTCCATTTTTTGCCTCTTTCCTTTTTTGCTCTTTGAGATATTAACTGGAGAGCATGGTGGGTTAAAGGAAAGACAAAAATAATCACTTGCATAACAAGAGCAACCGAGAAGTAGTACCCAAGAAGGCCAATAACATTTTACAGGAGAAACAGAAGATGGTTGGGATGCTGTATGTTTTCTAATCCCTTTCCAGAAGCCCTCCCCACCCCCGCTTCTTTCTGTTATCTTCTTATATGTTATGTTCGAACAGTGATGTGAAGCTGGACATTTAAATAATAATCATCCAAGCTGAAAGGCCCTGTTCTTGAATCCCTCTGTTCAAATGAATCCAGATTTAAGTCATGTTTGGAAGCAAGTGAATCTGGCCATCATTCTAACGCTTCTTGGCTTCAAGTACAAGATCAGAGGGAGGGTGAGGATGATTAAGCAGACATGTAAGTGGCAGGGACATCTATGACTTAGCAGAGGGACACACGGATCTCGCTGCCAAAGGTTGCATGGGTAGGTCCCTCTTCGGTCTCTCTTTACAAAGAGTCATTAATAGTCATCATGTTCCTGGCTTGCTGGCTTGGAAGGAGAACTTTGATTTGATTTGGTGTGATTCTTATCCATTTTGTCATTTTTGATTTTGCAAGTCCGATTATCTCCTAAATAAGATAAATAAATGTCAAATTATATGTAGTGTGAATTTTAAAAAAAACACTCACACTGAATTCAGTTAATAACAATAATATTGATATAGCATTGCACTTGCATCCCTATAGGCTGAAATTCACAGCCTGAGTTTAGTGTACTTGTATAACACAAAGGACCTAAGTCCATGCATATCAGGGAAAAAGGCATTTTAAAAATTAAAGATACATTTTGAGATACGTTTGAGACAAACGGTGCTATATAATGATGTGGCAAAATCAGGATGGAGAGGTCCTGCTGTTTGCTTACTATTCTGCCCTAAGTCAGCCAGCTAGGCATGTTATAATTACCATTGTTAGATGTGGAAGAGTGGGGAATCAAATTTGGTTCTCCAGATTAGAATCTGCTGTAGTGTAATCATTGCACCACACTGGCTCTCACCAAGCACAAAACCAGCTATGCTGGATCTGTAGGAATATGCCCATCTTCTCACTGGGGATAATTGGAGTACTTGGAAATGGAGACGAACCAGGAGCCAGAGGAAAAAGTATATCACAGAGCAAAAGCTCCTCCTCTATCAATAACAATAGCACATAATACTATATTATATTGTAAACAAATGTTTACATAAATCAACAGAACATTACCTCACAGGAGATCTACATGTCATTGAATATTCCATGCTGTAATAATTCAACTAAATCTAAAAGGCAAATGATTTAAATAGCCAAGGCTAATTCCCACTAGTTTGGCACCCAAACCAAACAGTGGATTGTTACCTTTTTACAGGCATAAAAATTGCATTACATGCATAGAGAAAAAAATTATATAGATAGTTTTTGTTAATCAAATAGCTAAAGTCATCTAAACTTTTATATTAAACAATTGCAATTTCTTGTCTTGAACTGTGCAGGGTGAAAAGGGCTCTCCTGGAACCGTGGGCTCACATGGCAAGCGAGGGCCCAGGGTAATATTGCAAAATACAGATTGGTAAAAAATACTAAATGTTTTCCCTTCCTAGCAATATGGAGATCTCAGGGAGGGAAGAAATTCTTGCTGTTTTACATGCTTTTTGGCAAAGAAGATTGGGCTTGGCATCGTTCATCCCTTTTCAGAATCCCTTTAAGACAAACACAAATATGTTGACAGCCTTATATTCAAATAAGTGTAGATGGCAGGAGCAACTCTATACCAGCATTGCATGCAGCCTAAGAGGACTGATGAACTTGTTCCAAAATCTTGCCCCTGTTTTTATGCTGTGCCCTTGTTTGTTAATTGCAGGGTCTGGTCGGTGATCCTGGGGCTTTTGGTCCACCAGGTCCACACGGAATCCCAGTAAGCACTTTTCCTACTGTTCCAGTAATAGCCTAACTACTGTCAATATGTGGGTGACACCCAGCTCATGGATGGCCACCTGGACTCCCCCTTGGATACATTTGCCAGTTGTTTGGAAGCTGTTGCTGGATGGTTAGAGCAGAGTCACCTGAAACTCAACACCTCCAAGACGGAGGTCCTATGGCTGATCAGGAAAGGTGCAGGACAGGAAGTGTGTCTTCCCACCTTTGCAGGGGCACAACTTAACATCTCACCCACAGCAAGGAACTTGGGAGTGATCCTTGACATCTTCCTTATGATGGAGGCACAGGTCACAGGGGTAGCGTTTTATCATCTTTGCCAAGCATGGCTACTTGCGCCCTACCTGCCCCCAGACTGTTTGGCCAAGGTGATCCATGCAACGGTCACCTCTAGATTAGATTTCTGTAACTTATTCTATGCTGGCCTACCCTTGTCCTTGACCAGGAAACTCTAGCTGGTGCAGAATGCATCTGCTAGGATGCTCACTGGTTCATCTTAGAGGACACATATCCAGCCAGTGCTAAGGTAGCTGCACTGGTTGCCAGTTTTGGCCTGGATCAATTTCAAAGTCTTGGTTCTGATCATTAAGGCCATCTGCGGCTTGGGCCCAGCTTATCTGAGAGACTGCTTTCCTGCTTATGCCCCCCCACAGGGCCCTTTGCTCTATGGGTACTAATCTGTTAATGTTCCCTGGCCCCAGACAAATACGCCTGGTTCAGGCTGCAACCGGGTGGAATGAGCTCCAGGATTGCTGAGGGCCCTGACGGTGCTGACAAATTCCACAAGGCCTGCGAAATGGGGCTCTTCCACCAGGTCTATGGCTGAGGTGAGGCCAGTAGGAGTGATGGGCCCCCTGAGGCTTCGTTATACAACCTTTAGCGCACCCCTTGTTAGATGACTGTAGGATGAAGGATGGACCTGGCCATCTTGGTACCTTGGGAATTATACGGGTTAGGGGATTTAATGGGATTTTACAGAATCTATATTTTTATGTAACCCACCTTCAGTCCTCGGAAGAAGTTGGGCTATAAATTTAAATAACAACAACCACCACAACAATAATCATTTACCAAGTTCTAGAGTAGGATAGACAAGAATCACATGGCTTTAGCTCAGCCACTTATTAAAGGAAATGAATACCATATCTATTAAATGTACAAATACACACTTGCAAAAAATGAACAGATTTCCACAAATTTCCAGGGCTGTAAAATAAAAAGTCCTTGAACAACTTAAAGACACACATTTACTGGGCTAAAAAAATCAGGAGGCAAAACTTAATGCTGTCAAAGTAAATTAATTCCCATCTATACATTTTCATAAATGCATCCATAAAACTAGTGTATCTTGGGGGGGGGGATGTCTGCTACATTAAAGCTTTTGATATTATTTTTCTCAGTATACCATAGTAAGATTAACATAGTTAATCCCTATAATAATACTGACTAGGAGTCTTCTAAGAATGAGGGTATTTTATGTAATGAATGATAAAACAGGGCATTTTCTGTGCTGGCACCTTACCTGTGGAATGTCCTCTCCCCTTGAGGCTTGCCTCATGAGTCTACTTTGTTGTCTTTTAGGTGCCAAGATTTTAAAATCTTTTGGGCTTTTTAGATGGTCTGCTTTTTGTCTGAGGCCTGTTTTATGGATAAGTTTATGCTGTTTCTATCCCTGGGTTTGTTCTAATGGCTTATAGCTTTTGTACTGGCATCGTGTCCTGAAACATGACTTTTTTGATGCGATGGCATAGAAATATTTTAAATACACACACACACACACACTGATAATATTGATCAAGATATATACTACAATATTGAATGATGCATTTATTGGTTCTTTAGGGTCCTGCAGGACCTAAAGGAAGGAAAGGCTCTCAAGGTCCAAAGGTATGTAGTGGAATGAATAGTGATGATTTTAATCTTTAAGGTCTTTCAAGGACCATGTCCTCCATGCATTTGGACACTGGACCTTCTCTGTGTTTGTATTTCTTCACAGACTTAGGAAGTAAGAACCCTCAGCAATATCCAGGCCTTTTTTTGGGGGGGGGGAGGGTTCCCAGGGCTGTGGAACTTCCTCCTCGGGGGAAGTTTTGCAGAATGCATTTCTGATGACTTTTATAATAGATAATAACAATGGCTGTGTCAGGAGAACATTGGCAATGGATGATGTACACGACATAAGGAAACTACCACCGCAAATGTGGTTATTTTATCTGTTCTTATAAATTTCTTATAAATTATTATTTTCTTTTTCATTACTATAAGATAGGTAGGACATAGATGTTTTTATTAAATAAAGAATGTCCAGTTAATATATATTTTCTTTATGTGATACCATTGATTCATAGGGAATACGAGGAGATCCAGGATTGCCTGGCAGAGAAGGGGATCCTGGAATAGAGGTAAACAACCATGGCTCAGTAGTAGAGCATCTGCTTGGCATTCAGAAAGGTTCAACCCCAGCATCTCCAGTTTAAAAACACCAGGCAGTAAGTTATGTGAAAGACCTTTGCCTGAGACCCTGAAGAACCCTGTATATCTGAGTAGACATTGAACCTGATGGACCAATGGTCTGATCAAGGCTGCTTCATGTGTTCCTATGTGTTTAACCTATGTAGTAGTAATTTGGTCCTGCTACCCACAGTAAGTAAGATTTTCCTCCTGTGTTATTTTGCTTATTACAGGCCAATCAAGGATTTCAAGGACAGGCAGGTATAAGAGGTATTCTGGGGTTGAAGGTAAGGCTCCAAGATCTCCCCCTCTCTGCCATTTGTGCTGCTTTCAAAATACTAGTGGCCAATGATCTCATTGTATGTTAATAACACATGGAGCTCCTGAGTACCTAAGAAATACTTAAAATGGATGCCAACATGCTGTTCAGCTATTAGTTCAACTGAAAAGAAGAATGCGTAACCTTAAGGATGCCAGCCTCCAAGTTGGACCTGAGGATCTCCCGGAATTAGCTCTTCAGATTATTGAGATCAGTTCTTCTTGGCTGCATTGGAAGGTGGATTTTATGGCATTGTACTCCCTATCTTCCCCAGACTCCATCCCCAAATCCCCAGGAGTTTCTCAACCTGGATCTGGCAACTCTAGGCTCTCCCCTCCATTGGTGTCCAGGGGGGACCTGGAAGCCCTAGTTAACTTTAACCCTGAAAATTATAGATTATAGATTATAGACATTCCAGCCATCCATTAAATTCATGTTGGAACCAGCTTGCAAACTTTGGGTTTTCAATGAGTTTGAGAAATGCTCTTCTTTTATCACCTTTTTAAAAAAATGTATATCTAATTACATGTTTAAGTTTTTGAATATGATTATAACCTCAAAGGCTTGTACCCTAACCCTTTTCCCCATGTGGCCATTTTTATTAGTTGCAGAGGTGGTCCTTGACTATGGACCACATTCCTCTAGCTGGGCATTTTGGCTTATGGAAAGACATTGGGCATGCATAATTGAAAGACCATGAAGCTAGATGGATGAGCTCCACAGCAGAGCAATGCCTCCACCATGGAAAAGTGCATTGTGCAAGTAGGAACAAAGTTTAGGAGTTTTAGGGACACATCAAGGAGTTTATGTAGATTAACAATGAATTTTTTTAACATATGTGAAGGGAGAAAAAGGCTATCGGGGAGAGCCAGGTCCTGAAGGCAAACAGGGAAGAACTGTAAGTACGGCAGTGGTGGGGCCAAATCTTATTTAAGTTTCATAATGTTGTGTGTGAGAGCAGCATGTTATGCCAGTTGTAGATAACGCACTGTAAAGAGTTATGTGAATCTCAACAGTACTGACCATGTCTTCTGAACGGGTTGACCATGCTTTTGCCCATCTGGGTTCCATAAGGCTTTTCACCATAAAAACAAGTCATAGCCAAAAAGCCAGAGTGGAAAAAATATGGTCACATCAGTCAGCCCTTAGCCACACATTTTCATGTTCTCCACTATTATCATTATCAGCTGACTAGCATATTGAGTTATTTGTTTTTCTGATTTTAAACATTGTTGAGTATAATCTCCAAAAGCATCTTAAGTGTGGGATGTGTGATAAAACCATTGTATAGCACTGAGAAAACAGTTACTATGCAATACAATATTTTGCTTCTATTTAGGTGTACATATTCACTCCTGTTAGGTGGTTAGTAGCCCTATTGGTGGTATAATGATTAAGAGTGGTAGCCTCTAAGCTGGACAAGTAGGTTTGATTTCCCACCTCCACATGCGGCCATCTGGGTGCCCTTGGGTCAGTCACAGTTCTCTCAGAGCTCTCTCACCCTCACCTACCTCACAGGGTGTCTGTTATGGGAAGCAATTGTAAGCCACTTTGAGACTCCTTTGGGTAGTAAAAAGTGGAGTACAAAAACCCAGCTGTTCTTCTATTTATCCAAATATTAAGTAGTTTCCTGCACAGATGCATGATCAGTGCTGATAACTGTTCTCCTGTCGATATTATGTCTTGCTGAACAGGGTCTTCCTGGTCCAAAAGGTGTGGCTGGAATGCCTGGCAGACCTGGATCAATTGGGGCTCCAGGAGTGACAGTAAGTCCAATGATTACTCACAATGGATTTGCCCTGGGCCAATTCCTTCTTTTATGTAGGTAATTGATCATGTAGTACCTAATTTAAACTTCCAACTTTCTTCCACAGGGTCGTATGGGGATGCCAGGATTGCCTGGACTACAGGTATATGAAGAGTAAATTGTTACCCTCCTATACAGCACCTATCCCAAGCTTTGGAAATGAATGATACAGCAAGATATAACTTTATAGAATTTTTTTTCTTTTCCCAGGGAAATGTTGGCATAAGAGGCATCAAGGGTAAAGAAGGTGACAAGGTATGTTATAATTTTCATGAAAACATTTACTGACTGTTAAATTTGTGGGTTCAGAGACCAGGCTGGATCTGCACTCCCTTTTTTTTCCCGTTGTTGATTCTGCTGAATTCACATCGATCCGAACCCGGATATTCTGCCTTCCTTTTTCTCAATATGAAACATACGTTGCCTTCTGCACTTAATTGTCTGGCCGCTCTTTCCTTCCCACTTGATTGGTGAAGCTAAGAGTGTGGGGGAGGGAGCAGTGGCCGTGTGAAGCTTCAGCCAGCATAGATAGAGCACAAGGCTGGAGAGGGGTTTATTTTTTGCCTTTTATCTCCTGACTCTACAGCCAGAGCAAGATGTGAGAGGAGCAAATGACGCACAAGGCTTCTTGTTTATGTTTCCTTTCCTGCACCAGGGGGGACGGGGGGGGGGCAGTGTTGGCAGCAGCCTCACAGAGAACAAGGGGAGGAAAGTAAATCCAAAAGGCAAATCTTTGTTCATAGAAGTGTGGGCTTTTGGAGCACAAGCACTTTAAAACAGATCCCAAAATAAGGTCAAAAATAAATCCTGCAAGGGAATCCTGCAAGGGAATCTTGCAAGGGAACAAGTTTTCCTGCAGTCTTTGAATTGACACCCTGACCAATTAGTGACAGACTACTGCGCTACAACAACATTGGAGAAGGGAAAGAAAGTTAATCCAGCAAAATACTTGGGCTTTTGGAGTGCTATTCTCTGATGTAGTGAGTTATATCCACTCCTGAATATTGTGGGGGAAAGATAGTATCATCTCGGATCTATCATAGACGTTGCAGAGGGAAAATTTAAAACGCTCAATAACAAAATGGAAATTGAATAAGGTGAAGATGTTTTTTTTAATTTGGTCTGAGAAGAAGGGAAAAAGCCCTGTGCAGACTCAGGACACTGGGAGTTCATTTCATTTCAGCTCTTTATTGTGACCCCAGCATGATGATACAAGGCGCCAAAACTGAACTATAGAACCCCTCTAATAACCCCAACTTTTATACCATATTACACAATAGATCTTCCTGCCTGTGTACACTATTGGTTTAAACTGACTGGATCTAGCAGCTGGCACCTTAGCTGCATATTGGCTGATTACAGTGCTGGATTACGATCCTGCCTTGGACCTGAAGCTCGGTACTCAACTGATCTACAGACACAGCACTGACAATGGAATACTGTTTTGCTAGAGGCTTTCTCATCCCTATATGGTGTTTCATGTTTGGTCAAACCACACTAATCAGCTACTAAGCTCACAGCGCTATATATACATTTACTTCTTGTTAAAAAAAAAAGAGTTGGGCTTTTGTTATACACTACTGTGGCCTTCAGTGAGGCTTAACCTCCAAGTCTGAGCTTTCCAAACTAGCTTTCTTTTCCTGTCTGGCAAGGGAAATCAGTTTCTCAGACATGCCAGGAGGTTCTTGAAGGTGGGGGTGGGATCAATGCATTGCATCCTCCTGATCCTGGATGGGGGATTACCCAGCCCTGATCTGGGTCATGCAAAGGCAGCTATGGCCTAGCTTGGGCTGGCCTACCTTACCACAGTAATGTTTCCTGCTATGGAGGACAACTGGAGTGAGTGATAGGGTTATCGACTCCCAGGTGGGGCCTTGAGTTCTGGAATTATGAATGATTTCCAGACTCCAGATATTAGTTCCTCTTTGGAACCTGGCAGAAATGACAACTTCAGTCTATATAGCATTACATTCCAGCTAAACTCCCTCCCATCTCCAAAGACCACTCTTCCCAGGAGACTATATCTAAGTCTCCAGGGATTTCCCAAGGTGGAGCTACTAACCATAGAGTGAATGAGTATTCTTTAACCACCTCTAGGTTTTTAAAACTGAATATATTCTTAAATTGTGACTGGAAACTGGGAAAGTAATTGCAGAAAAGATTGGGGAGTGCCCCCCTACCATCTGGGAGGCATGGAAGAGATCCTGTTGCATTTCCATCAGTAGATCCATAGGATCCAACCCAAAATACTTATGTTTGTATTTAAAGGGAAGAAAAGGAAATAAAGGATTCCAAGGACAAGTAAGTAGAAGATAGTATTTATTTGTTTTCTACTTTTCTAGACTAGAGTCAGGGGTACCTTACCTTGGATGTTAGTCCCAAACACAATCCCTTGCATTCTAGTTCAGGGATTTCAGGGAGCAAGTGCTGGGAAAGAGCTTCCTGTTTCTGAAAGCCTGAAGATCTGCTGCTAGTCATCAGAGAAGATGAAGAAGAAGGTGTTGTTGGGTTACAAGTGGGTTACAACAAGAGACACTAGGCTAATTGAGCCCATTAGTTTGACTGATTATGAACAGTTTCACATAGACTCTTGTGCTAGCTTGTACTTACCTTGCTATATAAAGCTACCATGGTTTTAAATTGTATGACTTTATACAGTTTTATTCTATTTTATTGTTTATAAACTTGTCTCTCATATTTTGTAAAGGCTATATGCAAATAAATAAATTTGCCCTTATGCACACAATATTTATAGAATAAATTAATATTATAGCAATTATTCTCCTACAGAATGTCAGCACATCAATTAAAGTCAATCTTTTTTGTTAGGTTGGCGATCAAGGACCACTAGGGCCAAGAGGAATCATGGGTCATACAGGACCACCAGGCAATACTGGAGCTCGGGGTCAGCCTGGGAAACAGGGTGTTCTGGGAGATAATGGTCTACCAGGGAAGCCAGGATCACCTGGACCTGCCGTGAGTCTTTATTTCTTAATACAATCATGTCCTACATTAAGCCACACCCTTCCAAGATCACTGAAGTCAATGGGCTTAGAATGGTGTAATTCTGCTTAGGATGGCATTGTGAAGCAGCTCAGAAGCACAGATGGTTCCTGAGGACTGGAATGAGTTATTTATATCTCACCCTTAGGCCAACAAGTCTAAGATTTGGTTTAGTGACTGTGAGATACGGGTACAAGAGCAACAGGTATCAGGACAAGAGAGTTGTGCTGTTCCTTCTTTCTAACACATATATTACTTTTAAGATTGTTCTTTTGTAGAATCTGATCTAACACCTCCTTATCTTAGAATAGAAGGTAGTGATAAAATTAAAAATGAGAGCATGCAATATTATTAAAAATGGCAGAAAAACTAGCAACATTAACTGTTCATAATCGTATTAAATACTCCCTGATGGCCAATCACATTAAGTTTTCATGCATCATTTTCATACAGGGGCCCCAATTCCCATCTGCTCATGTAACAGAAGTATGCAAAAGGATTATCTTGGAACAAATATCAATATTTACAAATGATGTGAGAAGGCACTGTGGCAGTGCATGTCCACTGAATGGTCAAATTCCTATGGGGCCTCCAGGTTCTCCTGGTTTACCTGGCCAACCGGGAATAAAAGTAAGTTGAAACAAAGTGTCTTTGAGGCTTATCTTCTTGAAAGCCAGTTGTCAGAGTCAGCTGCTGCCAAGGAAGCTGAAATTACAAAGAGTAGGTTGCATGACAGGATACTGTAATCATCCATCCATCCATCCATCCATCTTATTATATTCATATACCACCTTCCCTTGTGCTACAGGGTGGTTTACATGGAACTTTCATGAAACAGTACACTGTAAATAAACGTATTGGTTTGAACATATATAACAGTTTGATAACAGGAACTTGTGTCAAATAGAAATAATTTATAGAGTCCTATTTAACATTAGGACAGTTCTCCATTTTTCTGCACTGTGGTTTCTGTTCTTTTCTGTGAGTGATGATGGGAGAGATCTCTGGGTTCTAGTTGGTAGATTTGCTTACTTTCCTTGACTGGAGGCCTGGTGGAAGAAAAGGGACTGGTCAATGCCCTGCCATTTGGGCCACTGAGAAGGTGAAACCCTTCCAAGTCCATTGACCAGTGTCCTTAAAAGGGGGTAACTCTACTTAGGATGGCAAGGTTGCTCTGTCCCATGTACAACTTCCTTTGCTGTACTGAGAAAGCAGTGGAGCCTGGCACAGGTGAAGGGCTTGGAGCCTTCTTAGCAGCCTATTCTTAGCTGAGCAGTCTTGTTGCAGCTTCTGTGCAATTGCAGTCTTGGTTTTCAAGTAGTGTTTGGAGGGTGGAAATCACTCAGTGCTGTCCCTCTGAAAGCTGACATAATTTCTTATGTAAGGTGGCTAAATGTCAAATGTAGTTGGAACATTGTGAACACATGAACAGTAACAAGTGCAACTTTGCCCATCAAGTAAGAACTGGCCCTCAAACTTCTCATCTGCCTGCCAATGACATCAATGTCCAAACAAAACTGTTTATATGGTGTGCCCTGCTCAGGTTCTGGATTGTTTGTATTGTTTTTGCATTTACTCTGTACCATTAAAAGATTTAACTGACCATTTCTACACATCAAGCCTCTTCTCAAACATTTTTCTCCTGGCTAGTTGGAAACCCTATTCCTCTTTTTCTAATGATCGAAATCAAGGTTTCCAACCATGGTACAGAAGTACCTATGGTACTGTGAAGGACCCTCAATGGTATCACAGCATAGGGTGACCTTGGGCTCACCTTGGCGCTGATAAAGCTGTTCCGATATAGGTGATATAAGGGCTCTCCCAGCCTCACCCACCTCACAGGGTGTCTGTTGTGGGGAGAGGAAAGGGAAGGCGACAGTAAGCTGCTTTGAGCCTCCTTCGGGTAGAGAAAAGCGGCATATAAGAACCAACTCTTCTTCTTCTTCTTCTTCTTCTTCTTCTTCTTCTTCTTCTTCTTCTTCTTCTTCTTCTAATAATAATAATAATAATAATAATAATAATAATAATAATAATAATAGCAGCTGGGGAAGAGTCCTCCCACTCTGTGCCTGCTGTTTATGGCTCCAAATGAAGAGGATAGAAATAGTTTTTAATTAAAAAATAATTTCTAGCATTATTAGGGCAGATTGACTAACCCCCTCCCAAAGTGGTCAATGACGGGTCTGGAGGGGGTGGGAAGGGGAGGGCTCCCGGGTATTTAAACCTTTGCTGGCCAAGGCTTCTCTCACTTCTGGGGTGGCATGGCAGGGAGGTGTAGCCAGTTGACATCACTTCCTGGTACCTCAAAGCCTGAAAAATATTTAAGTGGTACCTTCATGGTCAAAAGGCTGAAAAAGGCTGATCTGCATTGTTAAACATCCCATTCATTTATGAGCTGCACTAGTATGATACTGATGTCCTTTTAGGGCACACCTGGACTGAATGGCCTTAATGGGGAACCTGGACCTGAAGGGTTGCATGGGGAACCTGGTGAGCCTGGAAACCAAGGACCAAAAGGTGAATTGTTTAGAGATATACAAAATAATTACTTTCCTACTTAATGTTAAATATATTTGAGGAGTTTTATGTATAAAACCTAGAAAGGGAATAATTAAGATTTTGTTTTAATATTAAGGAGACCACGGACAGAAAGGAGACAAAGGTGATAAAGGTTATGGAATAATTGGTTTGCAAGGAAATCCAGGCTCAAGAGGTAATCTGTTTTTGTACATGAAAATTCTTTTCTCTCATCTTTCTATATCATATACTGCTGTATATCATATTCTGATACCATTATTTTTCACTGTACACTAAATATATCCTGGGAATATGGGTCATAAAGCAGAATGGAACATGCTGCCTCTAGGGCTGATTATTATGGGAAAGTGTATATGCATGGACAGTGTCAAATAAATTTGGCCTATAGCGCTCCCGGAGGCTGTTTGAGGTAGGGGAAATGGTACAGGTGACAAGAGGTTTTGATATTGTATTTCTGGATAGAACTTTGTTTCTTTTACAAGAATGCTTTCCTGAACTATTCTCTTTAGTACATTTTGTGAAATGATAGATGGGTGTGGTTTAGGTGTGTGGCATGTAGACCATTCCACAGTGTAGGAACCACCACAGAGAATGCTTGTGAAAAACAACAGTATGCTTATAGGACATACTCTAGTCACAGTTAAGGCTGGAAAATCCTATTGTTATTAATGGGAAAGATGTAAGCAAATACAGAGTTTTCTCTTTAAATAATGGGACAAGTTTAGTCTTGACTGAGGCATTATAAACCATGATGACTTCTTAAAATTTATCATCCAAACAAAATAAATTGCTGTCCAAAGTGTTATCTCCTAAATTGAGCATAGGTTATAGTGGTTGTATCTGTGTGTGTGTGTGGGGGGGGGGGGTCGGGGTTGGCTTCAGTGTGTGTGTGTGTGTGTGTGTGTGTGTGTGAGAGAGAGAGAGAGAGAGTGCCACCCCCTTTGATGGAAATCCTTGAATCTATGGGATCCAAGCTATGGATTACACATACTTCATCAGGATTTATTTCTATCTGCAAGGATATATATTAAAATTGTAATCTGTTTAAACTTCTTGTCCATATAGACAAGGTGATATGTGGCAGGAGCCAAAGCTGCACACCTTTTAAGATTATTGCTTTTGTTTGGAAAATTAAGGGTATCCCCAGTTACCTTGTGTTGAACTTGTTGGATTATACCCATATTGCTTGGATTATACCCATATTGGCTGGATTATACCCATATTATTTTCTTTTCCAACCCCTCCCCCCCCAGGTGAACGTGGCAGAGGTGGATTTGCTTTTGATGGCCTGCCAGGCCAACCTGGCCCACGGGGATATCATGGCCAGCCTGGTTTGAGAGGATACCCAGGATCTAGAGGTGCACCAGGCTTATGTAAAAGAGGGTGTGACTCTGTTCTTCCCAACAGTGTTAACCGGGAACCAGTGCACAAACTGTAAACAGCTGAATTCGTAGAAGCCTTTGATGCGTAAAGAGGAAGAGGGCTTTTATAGAAGAAGAAAGTGCTTATTTCCTTTTAACACAAAAACCCTTGTAGTGTGTCTCCCTTTAATTTGGGTGCCATTTTACTTTGGGTGAATGATCAAAAGGATTGTAATCTTCTCATTGCTGGCCTTAGGTTTGAGAAACAGTTTCATTTAATGACACACGTTCGCTAAGAATGATTATTCCACAGTGAAATTCTACAGTTACTTGTTAAACACATCGTGAATGAAACCAAACTAAAATTTAGGAACAAAACATTCTATATTTATGTATGAAATAAGTTTTTAAACTCTCATAAAAATCATTCTTTAAAATACAATGATCATCACAGTTTGGTTTTTGACCACCTTTTATTTAATCTGTTAAATTATACTTAACACCATTCATGCATGTAAACACACCTTTGGGATGTTTGCGACGTCATGTGGAGGGGGCTGTAAAAGCCACCAACATGCAAAGGCCGTCCAGGAACATTTTCCTCATGTGGAAATAGCCTTAGTATTTACTTAATTTACAGCCCATTTTTCTCACTCAGTATCATGACACATTATAAAATAGAATGAAAAATTCAGTCAGATAGCATATAATATCAAGTAAACAATATAGTAGGTTTGGACAGCAGTGCCAATAAACAAACAGGGCCAGGTCTCCTTCCTTCCTTGTGTCCCTCTGCAGTAAAGAACCACATGCACTGATGCTGCTAGGACAATGTAAATGGCAATGCAGAGAAGTTCCCTAAGAGGTAAGGCTGCTCTCCTTGTTTGCTGAAAATGGCCCTTCTCAATGTTACCTATACATGCAATGTTTTGCAACTACTTTAAACAGAATAAGCTATGGAAACTAGGGATGCCAGCCTCTAGGTGGAATCTCCCAGGATTACAGCCCATTTCCACACTACAGAGAATGGTTAAACTGGAGGATATGTATCCTTTGGACTCCACTGAGGACCCTGTCCCCCCCAGGCTCCATCCCCAAATCTCCAAGAGTTTCCCAACCTGGATCTGGCAGCTCTACAGCTCCCATCCTGGCAATCCTAAACTTTCGTATTCTGATAGTCCTGTTCAAAATTTACCCTGAGGTTTTAAATGAGAAAAGGACACAGTTCTCTGTGGAAGTTTGCCCACTGTGGGGCAGCACAAGACCGTCCTCAGACTGCTACTCCTGCAACCTCCTCCACTCAGCATCACAGAGGGACCTAAATAGAATCTCTATTTGCTCATTTGTCTCTTAAACAAATTTAATTAAATCAAATGTAGTTCAGTAAGGATTTCCAAAGTAATTCTGAGTTAGTCTTTTTAATACTTCAGTCGTAATTTTGCCTCTCACTCCTTCTTGAAATGGAGGCAGAATGGCTGCAGTATTTTGTGCAACTAGCTATTGCAGTTTGCATTCTAGGAAGATGCGGACAATAAGCCCTGGAAATAAGTTTGAATAAGTGGGCCCAAGACCAGATGAGCCCAACAGGCATGTGTGCTTTCATCACGCAATGATGGCTGCAGATGAAGTCTGCAGTAAACATCACCGCCCCACTGTGTGGCTCCAGCTTCTTCAGTGCATCGCCAGACCAGAACACTCATCCCCTTGCTCTGTAAGTCCCATTGCTAGGCTAGTCACCATCTGTTGCGGATGATTCAACATTATTGGCCTGGAAAATGCAATATGGACAATGTTCAGCATTACATCTCCTGTTGGTTCACTCACAACTCCAGCTGAAACTCATCCCCTTCCCTCTATCTTCTGGCTTCCCTGCCAATTTGACTTTCTAGTAAAGAGTAAGTGTTAAATACCCACAGCCTCCCTCCGTGCACTCAAAAGCAACTCTGGATCTTGACTAATGGTTCTGAAACTATTTGGAAGGGTGAACCACTTCTAAACTTGCCGTATGTTTCATGGCCTTCTTGAAAAAAATAACTTTCCTTTTCTTGCAAACCAGCATAAAAAGCCAGAATTCCAAACCAATTAACTATTAACTAGCTTACATTTTATTTTTAATGTTTGTAAATATATGGCAAAAATCAGGAGGCTGCATGAAGCATTCATACCTGTTTCTTATAACATGCAAAGGCAAATTTACATTTGGCATTGTATGCACTGGATCTGCTGCCAATCACACCTACATGGAAAGCACATATGACAGACTGCAGTTTTAAAAGCTTATAAGAGATTTACAAATAGGTGAAAGACTGCAAAGGGTTAAATCTTCACAAAAACAGAAAGTCTTGAGTACAGACTGCTCCAAGCAATCTGATTGGTTAGTATCAGTTACGCAGAGAAAGACTTCTGAACTGGATTCTGAGGATAATTCAGTCTGATTTCAGCCCCACCTGAGGAGAGTTCAAAGGCTGACAGTTTCAGAATTGAGCCCTGACTGAGTGCAGTTTAACACAGACAGGAGAACTGGGGAAAGTTGGAAGGGTGAGTGGGTAGTTAGACAGAGACTCACATTCAGGCCTAGGAAAGGAGATAGATCTTCTAGTGAGAGAAGTTCCCTGCCCATGGGTGATAGCTCTGAAGACTGCAGAGATCCCTGATCTGGTGTAGTTAGAAATTGCCTTTAGAGATCTTAAGAGTCAGGAGAAGAGGTTTGGGTACTGGAAAGAGTGTACTGGCCTTCTGGAACCCAAAAGAGTCAGAGAATACTCAAAGTGTACTGGAGTGTATGAGAAACACTGGAACAAAAGCCTCTTCAGTTCAGTTCAGCTTATTAATATGTTCAATGACCACATAAAATATATGTATAAACAAAAGCTTCTAAACATAGAGGTTTAAGAAACTGCATAGCTTAAGAAACTCTTATTAGCCCGAAACATAAGAACTAAAGACTGGGTATGTACTGATTTTACTTCAGAATTTCCAACCCCTGCTTTTACCTGACCTTTCACCTCTGGGTTAAATAAATATTATGTTATTTTGGAATATAAAAAACATCTCAAGTGCGTTTTCAGTATCTTAAGTTAAAGGAGGATTCCTTCCTTAGATTCCTGGGCTGAACCAGCAGTAAAAATGGGACAGCCAAAGTTTTTCAAGGAAGAAGAAAACAGCCACTAGGGCTGTTCAGAAAGAAAAATGGAGGGGAAAATCTTGCCTCCAAAGGAGGGAAGAGGATGGGGCTGTTATGGCTGACTTTTACAAATGTATGAATACAAACAGCAGAATAAAACTTTGTTGGTCTTAAAGGTGCCACTGGATTCAGACTTCATTCACCTAAAATTCCCACGTGCAAAGTGGCTTTGATTCTGTAGGAAAGCTGAAGGACAAGCAGAGAAGGGGAGAGTGCATTCTCACTCAGCAAGAAAAGCATACAAGGCACAGAAAACCAGTACTGGCGAGAATGAGGGTAGATGAAATGGATCTGTATTAGAGTTTATCCCCATCTTTTCTCCAACAGCCTGCAGAAAATATGCGTGGTTCTTCCCTCTTCAAATCCCAGACAAACCCAGGTAGGTAACCAGTGCTCTTACCAGGGCTTGATTCAGACCTGAGCAACACTGGTGCTGCTCTTAGATGAGAAACAGGTGTGGACTACTCCTTGTTGTCTCCCACTTTCCCCCTTGGCTACGGGTATTTGTAGAATGAAAGCTCTTACCAGTGCTGAAGCTCTAGCTATGTTTGCAGAAGCAACACTGCATGCAATTGAGCAAAATCAAAAGTACCCCGGCACTCTGCACAGGGAAGGCAAACTCCCAGTAAAACTTCCACCCCAAAGCACAAACAAGAATTGCAGTGGACATAGAACTGCACATGGTATTGTCTAGCTGCTGGAGTAATTTGTTACAGATGCTCCAGGAAAAAATCAATTTTGCAAATGCAAAACAATGCAGAACTAGAAAAGGTATAAGCATGCTATTTATGGAATCTATGTCTAATCAACAGCTTTCCTAGAATTGTCAACCTCCAGATGTGGGCTGGAGAACTCCTAGAATTAAAACTAAAGCCCATTCCGCACAGGTTTAATGTAGCAGGAGTGTGGCAAATTGTAATCGCTACTAAAATGCAGTTATGCACAACGTCGTACACAATCTGCCACACTCCTGAAACAGTCCCGCTAGAAGCGCTTCGTTGTAGTGCTTCCAGGGAAATCCCAAAAAGTGGATTCACCCTCTGGAAAACGCTACACTCTTGCAACCAATCTGCAACACTAGCGAAAAAGTTCTGTGCGTTACCATTGTTGCGGTTTCAGCAAAGTCCCTCCCACTGGCTCTCTCCTCTGATCTTCCGGCGAAGCGATCGCCATTTTTTTTTCTCGGAGCGAGCGGAGAGCAACGAACCGGCAAGCCTTCATTCAACCAGCGAGGCTTCTCAGGCTGCAGTCCCTCCACAGAGCTGCTTTAAGTCACCAAGCACAACACAACCCCATTTGCAAGTTCCCTTTATTTTCGGCCGAAAATCGCGCCCATGCACGGGGGGAGGGGTTTCACTCGGGGAAGCGTGGCAACAATGAAACGGCAGCTCACATGCCAGCTGCCAGCTAGATGGGTCTCTACGTTAGAAAGAATCAAGGCATATTCGTTGCAACGTGTGTTTTTCTTTTTTTTTTAAACTTGTTCTTAAAGGCAAAGGGGCTTTTCCAGAGCATGGTAAAAACCGCCCATTAGCTGCTCGTTTGATTGACGGCCAGGGGTGGGACAAAGCACGGCAAATATGGCTTCCTTTCTAGCGATTTTTGCCGAGACCGGAAACCTGTGGGAAACTATTGAAACGCAACTGGATTCCACTACAAAGCCTTTGTAATGCAAAGCTGCTGTAGCAGGCCAACCAGTCACTTTTAAATTATACTGTGGATCAGAAGCAAATACCATCGCAACTGCAATAGCCAAAACTCTGAAGTGGTCAATTGCCCTGTATTCAGATATAGATCATGCTGATTGCTTTTGGAAGTGCCCACATCAAACTATAAAGTGATGTGGTGGCCCATTTCCATACTTAGAAATGAGTACAAGCTTCTTTTTATGTTTTATACTTTTATGCAATGCAGGCTTTAGGGACCTCTCAGTCTTGATGAGGGCAGCCCCTGAACCTAAGATGCCACCTGGCATTCACTTGACCTATAATGAGGGGATTAT
This sequence comes from Paroedura picta, assembly GCF_049243985.1. Taxonomy (NCBI): domain Eukaryota; kingdom Metazoa; phylum Chordata; class Lepidosauria; order Squamata; family Gekkonidae; genus Paroedura; species Paroedura picta. The sequence goes on from NC_135369.1 coordinate 150,368,518, forward strand.
AGCCTTGAAAGAACCACACAGGGACAGGCTTATTTCCGGGGTAAGCCTGGCTTGATTGTTTCTATGTTTTCTTTCCAACAGGCTATTCAGTATTACGTAGCAAAGTTCTGGAGAGCCTGAGGCCTGAGAAAGCATAACAGTTAAAAAACAGGTTTCTTGTTTGATTGATTCAGACTTATAAAATGGAACGGAAAGGCTTTTAACTCTTTTTTGGCAGGAACAATGCCCAAACCCCCTTTTTTTCATGCTCCTAATGCTACTTAAGTTCAGTGGGCATGATCGAATCATGTTCAGACTTCTGGAAGCTGATTGTGGCAGTTTGCTGGCAGACTGAAAGAAAAGGCATTCGTGATTTTAGTTAGCAGCTTTTAAAAAAAGAACTCCATATCAATTAAGTTAACCACCAAAAACACACAAACACACACACACACACTAGGATTATGGGAGTTACATGTATCCTTTTGTTGGCAAAATGTTTTCAGGTTCTCATTGAAAAAACAGTTCACTGTTGACTTTCCAGGCACAGACAGTATTTCAGGAAACAACCACTTTCCTTTCTGCCCCTTTATTTGTAACAGCTTTGGCAAAACATCAGTATGTCTAATTCTTAACGGGGATGTGGATACCTAAATCCAGAAACTGGTGCCATACAGACATTTCTATAAATCTGAAAAATGTTCCATGTTTACAGAAAAATCTGAAATCTAAAAAAATATGTTGGGTTTAACCACCACAAAGTTCATAGAAGCAGCCCCTCTGGCTTTAAAAAATGAATGCCTTCAGTGGGCATTGCCAGCTTTGGTTTCTGACAGGCAGGGGGAGGACTAGGTCACTTTCCAGGGCTGTTTGGGCCTTTGATGAAGGATTCAAAAGTGCCAGGTTGTTGACAAGTTGGTAAAATGCGGTATTCTTGTTCAGTGGTCCCCAACCTTTTTATCACCAGGTACCAGTCAATGCTTGACAATTTTACTGAGGCCTGGGGGGGGGGGTAGTCTTTTGTCGAGGGATGTTGCTGCCGCTGCCTGAGCCCCTGCTCCACTTGCTTTCCCGCCGGCGCCCCTGACTTCCCGCTGCCTGCTGGGGGGCGCTGCCAGCAGCAGCTGTGCAGTGCCATGCTGAGGGGGAGCCCCGACCCTGGTGGCCACTGGAGAGCAACAAAGTGAGCCGGCAGCAGAGTTGCAGGGCAGCCCCTGAGGTAGCAGCCATGGAGGAGGACGAGGAAGAGTTGCGACCCAGTACTGACTGATCCACGGACCAGTACCGGTCCCCAGACCGGAGGTTGGGGACCACTGTTCTTGTTGACAAGTTGGAAAAATGTGGTATGGATCGATAACTGGTTGACTGATCGTACCCAAAGGGTACTTGTAAATGGTTCAGCATCCTCTTTAGAAGAGTGAAAAGTGTTGTTCAACATATTTATAAATTATTTGGATGTGGGATTAGAGGGGATACTTATTAAATTTGCAGATGATACTAAACTGGGAGCGGTAGCAAACACAAGAGAAGATAATTAGAATACAGGATGATCTTGATAGGCTCGAGAAGTGGGCTAAACTAAATAAAATGAAATTCAATAGGGACAAATGTAAAGTTCTGCATTTAGGTAGGAAAAACCATTTACACTAATATAGGATGGGGAAGACTTGTCTGGGCAGTAGTATGTGTGAAAAGGATCTAGGAGTCTTAGTAGACCATACATTGAACATGAGTCAGCAGTGTGACTCGGTGGCTATAAAGGCAAATGGGATTTGGGGCTGTATCAAACAGTGTATCATGTCCAGATCATGGGAGGTGATGGTACCGCTTTATTCTGCTCTGGTTTGGCCTCACTTGGAGTCCTGTGTTCAGTTTTGGGCACCACAGTTGAAGGGGGATGTAGACAAAAGAGGAGGGCAACAAAGATGGTGAGGGGTTTGGAAACCAAGAGGTATGAGGAAAGGTTGGGAGAGTTTGGTCTGTTTAGCCTGGAGAGGAGACGACTGAGAGGGGATCTGATAACCGTCTTGAAATATTAAAAAGGCTGCCATATAGAGGATGGAGCAGAGTTGTTCTCTTGCCCTGGAGGGACGAACCAGAACCAATGGGATGAAATTAATTCAAAAGTAATTCTGTCTAAGCATCTGGAAGGAATTCCTGACAGTTAGAGCGGTTTCTCAGTGGAACAGGCTTTCTCGGGAGGTGGTGGATTTTCCATTTTGGAAATTTTTAAACAGAAGCTGGATAGCCACCTGATGGAGAGGCTGATTCTGTGAAGGTTCAAGAGTGTGGCAGGTTACAGTGGATGAGCGGTAGGGTTGTGATTGTCCGCATAGTGCAGGGGGTTGGACTAGATGACCCATGAGATCCCTTCCAGTTCTATGATTCTACGATAGGCCTTGTAGCAACTTCAGTGCAACTTAATGCCAGAATGAAGCATGGGAAGAAAGGATTTCCAGGAGATTTCCAGGAGAAGGGATTTCCAGCAGGAAGGAACAAGGAAATTTGTGTGTGTGTGTGTGTGTGTGTGTGTGTGTGAAATGACATGCCCTCCCACAAGTCCTTGAAGGTCCCCCAGTTGTTTGCACTAATAGTCATCAGTGCACAGTCTCAGATAGTAGTAGAATTTAGCCGTGACACTAAACAAAAGTGCTTCTGGATAAGGTGGATTCATCAGAAAGAAATATTTAGATGGTGAAACTTCTACAGCAATTACTCTCAGATCTCTTCCCGCAGCAGTCTCCTATTTCTTGAAATCAGGTATAAGGCTTCCCTGTTTGTTAGATACCAGTGAAGACAAAATCGGTACCATTTGTCTTGTATTTGTTTTCCTGTAAGGGTAAATTAAAAGCAGGATTTTCTGCCCTGGAACAGTAGCCCAGTGGTTTGGAAGATATCTAGCTGGGGGTTCTACTCTGGCTGGGTGGTGCTCCCCCTCCACACTTGTCCTTTCCACAGTTAACATTCTTACTACCATTTTAAACTTAATGCAGGTTTCCAAAATTTTGTCATTTTTTCCAGATGTTAATTATTTTAATAGAAACGTTTGGAGTAAATGCCAAGATTTGTAGGCAGCAGAGCTGAGACTTAAGATTTGGTTTGGCTGAGTAATGAATAAGAACATAAGAAGAGGCCCTCTGGATCAGACCAAGAGTCCATCTAGTCCAACCTCATTTTTGTTTCCAGCAGTGGCCAGCCAGATGTTTGCTGAAAGACCACAAGTAGCCATGAAGGTCACACTTTTGTTGCTTAGTCCCTATCAGAGGCATACCAATCCCCGAGGTTCTAATTAGACTTCAGGGCTAATAGCTATCGATGCACCTATCCTCCATAAATGTCTCTGGTTCTCTTTTAAGATTCAGTATGTTTATTATGTATTGAATTAAGAAGTACTTGGTTATGTTGCCTATCAATTTAATTGATTGATTCCAGTGAGAAGGATCTCTTTATTTTCTCCATGCCATTCATCATATGCCGTTTTAGCAATCTAGACTTTTTAATGCTCTTTCAGTAAATAGGACAAAGATGACATGAGAGAGAACTACTAATCATACGATATAAAGATGCTTAATTTCAGGCATGTGAACATAGTACCACAACTTAGAACTGGAGCGCAAGCAATTAAAATTAAGCTTCTGAGCATGTACAAGGATAATCTTAGTGTTTAACAAGAATAGTTTATCAAGAGATGGCATAGGGTGGTAGTTAGAGCAGGCTTTCTCATCCAGGGGTTCATGAAACCCTGGGGTTTCTTGATGGCCCTGGAGGGGTTTCCCAAATGGGTTGGGACTAGTTCCCCTCTGACTAACCTTTCCCTCTCTTTTTCCCACTCTTCTTGAAATTCTCCCTCCCAGGGGTAGTCAAACTGTGGCCCTCCAGATGTCCATGGACTACAATTCCCATGAGCCCCTGCCAGCAAATGCTTAGACCCTTAGTCCCAAGTTCCACATCTGTAGCAATCTGTTGTGGTGGTTTGCTCTTAGGCTTCTTTCTTTTCCCTAGAGGTGCATTTTATGGGTAGGTTGTTCCCTCTGCAGCAGGCAGGTAAGTAAGTCTCTTTTCCCAGAGCTGCTAACTGTGCCATGGATTTAGGTGAGTTAGTCTGCTGATTACAGAACTGAGGATTTTGGGAAACAGCATCGGCTGTAGTTGTTGAGCCACTGGAGTGCCTGTTATGGCGGATGTAGCTGGATCCAAGGCTCCTGCCCCTCCATGTGGCATCTTCTGTTCTGGATCCAATGTATGGACTTTGCACCAAAAACATTTTAATTGCTTCCTGAAGTTGTGAAAGCAGCATTTATTACAAAATCAGTCTTTGGTTTTATTCACTTCCAAATGGAGTCTCATGTGTGACTGGGTTTTTCACTTGTTCAGATTTTCCTGAAGTAACCCCAGGTTTGCTTCTCTTCAATGTTGAAATGTGACATGGTTCAAGGAGCTCTTTACATTTGTTAAAACTTTTATTGGGTGATATGACCATATATGGTCATGTTGACCTGCTCTCTCTCTCTCTCTCTCCCCCCCCCCCTCCAAAATGGCCAATGATGGGCCTGGAGGGAGTGGGAAGGGGAGGTGCCCCGGATGGGCAGGTACACAGCTAACAGATTCTGCACTGTCCCATCGTCACTCCTGGGGTTTCTCGAAGTCTAAAGAACATTTCTTTAGGATCATGGTCCATGGGGTCGCAATGGGTTGGACACGACTTCGCACCTAACAACAACAACAAAGGAACATTTCAGGGGTTTTTCAGTGATATATAAGTTGAGAAATCTGGGAGACTCAGGTTCAAATCCCCGCTTTGCCAGGGAAGCACACTAGTAACCTTGGCCTAGTCAGTCTAACACCCAAAGCACAGAGTTGCTGTTGTGAGGATAAGATAGAGGAGGGAGGAGCAATGGATATGATATATGATTGTTTAGCCACATGGTTTTCTTCTTTGATTACTACAGTGGAAAAATCTTTATTATCCTTTCTGAACTGCAGCAAACTGCACTGGAAAAGAAACTCTAGATGGCAACAGAATGCTCTAGAACAGTGGTCCCCAACATTTCTGAGGCTGGGGACCAGCAGGGTATCGGGCCGCGCCCGCGGAATCGGGCCGTGCCCGCAGGCCGCACCCGCACCCGCACGGCCCACGCCTGCGCATCGGGCCGCGCCCGCACGGGCCGCGCATGCGTGATGCGCGGCCCAGCCCTGATTCCCTCTCCCTGCCCTCCCGCAGTAAGAAGCTTCCTGGGCTGCAAGCTTGCGGCCTGGGAAGTTTTTTACTGCGGGGGGGGCGGGGAGAGGGAGCCGCGGCCCAGCGCCATGGCCTTCGCAGCCCGGCACCGGGCCGCGGCCCGCAGGTTGGGGACCACTGCTCTAGAACAGAATGTGATGCAACCTTCCTAATGCTCCGACCCTTTAATACTGTTCCTCATGTTGTTGTGACCCCCAACCATAAAATCATGCAAGTGTTCCTGACCCCCAGGTTGAGAACCACTGCAGTATAGGGTCTGATGCACTTCTATCCATGAAAGGAGAGCAATATCCATCCAATTTACCCTCATTCTATTTCTGTTGGGTGTACTGATGGGTGTGTGTGATTTGGCTGACAGTAAAGCAGTACAGTGGAAGGGGGAGGGAAGAAGGTTCCCCATCTTTCAGTTCTGCTTGAACTAGGTAGGAATCACCCTAAAATATATATGTTCAAAACCTTCCATGGTTGATGAATTTGCAGATTATTCCAGAGGCCTGCATAGATAGCATCCATTGTTTTTCCTGGGTGAAGGAGATTCATGGTTTATCTTCAAAGAACTTTTATCTTTCCATAAAAGGGCTTGTGGGTATTCATACATTCATAAGATTGATGTCCTACAAATAGAATTATTTGAGGTTATGTGTGATTCAAATTATGTATCCCACAGCACAGTACAATTTAATGGGATGGCTTCTCAAACCACCCAGGCATGTGGGCTGTGCGACAGATGCAGTCCCATCTTGGCTCCTTCATTTGCTGTGTTCTTAAAATGAAGCAGCTGAAGGGAGCCAGTCCTGGCCCAGTTTAAACAAGGAGACCAACTCCATCCAAAAGAGGAAAATGTCCTTTATTTAGATTCCCAAGTCCCTGCCAGATTTCCCATAAAATTTTCCTCAGAAGTGGCATCAGTTGTTCCACAAAGCTATAGCGTCATGGGCTAATGGACAAGATAAATTTGATTTATTCCCCCAAAGCATTCGCAGTTTGTTTTGTGGGAAATAATCTATGTAACCAAGGCAGATTCTTCTTCAAAATGGTCATTTTTACAAACAACAGTATATTATCAATTGTGTGTGTGTGGCAGAAGAGGCACCCTACCCATGTGACATGTCAATTCTACTCCCCTTATAATTACTTGCTACAATGCAGTTGTCATTTTGAGTTCCAGCCCTGTAATTGGCTTTTCAAATGCTGAAGTATAGGCAGGAAGGCTGTCTCTCAGGTACACTGGGCTCAGACCGTGTATGGCCTTGAAAATGATTACCAAAACCTTAAACTTAATCTGGAATTCAACTGGGAGTACAGGCCGGATGTGAGATCTCCATGATGTCTTAGTGAGAATCTTGGCTGTGGCATTCTGCACCAGTTGTAGTTTTCGGATCAAGGATAAGGGTAGACCTGTGTAGAGTGAGTTGCAGAAGTCCAGTCTAGAGGTGACCATCGCATGGATCGCTGTGGCTAGGTGTTCCGGGGCCAGGTAGGGTGCTAGTAGCTTGGCTTGGTGAAGGTGGTAATATGCCAGCTGCGCTACCTTTGTGACCTGGGCTTCCATTGTAAGGGATCACACCCAAATTCCTGGTGGAGTGAGTTACTGAGAGCTGCACACCATCCAGGGTGGCTAGACACGCTTCCTCCCATGGTCCCTTCCTACCCAGCCACAGGACCTCAGTCTTTGCAGGATCGAGCTTCAGATGACTCTGCTTGATGCATTTCATCACTGCTTCCAGGCACCTGGCTAAGGATTCTGGGGAAGAATCAGGGTGGTAACCCATCAGGAGGAAGAGCTGGGTGTCATCCACATATTGGTGGCAACCCAGCCCAAACCACCATACCAGCTGAGCCAAAGGGTGCATAAAGATGTTAGATAGGCGATAGGACTGTTCCTTGTAGCAGTGGTCCCCAACCCCCGTTCCGGGGACCGGTACCGGTCCGCAGTTCCTCCTCGTCCTCCTCCTTGACTGCTGTCTTGGGGGCTGCCCTGCCACTCTGCCACCAGCTCACCTTTGGTACTCTCCAGCGGCCGCCATGGCTGGGGCTCCCCCTTGGCATGGCACTGCGCAGCTGCTGCTGGCAGCGCCCCCCAGTGGGCGGTGGGAAGTCAGGGGAGCCGGGGCTCAGGCGGCGGTGACCTTCCCCCCCCCAGGCCTCAGTAAAATTGTCAAGCATTGACCGGTTTCCAGGGATAAAAAGGTTGAGGACCACTGCCTTGTAGGACTCCACATGTGAGCTGATGACACTTAGATACTCTCTTGCCTATTGCTATCCTCTGTCCAAGATCCAGTATACAGATACATCCAAAAACACACAGCTGCTATTTGCACAACTAATGATAATACCATTCATATCATATAAACCTATACATACAAACAACTAAGTTTACTGAGAATCAGTCAGTTTCTTCTGCCTTATTGAACAAGCCACTGCACAGTACTTTGCTACATCAGAAGTAATTTCGATAGAGTTATCACCTAGGAGAAGACAAGTATGAAAGTGGTCTGTTCTGCCATTCAGGCTTACATGCAAATGATTTAATTCCATTTCACCACTCATTTTAGCCTGGGCTCAGAAGTAGGTAAAGTAATTTATTTATTTCTATCTCATGTAGAAATATATTATTATTATTATTATAAGTATTATTATAAGTATTATTATTATTATTATTATTATTATTATTATTATTATTATTATTATTATTATTATTATATAATGATGATGTTGTATCAATCTACAGGGCTCAAGAGGTGACTGTTGTCGGAAAAAGATCCACAAATTAGTCCCACCACTGCAGTTCATGTGTGCATACATACTGTCTAATCATAGGATAGCATCCCAATGAAGTGGATTCCATAAGCATGCCTAAAGGTTTCTCTCTGGCTGCTGTGTTATCGACAGTTTACTGCCAGCAGGGAAGCTCACAGATTCAAGACCATTTGATGAAGCCCTTCCATATTTCTTTAGCCATAAGCTATTTTTCTCAAATGAAAGAGGATATTATGATACGGCTCTTAAGGCAAGGAAGCAAGCAGTTCCAAGAGGCAATTTAATAGTCTTTAGATAAACAAATAAAACAAGAGATAGCTCTGGGTACTGTGGTTAGTTTTTTCAGATTCAGGCCATGTGGCTAGCAATATCTGGAATACACTGCTGCATTTAAGAACTATCCCATGACAACCACAAGTAATAATTGGGATGGAAAATCACATCTTAACTCAGAAAATGGTGTAGTAGTACGACACTACTTTGTATCCCTTATAGAACAGCAACTCAAAACAGAGTTAATAAAAACCAGCAAAGGTTCTAAATTTAGATCTGTAACAGGCACACATTCAGTTAAGAGCACAACTTGGGTCCTTTTGAGTACTTCTACACCAGCATGGCATAGTGGTTAAAAAGCAGCGGACTCCCAATTTGTAGAACTGTGTTTGAGTCCCCACTCTTCCACATACAGCCAGCTGGGTGATCTTGGGCTAGTCACAGTTCTTTTACATCTGTTCTATTAGAGCTCTCTCAGTCACACTTCACTGGGTCTATTGTTGGGAGAGGAAGGGAAAGGTGTTTGTAAGCCACTTTAGTTAGTAAAAAGTGTAGTGAAAAATGAGGTATAAAAAACCACCACCACCACCTACTACTACTACTACTACTACTACTACTACTACTACTACTACTATTACAGGTTTGATTGTGGAAAGCTGGCTACTGACCTGACATCAGGAAGGTGAAAATTGGCACCAAACTTTAAAAAGCAAAACCATAACAATATTGCATCTTATCTATTTTATTTGGGGATTTTTATACTGTACTCTCATAAGTAGTCGCTTCGGGGCGATTTACAACAGATTTATTATTCATATAATATAGTTATAAATAATCAGTAACAGTTAAAATATTAAAAAGAACAGTAATTAAATTATGATTTCTATTATAAACCACTAGCTCCATGGGGGTGAGAAAAAGGGGGCGGGGAGGACGTCTCTTCTCTTCCCATCCTGAGGTCTTGGTATACCTATCAGATGGCCTGAGAAGGATGGCCAAGAGCAAGGTGACAGAGCTGGAAAAGGGAGAGCCTTCAAGCTGGCATCTCTGAACCTGTTGTTATCCTCTGCTGGAGCAGCTGTTTCCTTCAGGGCAAAGCCAGAATAAGTTGGTGTGAGCTGTCAGTGCTATCATGCCTCTCTAGGAATTGCTGGAAACTCTATGGTGTCACCTTGCATATGGGAAGGAAAAGGAAGAGTGAGGGAAGGAGAAATATGATGTCCCTCAGAAGTCTTTCCAGAGTGTAAGCTGCACGGAGCTTTTATTCCAATCCCATTCAATTCAATCCCTGCCGTCTACACAGAATGCACTTTCCGTTTTGATTTGGAGCGATTTAAATTTTCCCTTTGCAACAAACATGATTGATCCGGAGTCACCCTACCTTTTCCCTGCAATATTTAAGAGTGGAAATAACCCGCACTATTGGAAGAATCAGATTGAGAAAGCATGAGAAAGCACTCACAGTGGTAGAGAAGCCCTGATTGACCAGCTGACTCTGTGGTAGAGAACTCCTGAATGGCCAAGGCTGCCCAGGCTGTTATCTTTTCTTAAAGAGGAAGCCCTAATTTTTTCTCTGCAAAAGCTGCAGAAACCCTTACTTCTGTGGGTAGAGATGTTATTTGTCAGCTTATAGGATGGAATTCTGCTATGTGTCCACAAATAACTTGTCTCATTTTTGTACCCATGCTGGCAGCAGTATGAACTCTACCATAACTTTAGATTCCAGCTCTTTTTCTTTCTTTCTTTTGTGTGTGTTTAGGAGTTTTCAAATGAGAGACCTACAAGGACTTCTGAGGGACATCACATTTCTCCTTCCCTCTCTCTTCCTTTTCCTGAAAATCCATCCCCCATTTTGTTTCTTTTCTTTCTTCCCATCCATTATCTCTTTATCTGTCCCCTTGTCTTCAGCATTCCTTCCATTCCTGCCCCTATCAATGTATACCTGAAGAAACTTTGACCCAGTTGTGCGTTGGGAAACCCAGAACAACTTGCAAGGGGCATTTTCTCCTGTATCCTCCTCCCAACACTATTTCTTCTTTCCCTTTGGCTGGCAGCTCCCTGTTCTCACCTTTTTCTGCTTCCTTTTATCTGCTCCCCAATCAACAATAAATATTTATTTCATTTATATTTCACCCACACTGGAGGCCCAAATCAGTTTACATCATTCTCCTCTCACAGCAACTTTGGAAGGTAGGTTAGGCTAAGAGTGTGTAATTGGCCGAAGGTCATTGGGAACTTTTCCACAGTTATGATTTTCCAAGGTGCTTTCATCACCTCAAATTTTAAATGTAGACTCCGAATTTGTGCCTGGCATTCTGCATCTGTGCTCTTCTTCTGTCCCTGTCAGGACTCCAACCGCAGTATGTGTTTTACATTTTCATCAGGAGAGTGGGTGATCTCACCTCCCGTCGCCCCCCTTTTTTGCTTGAGCATGTACAATAATGCACTTGTGCTATATCACAATTAAAAATATCACCCACAGCAATTTATCATTCAAACACTTGCAGGTTGTGAGCTCCCATGCTTGAAGTACAATTTTGTGTTTTGTTTGGTTTTTGCTCCCTTTCTGTCCGAGGCAAGACTTATCACAAACCCTTCCCCCCCCCCCAATCCTTCAATTCACAAGGTACTTGAATTCCCCAGGGGGGGGTGAGTGGCTTTCTTGTGTTGATGTGTACTCAATCACCAGGCATACGTGAAGGCAAAGCATATTGGCTGACATTACACAAGTGTATCAGCATGATAGTTACAAAGTGCCCCCTTGTGTCTTAGATCATGAAAGTGCATTTAGTTGTTGCAGCAAGAGATGGGGGAGGCAGAGGGAGGAATGTGGGGTCCTACTTCTTGACAGCCTTACAACTCTGAACAACTGTTGACAGGTTCCCTCTTGAAGGAATCTTCTCATGGTAGCAGCAGAGAAAGATCAGGCAGAAAACGATACTATATAGGTTAACTCCATAGCGTTCCAATTTAACTGTATGTGCTGCTGAAGCAAGGTTAACTTTCTGGAGCATTCCCAGAAAGCAGGTGCTATTGTTAATGCACATTTGTGTCATTTATTTGATTTTTAGCCCACCACTCGTGGCGGGTTACATAAACAGATAAAACCCCAATAAAAACTAATCAACCCACAATAAAACAGATATAAGGTGGCAGCATAATCTCCACCCCCCACCACCAGCCAACCATTTTAGGGGATGGGTTAGCATGATGGTACCACCTAGCCCTCTTGTGGCGCAGAGTGGTAAGGCAGCCATCTGAAAGCTCTGCCCATGAGGCTGGGAGTTCAATCCCAGCAGCCGGCTCAAGGTTGACTCAGCCTTCCATCCTTCCGAGGTCGGTAAAATGAGTACCCAGCTTGCTGGGGGATAAACGGTAATGACTGGGGAAGGCACTGGCAAACCACCCTGTATTGAGTCTGCCATGAAAACGCTAGAGGGCGTCACCCCAAGGGTCAGACTTGACTCGGTGCTTGCACAGGGGATACCTTTACCTTTACCTTACCACCTAGCCCAAGGAGGGGGCCCTGTTCTTCCTAGCCCTGGCCTCAGGCAAAGACGGGGTGGAAGAGCTTCGTTTTACAGGCCCTGTGGAATTTTGACAGCTCCACCAGGGCCCTCAGCATTTCTGGGAGTTTTTTTTTTTTTTAAGAGAGGGGGCAGGCAGGAGCGGGGGCAGATAGTAGATGGAGTATCTATGGTAACATCACTTGAGACAGGAATGGAGGAGGAGGTAGACTTGAATTGAGCTTCCTCATTGGATAACTGCAAATCGTTTTTCAAGGGGAGGAGAAGAAACTGCAGTTTCTGAAGATTCTCAAACCATGCAGCAAACTGGGATTGCATTTGCATCTGCTCCGTAAGAGACAGATTTTTGTGTAAAAGGTTTGTTATTCCATAGGAAGATTAGAGTGGCATTTTTGACGACTGTGGAAACAATGAGTGAACTTCCACAACAAAGTGGGGATTTGAACCCAGATGCTAGTCTGAAACTCTAACCATTACAGCACACTGGCTTTTGTGGGATGGCTGCTATTGAACTGTAGCCAGTCCTATGTGAGTTTTGCAAGTAGGGTTGCCAGGTTTTTTAGTCCAGATTCCTTGGTCCTGCTTTCTGGACACACCTTGCCCCCCCCCCAGCCTCTCCCAAATTGGAAGAATGACATGATGTGCTGACCTCACCCAGGAGGAGTGTCAGTACATCGGAGGTGGGTGTATGTGGGAGGTGATTCTCTGGTTTGGGGGCAAAACTATGGTTAGAAGCTAATTCTACCATAGAGTTTTGCCCAAAAGCCAAAATGTCACCCCTGAACATCACTCCTGGGTGATATAGGCACATTGTTCCTGGAAAGGGTCCCTCTATCTCCTGCCTGGAAAGCTGGCAGAACTGTTGTGTTGTGCAATTCTCACAATGACCACTAAAGTGGGCATTTGTTTCTTAAAGTTACAGGTGTTGCTTCTGTTAGTTTTGGAGTTTGTGTGTGGGGGTTATCCCCCAGTGTATTTTTCTCTTTTTATGATTTCAGATTTTCTCATAACTTGGGTATTTTCCAAGTTTTAGAAAGACATATCCGGCCTGTGCCCAGCTCTGATTTCTTGATTTAAGTGTTCACAGATTTGGTCATGTTGAAAATTAGCTGTATTGATATTTTCTTATATCCATAAAGTTTTGCAAAACACCCTGATTTAAGCCTCTGTTAACATGGTGGAATGAGCGATTCAGGGTTTTTTTTTTTTAGTTGAAAGTGATTTAACTTTATGTTACAGCTCCTTCCATGGATGGGTTCTGTCCAAATAACTTTGGCCATAAACCCAGAACAGTTTTAGAATAATTGCAGTCAACCACAAAATTTAGACTTTAGTGGAAATTCCAAATTTCCATATTGAAATATGATAATTAAACACGAGTTGACATCTGGACTGGCTAAAGTTTCCCCTAACACTGATTCTCACCAATAGCATATGCCAGTTCAGTATGTATTTGGTTTACCATCATTGATTTGAATCACTACGACACAGATGTGGATGGAAATTAAAATATATCAATGAAACCAGATTTCATTGTTAAGGATATGCAACCTGATCCCATGCATATTCAGCCTTTCTGAAGGTGATCTTAACTGAAGATCAGGTGATCTTAACTGAAACTCAATTCACTGGGAAGGTTTTGTTTTGTTTTGGTTTTTTTTTTTGCAATTAGGACTGCAATCCTATGCTGGAAACCCATTCCTTAATTCCTTAATCAGAAACCCATTCCTTAATCAGAATTCAGGATGGGAATACAACAGAATTTACTTCACGATAAATGTCTTCATGATTTGAGCGTAAACTAGCACGGATGACAATCCATAGATAACTAAACAGACTAGCGCAATAGATTAAACAGGTTTGTGCACTGACGGTCACTACTGCTGGTTTGTTTCTTGTCAAACGCTCGCACGGAACAATTCTCCATTCGTTTTGGATGACGTCCTAGAATCTGCTGTTCCGCTTCACTTCGAAGGTCCGTTCCCTCCCACTTAAAAACCAAACCGAACCAAAACAAAAAAAACCCTTTCTACGAACAGCCCCCCCCCCCGAACAAAAAAACAACAAAACAACTGACAGCAAGGCGAAATCTGGGCTTTCGGCTGTGTCCCTCTGCTCTTTGTGTTTTTGGCGGGGCTCCGTTCAAAAGAGCGCCTTTGCTTTCGGGCTCCGCCAGCCCAGGATGCTGTAGCGGAGCGCGACAGGACCGGAGAGCGCCTCAGGAGGTCGATTCCCGCGCGCAACCTCCTGGCGCCCAAACCCGCCGGCCCCCGGCCCTTCCCCTCGCCTCTCTCGGCCTCTCTCCACGTGGAGGCGCCGCCGGGGCTCCCAGGCTGCCCTTTCCCCGCCCCTCCCCGCGGGCTTTCTTATCTCCCGGCCCCGCCCCCAGCAAAGTGCCGAGCAAGAAAAATGTCAGTGGAAAGTTGCGGGCGGGCTGTTCCGTTGAGCAGGCTGTAGCTGGGGATACCCGGAGGAGAAGAGGGAAGGGTCGGGGCTTCGGAGAGGACTCGCGCGGACTGGAATCTTTCTCCCTCCCAGTCTGGGCTGCTTTCTGGTTGCCTGCCTGCCTGCCTGCCTCAGTCCTTATCTCAACTTGGATGTCGCTGCAGTCCCCGGTAGGTAGGCTGCAGCCGCCTTAGCCGGTTTGTGCAAACGAAAGCAGGGAGGAGATCCGACGCAGGTTTGGATCGCTAGATGTGACAGGAACGATACTTGGTTTGGCTTGTTTCCCATTTTACTCAGGGGTTTCTAGTGGTGGGCTATGGAGTTTTTGGAGGCAAAGCTTAGCAATCCGCGTTTCTTTCCGGGAGTGGTTTTCTCTTGACAAGTGCGGTTTTGTTGGCAAAGTCAAAAGAGGAACCTTTTGGTACCTGATGGCTCAGCAAGCCTTGTGTTACAGTAATACCTGCATGCGGTTACAGGACTCTCCTTTTGAGCCAACTGTGCAAGCTTAGGAAAGTTTCCTCAGAAGTTACCCCATAGCTGTTCAGTAAGGTTTACCTCCAGGTAAGTGTGAGCAGCATCTCAGCCAAATCTGCCAACTGTTGGACAACCTTAAGGCATTTCCCCTTGGATGAAGCCTCCTGGGTGGCTAGTGATTCATGGATGTTCCTTGGCCACGGGGTACATTGACTTGGTGCTTCGGTGAGGATCCCAGGCTGCTGACCTTATGCGCATTCCTGGGGATGAGAGCCCCACGGATATCTGAGAGACTTCACTCCTAAGCAGTTGTGCCAGAAATGCTGCCTTAAGTTGATGTGTGATTCAGCGTCCCGGGAAGGGCATTTTGGCTGCCTCTGCAAAATAATGAGCTTGTTTCCTCTCTGGCATTTGTTATACTAACAAGAGCTTAAAAGCATTATTTGTTCAAAGGAAGCTTTCCTACATTTGTAATGCTTTTGCTGAGCTCCAGAAAATCCCTTGAAGCTAAGGAGGCATTGCTATGGAGTCTGATCCAAGGCAGGTTTACTCAGAAGGCCAAGTATTTCTACCTGTTTCCTGCGTAAAATAGGAATGCGATGACAGCTTTGGGTATCTCTTGAGAGTCACTCATCTGGGTCCCTTGCTTTAGTAAGTCTCAGTCTGTTGATGAAAAAGCTGCTTTTCTCTGGGGAAATGGGTCATCATGGAAATCTAAGTGTAGAAATTGGATGACCATTTTCCAGTCGCTTCAAGAACTCTTTGGTGGGGTGCAGGGAAACAGAGACATAATAATGGTGATTGTATCCCATCAAGTTGCAACTGACTTGTGATCCCAGGCTCCTGTGGTTTTCAAGGCAGGAGATGGACAGGTGTGTATTTCTTGGGAAAGAGGCAACTGGCTTTGTGATACACTATGCATACTTTAAAATGTTTACCTGCTTATCCTATGGCAAAGAAGACATTTGGGTAAAATGGAAGGACAGCATATAAACTTGGCTTATCTCTATGTGTGGAATTTGAATGTAGAAATCTTAGCTGTGTTTATTTTCATATTAAAACCACTACTTGGGAACTCTGTTGCTGGTGGGGGTTTTTTTAATGCTATAGTGTATTTGTACCATGCAGACTGCCTGTCTGAGCATTGGCAGTTCATTGGCACCAGAGAACAGATTGCCACATGCGAGCAAACACATGATGGCAGCTTGACAGTGGAAATCCAAGCCCGCTTGGCAGCTGCTCTTTGTGCTGAGGTACTTTCTGTGTGCCAAGGGGGGATGCAAATGCTTGCCATGTGCGGCATCTTTGACTTGTGGTCTGTGCTTTGGGGTGGCATCAAGAAATGACTAGATTTGTGTTATCTGTGGTTACATGGATTAGATTCAGTGCATCTTAGATTTCAAGAGGTTCCCACAGACTTGTGTGTTTGTGTGACAGAAAAAGCTTCATGGATCTTTGTTCTCCAGTGATATAAGGCAAGCTGGAAAGACCGGAACAAAATCTTGGATGGTTATTCTTGAGTTTAGATTGAACTCTGTCTGCTCAACTGGGCAAGCAAGGCCTTTCTACTTCTGTGGTTACGTTCTGATGTCACAATGAACTAAACTCTGAACTCAGCTTGCTTTGCTGGTACACCTCTGTCTCTGTGTTCTCTTCTTGATGCACAACTGTTCTTTTTTATCAAGCTCATTTTCATCACAATGTCGGCATTTAGAGTTCAGTGACTTGGACCTGGTTGATGATTAGTTTTGTATCAAGCTCCATGCATGAAGGGTAGACTGAGGGGGCATATATGAAGCTGCAGCTTGATTTAATATGCAAATGCAGCCTGACTGCATTTTGTGCGTTTCATTTTTATAACCTGCTTTTCTCTCCAATGGGAACCGAGGACAGTTTACAACAGCATTCTTTCCTCTTCTGTATTATGTCACAACTGCCCTGTAGAGTAAGGTTAGGCTGAGATGGTCTCAGCTGACCCAAGGTCACCTAATAAGTTTCCTTGTCAGAGTGGGAGGCCATTTTCAAACTTCCTTTGTATTCAGTTTTAGTAACCAGTTGCTAATAGATTTTTGTTGGCCATTTCAGATGGACCTGTTTTAGTAAATGTCTGCTTTCAGGATTTATTTACATGTTCATACAAACCCACTTGCATTGGTTTAGCAAAGTGTGGTTGAGCCACTTTTGAGGGAAAGTGCTTTCCTCTGTTTTCAACCCTTTGTTACATTCTGAATTGCTGTGGGGTGCTGTTCAAAGTGTCCATAGCACTTCCTATAGTGCTGCCCCCGCTTTCATGATCTTCCTTGGAATTTCTTTTAACATTCTAAGGTGATATAGCGCTAAACCAGTATAGCACTTGAGTGCTGTAGTTGGCACCATTGAGATGTCTTGATTTGAGTCAATGGAGTCAAGGCATTGAAAACTCTGAGGAAGATTGTGTGGGGAAAAAGGGATATGTGTGGGGGAAGTGGCATTGTTTGAACTAACCATAGTGCTTTAAAAAGGTAAAGGTAAAGGTATCCCCTGTGCAAGCACCGAGTCATGTCTGACCTTTGGGGTGACGCCCTCTAGCGTTTTCATGGCAGACTCAATACGGGGTGGTTTGCCAGTGCCTTCCCCAGTCATTACCGTTTATCCCCCAGCAAGCTGGGTACTCATTTTACCGACCTCGGAAGGATGGAAGGCTGAGTCAACCTTGAGCCGGCTGCTGGGATTGAACTCCCAACCTCATAGGCAAAGCTTTCAGGCGGCTGCCTTACCACTCTGTGCCACAAGAGGCTCTTAGTGCTTTAGAGAAGGCTAATTAATGGAAGGAAATTTGATGAAACCCCCACCCCTGTATCAGTTTACTTGAAATTGGGCCAACAGTGTGTAACATCCAGTCTAGAACAGTAATATGAAAATCTTTGCAACTGGAACCTGGCTCTCCAGATCCTAGGCTAATGCTAACCACTGTAGTACACTGGCTCTCCATATGTGTTTCACTTGTGTATACCTTAGATGCACATCAAATCGACTTTGGTGTTAATGATGATAGTGGTAGCAGATCTAAGCTCCTTGGTTAGTGTTAATGAGAATGAATTGATGCATATTTGCTATGTATACCAAAATATTTTCTTTTCTACAGGTTGTACTGAAAGGAGGTGGATATGGATATAATCAGAGTTTTCTCCTTCTTCCCTTCATGTTCATTCCAGCAGAGTGACCTGGTTTCAATGTGAGCTGAACACTGAGCTCATTACCTTGTGAAGCTGAGGATTATATTTCATTAATGTAGGATCTATCCTCTTGTCCTGTGTTACTAGTAAACTTTAAATCCAGGTTTTAGACTAAAACTCCCAGGTGTAAAAAAATTAGTATATAGACCTAGAATGAAAAAGGGGTCATTGGATAACTGTGTTTGGTCACTATTATATTAATGCACCATCTGGAAAATCTTGGCTTGGGAGTTCCCTTGGCCACTCAGTTCATGAGTAGGAAAGTGTATGGAATCCTGGCAAATATATTGCAGTTTCATAACACAGAAATTTGGACAGGGCAGGCTGCATAGATACTGTGTTGGAAGGAAACTTATATTTGCAAGGTTGGGGCAACATGTATTAATAGGTTTCTTCTGATATTGACCTATCCTAGAACCTTGGCTTCCAGATGTTATAAGAAAATTAGTTTACACTGATTTATTAGGGTCTCACATTTCATGTAAAATAGCCCACTAACATTTAGTGGTTTGTTCTATATTACATTAATTACATATGGACATCTTTCCTATAGCAATCTACCCTGCGGTTTGTTTTATGGTATGTGTAGTCCATCTTTTTACCAACATTTGCTCCTCAGGTGATTTACAAAAGTTCTGTTATTGTTTATAAACCAAAGGAGTTGTAGTAAAACCTTGAGAAAGACAAGGCAATTATGACTGGTCATCTGCATAGTTTCTTATTCATGATGGTACCAGAGTACCAAAGATGATGAGCTGTTAAAAGTTCAGCCTTCAGATGGTCCTTTCTCTCTTTCTTGGCTCTACTCTGTCCAATATTGCTTTCACATACTGTTGAAAATCTACATAAATTCTAGTAGTAGTAGTAGTAATATTCATTTGTATATAATCATAGGTCTTTACAAAGTATAAGAGATAATTTTATAACAATAAAATAGAATAAAATAATGGAAAATATAAAATTCAAATCCATAGACGTATGAAACAGCATGAAGAAAACAGAAAGTCAAGTGGGTTAAGAGCCTGCCTTAACAAACATGTATACTATATTCAAAGGTATTTAGTTTAAGGTCTTGTTTTTAAACTTTGAAGCTTACATCAACAGATGAAACATCTACAATAATAAACATAAAACAGCACTACCACTGCAAACTGTTTGCTGTACAAGCACAATAAACCATTCCATCTATCCCTCAATAAACATTCAATACCCAAGTCCCCCTAAAAGCCAGTAATATTGGTGTCCTCACTTCCTGTGTTAACCGTTCTAAACTATTGGTAGTGCAAGTGAAAAAGCCATTGGTTGAGTTGAGAATGGTTGAATACTTCAATGATAAAGCATTACAAGTAAGGCTGCACCTGTACATGGATACTGCATTATCATTGCACTCTGGCAATCATTTACAACGGGATTGTTTTGTTCACATAGAAAAAATTCAGTTCAAAAAAATCAATAGAATAATATCTGATAATCTGTAGATGTAGTCCAAGAGCCAATGAGAGGCATGCATTTGTTCTGTTGGGTTTGTACCAGGACAAGATGATCCTTCAGGGCTTTAGAGGTAAGAACCAGCATTTTGAATTGAGCCTGAACATGAATAAAGGTATTTTCGAACAGGGACTGTGTGTTTGTGCAACTGTTCCTTGGTTAAAAACTGAATAGCCACATTTTGGCCCTTGAGGGGGAGGGCCCTCCCCTTCAAGGACCACTAAGAGAGGTGGGATGCTGTCGGGAAGTGCCAGTGGGCCTCTGATTGGCCCTCACTGGGAGGGCCTTCCCCCACTGAGGGCAAGTATAGGCTCTTCCCTGTCCCTTTCTGCTACAGTCTGCATGTTGCCTTGCCGCTGCCATAGGGGCCTGCCATTCTCACTGGCTTCTTTCCCATTTTGCAAAGTGAGGAGTGCGAATGACCTTTCCCCTATATGTTGAATAAAATATTTTGTTATTTTTGATCTTTAAAAAGCCTTAAGTGCCATTTCAGTGGTTTAAGTTAAAAGGGCATCTCAGCCCTTCCCCTCGGCAAAATTTCATACTGTAATACAATGGGTCAACCATAGTTCTTCAGAAAAGAAGAAAAGCGATATATAGAACTGATCAGTCAGAAAGGGAAAGAAAAACAGAGAGAAAATCTTGCCACTGAGTGAGGGAAGTGGGTGAGGTTATCATAGCATCATAGCAGGATCAGCTTTCCCCCATGTAAGTGGCAAAACTTCCATGGGGGGCAGAATGGGGCGACGGGACTGTTATATGTGTATATTGCATTTTCCAGTGCTGTAAGATGGGGTTGTAGAGAGTTGTTAAAAGAATCTTCTTTTAAATATTTGCATACTTGTAACATTTTCTAGTGATGAGATCAACAATAAGTTCTGTAGAAACAAGACAGTGATTTTTATATAATACAGTGAACAGCAGGAACAGAAAAAAGTAGTTAGATGTTCTTTGAGAAATCATAATTTCCATTAAAGTGTAAGCTAATTTACTGTCAGTAGAGTCTTAAGTGGAGTTACACTTTTCAAACCTGATGAACTTAGTAAATCCTCAGTGGATTTAGTAGGATTTATTTATAAAATTGTTCTGTTAAAATTAAAATGGAATGATGTGAAGTTGGCCAGATGTGGTTCTGCATACTTGGAGTACCTAAGCAGGGTACTCAAGTAGTAAAACATCAAAGACTTCATTAAATGAATTAAAATTTTTGGCTCACCATGAAAAGTTTCAAATTGGTTCATGAATATGTTAAATGAGGCATAGGAATACATTTCCATCTGTATTCCAAGCATCCACATATGTTATTTTGTAGAATATGCTTGGTGATGAGTGCTAAGTTTTAATTCCCATGTTTTTATATTTTGATTGTTTTGACAGCATTTAAGACAGGTGCCAAGTGTAATTCCACATCTTTTTGAAAAAGTTGTAGTGTTACATCTATTACAAAGCTGTCTGCAATTTAGAATAGCCATTTTGTCTCACTGATTGGTTTGAAAATGTTTAATTTTCATTTGTACATATGGTATGTCCCTCTCTGGATGCCTTAAGTTGTCCATGTTA
The DNA here is from genome assembly GCF_049243985.1 of Paroedura picta. Taxonomy (NCBI): domain Eukaryota; kingdom Metazoa; phylum Chordata; class Lepidosauria; order Squamata; family Gekkonidae; genus Paroedura; species Paroedura picta. Next base: position 150,389,475 of record NC_135369.1, read on the forward strand.
CCTGTGCAGTCCTAAGAAAAGTTGATTTCAATGGACAGGCTGGAGTAACTGCTTAGGATTGCACTGTTGGTACATGAGAAGCTATGTTCTAAGATTTGGTATGGCACAGCAGAAATTATTTTACAGTCCTTGGTAAAAACATTTAAATGTTAAATAAACTTGTAAATGTGTCTCTTTCTTAAAACTATGCAGCTGGCAGCTGGCATATCATCAGTTCTTTTGAAAGAGCCTTGAATGCCGGCTTCCTTCCATATTAGCTGTTTTACTTGGATTAGTTTATGATCCTTGATAAAGAGGGGGATAACATATATTTTGGTTTTTTCATCGTTTTCTGAGAGCCATTAACCTAGGTCATTGTTACCGCCAACATCCTGGACTAGATTCTGGCATGGTACATAATTCATTTTCCAATAAATCATGCATCTCAAGCCAGGCTTTCCTATGCTGTGGCTCCCCTCCCTTGCCATCCTAATTACTAATTATCAGTTTCATTTCGCACAAAATAATCTTAAAATGGGTCAAATTCAATTGTTGATGTCTCTTGGCAGAACAAGCTGACTTTCTGACCAGAGACTTTTTGTGTTGAATATTGGCGCTCAACACAAAGTAGACATAGATTAAAAACATTTCCCTAAACTGTAGAAAGTTAGATGGGCAGTAGAGTTGTTATTAAAATACCTAAATGCAGATAAATTGGCACAAAAATAGCATAAACACCTGCCGAGTGCCTATTGAAAGAAATATTTTCTATCTTCAAGAACAGGCTTTCTCAACCCAGTGTTTTGTGAAACCCTGGGTTTCTTGATGGCCCTGGAAGGGTTTCCTGAATGGGTGGAAGTTACTTTTTGTATGTATTTTAAGTTTGTTAAACTTTTCTTGGGTGATATGGCCATATATGGTCATGGTAACTGCCCCTCCCCCCTTACCAAAATGGCTAATGATGAGCTTGGATGGGGTGGGCAGGGGAGGGGTCCTCGGTGGGTGTGTACACAGCTATGCTTCCCAACCGTGTTCTCCACAATCATACCACTTCTGGGGTATCTTGAAGCCTGAAGAATGCTTTAGGGGTTTCTCAATGGTAAAAAAGTTGAGAGGCTGCTCAAGAAGAACATACCAGAGTTTGGGACCGTTGCTGTAAAAGCCTTATTTTCCACCACTTCCATCCTTATTCTCTGCAGATAAGTGGTCTTGTCTAGATGTTAGTTGGTGCAAGATAAGTGTGTAATTTACTAGTTTGTCCAAAACAACTTATGAAAGTAATAGCTATTTCCATTCCATAATTGAAATGTCATATGATGATAAGTGAAAGGATGTCCAGGGCATATTCTGGTGTTACTCATTGTCTTGTTGCAGCAGAACATAATCCACCAGTATCAAAAGCTGAAGCCCCAGGTTGTGTATCTTCAGCATAGTTTGTATACAGTTGTTTTTAAGTGTTCAAAGCCCTTTGTGTACGGCTTTTCAGTTGTGCTCACAGCCCATTTGGCAAAGTAGAGTCATAGGCTCATACACTATGAAGGGGCCATACAGTCCATCTAGTCCAACCTCCAGGATCAATTTAAAGTATCCGTAATAAGTATCTGTCCAGCTGCTGCTTAAAAACTGCCATTGAGGAGGAGTTTACCACCTTCTTAGGCAGCAGATTCCATTGCTGAACTACTCTAACTGTAGAAAATAATAGTGGTATTATGGTAGAGGTCTGCTAAAGACCACCGGGCTAGGCTTGGATGAGATGCTCCTAGACAAGATTACAAAGTTTTCAGAGAGATGGGACCTAGTGGTCATAGTAGATTTCAGTTACCCAGGTATCTGTTGAAAGACCAGCTCTTCTAAAAATGAAAAGTCAAATAAATTCTTGACTTGTCTTGCTGACAACTTCATTTCCCAGAAAATGGAAGGGGCAACCAGGGGCTCTGCTGTTTTAGACTCGATTCTCACCAATAGGGAAGAACTGGTTGACAATATAAACGTTGTGGGCACACTTGGTAGTAGTGACCATGTGATTTTGGATTTCATGATCTTGGGGAAGAGAAAAGCTGTATGTGGTCATACATGCAGGCTGAACTTCAGGAGAGCAAATTTTAACAAACTTAGTTATGTTTGGTGGAATCCCGTAGTCAGAAAAAGGAGGAGATCGAAGTCCAAGAAGGTTGGGAGTGCCTCAGAAGTGAAATACTGAAGGCACAATGCAGACAATTCCCTTGAGAAGGAAAACTGGGAGGAACCTAAAGGAATCAGGATAACTCAATAAACAGCTTTCCAAAGAATCGGATAATAAAAAAGACTCACTTCAGAACTGGAAGGAGGACCTTATAACCAAGGAGGGATATAAACCGATAACCAATACATGTAGGAAGAGTATTAGGAAAGCTAAGTATGAGCTTAGGCTAGCAAGAAATGCTGAAAACAACAAAAAAGGTTCTTTAGTTATATTCCAAGTATGAAAAAGGCACATGGTGAGAAAATTGCGGAGAAGAAAGTGACATTGTAACAGGTGATGAAGAGAGGGCTGAACTGGTCAATTCTCCTTGGTCTTCTCTTGTGAGGGGAATTGTGCTCAACATGCAAAATCATTTCATGTGATGAGGGATGGGAGTTGTGGCCTAGAATCACTTTAGAAGTAGTCCATAAACACCTAGTTTCTTTAAATGAAACCCAGTCCTCTGGGCCAGATGAATTGCATCCAAGGGTACTAAAATAATGTGCAGATTTAATTTCTGAACCTCTGTGCATCATTCTTGACAATTCTTGGAGAACAGGTGAAGTGTCAGAAGATTGGAGGCGGGCAAATGTTGTTCCCATTTTCAAGAAGGAGAAAAATGAGGATCCGGGTAACTATCAGCCTGTCAGCTTGATGTCTATAGCTGGCAAAATTTTAGAACAAATCATCAGACAGTCGGTCCTTGAACAGCTAGAGTGAATGGCTTTAATTACTAAGAGTCAGCATGGCTTTCTCAAGAACAAGTCATGTCAGACTAATCTTATCTCTTTTTTTGTGAAAGTTACTACCTTGCTAGATCAGAGGAATGCTGTGGACATAGTTTACCTTGATTTCAGTAAGGCTTTTGATAAGATTCTGCATGATATTCTTATTGGCAAATTGGTAAAATGAGGTATGGATCCTGTTACTGTTAGATGGATCGAGAACTGATTGACAAATCGCATCCAAAAGGTACTTGTAAATGGTTCATCATTTTTTTGGAGGGGAGTGATTAGTGGAGTGTCTCAGATCTGTCCTGGGCCCTGTGTTGCTCAACATATTTATAAATGATTTGGATGAAGGAATAGAGGGGGAACTTACTAAATTTGCAGATGACACTAAACTGGGAGGGGTAGCAAACACACCAGAAGACAGAATCAGGATACAAGATGATCTTGACAGGCTAGAAAACAGGGCTGAAATGAATAAAATGAATTTCAATAGTGGTAAATGTAAAGTTCTTAATTTAGGTAGGAAAAATCATATGCATCACTATAGGATGGGTGAGAGTTATCTTGGGAGTAGTACCTGTGAAAAGGATCTGGGGGTCTTAGTAGACCAGACACTGAGCATCAATCAGCAGTGTGACTTGGTAGGTAAAAAGGCAAATTCTTCTGCTTCTCTCTGAGGTTCAGAGGTTGAAGATCTCTGCTGTGTGAGAACTGCTCCTGCTCCTCCTGAGTTCCCTGCCTGGGGGGCCTCAATCCTTCAGCTTTTCTACGTCCCGTGGGGAGGGAGAGGCCAGTCTCAGTGTTCTTCCACCTCCCTCCCCAATCTTGTGCCTGTTGTATTCCTGAATGCCAAGGGCTTGGCCCCTAGTAATAACAGTAACCAGGATAACAAAAACAATGACTGAAAAGTCAGTTTTGACCAATAAGTTATACCCAGAAGAAAATTAAAGTATATGGCTTGAACTGAATTTTTTTTTTAAAAAAAGAAGGTTCTGTGAAGATAATTTAATCTGTTGGTTTAATTTAAATCTGTTGGTCATTCCCGGCCCTCGGATTTTTCAGTCCTGGCCCCTACCTGGTGGAATGAGCTCCTGGAGGAGCTACAGGCCCTGTGGGAGCTTTCAGCATTCTGCAGGGCCTGCAAGATGGAACTCTTCTGCCAGGTCTATGGTTGAGGCCAGCGCGCTAAGGAAGATCTGCTTGACCTCCCTCAGGACAAAAGACATTGCTATGAGACTGGTGGACTTGGGGTTTTATCTGCCCTTCCTTACCTTCTTTTTTGGGGGACAGAATTGGGAATTTATGGGGTTTTTTGCCTTATCTTATTGTCTTTTATCTGCTGTATTTTAAGGGGTATGTTATTTGGGGGTTTTATACAGACGCTTGTAATCTGCCACGAGCCATTGAGAGTGGCAGGCAAAAAAATCTAATAAATAAATTAAAAATAACTCCCATCCACTTGGGAAACCCTTCTAGGGCCATAACCCACCCCCTGAATTTCACAAAACCCTGCTTGAGAAAGCCTACTCTATTTAGATCACTGATTGTAGATAGGTTATGTTCTTTTAGTAGATGTCTTCTTGTTATGCCAATAAAGTATTCTGTATCCTGTATTCAGTAGATGTCTTCCTATTGTGTCTGTGCTGATACTCTTGCCTTGAGGCCAAAGTAGACTTGAGAGCATCCACAGTTCTGATATGTGGATTTACTACCATTTAAAATCCTTTTAAAATAGCAGTGACATCCACAATATGTTATGGAAGGGGGATAGAGGGAAAGTAAGGTGCTTCCACCAAATCTTTGTGAGTTCCCTACTGCACAGTTGGACTGGTGTCTGGCACCACATTGCTGGTCCCATTCTGTGGCTGGAAACGCACAGAGTTTTTTTTTCCCTGGAGAGGCTGCTAGGAGAAGGGAAAGAAGGAAAACTGAAGCTGGGGGCAAATGAAGATAGTTCGGGTAGACAGAAGAGAAGGAAGTGGGGGAAAGGACTTTCAGTGAAGGGAAAGAGGAAATAGTGGTAGTCATGAAGGAATGGAATGCTTCCCCTTGCAAGTCTTTTTGGATCCTCCACTTTAATATCTATTTTTCAACAGATGGTTTCATCTGCGGAATAATGAACATCTATGCTTTCCAGTTCTGTTCTCTAGACATTACCACCAATTCCTAATCTCAGGGTGCATATGTGATATCCTAGAGACACCATGGATCCTCTGCGAAAGAGAGTTGGAAAGAGAGTTAGAGGGAAGAAAATCCATCAACTCCTCAGACAGGGCTTATCCAGGGGGAAAATAGGACAAAGAATAGATATCCTGTGCTAGGTAGGCTAGTCTATTTTAGGGAGATAGTAGGTTAGGAATTCCTAAGAAGATCAAGGTGGGATCTTGAGATCAAGTGACCTTGATTCTGAGTCCTTGTTTCTGGGCCAGTGTGGAGACTAAATAGGGAAACTCCTCAGTTCAAGTGTTTCTGTCAGTGTGAGAAAGTTGATAGTGGAGGCACCAGTTAACCAAGAGTTTAGTCAGCCTTTCCCGAACAAAATTAATCCACCAGTCTAACAGCCTGCCTGTTCTGTTACTCTGAAGGACAGAATAAAGTTTGAATCTAGCGGTATTTTTAAGACCAACAAAAGCTTATACCCAGAATTAAGTTTAATTAGCGGGAATAAGCTTTTGTATGCAACCCAGCTCAGTTGTGAAATGAAATGCACACTGTCTTATTTGCCAAACAAAACTAGTCTTTTAATTTTCCTGTGGTTGAGGCAAGAAACTGTTTCAATAGGGTAGCTGTGTTGGTCTGCAGTAAAAGAGCAGAGTTCAGTATGGCCTGAGAAGAAGAGCTGATTTTTTGGACTCCAAAGGAGTCTTAAATAACTCCTCCTAAAAATAAAATGAACGAGTTCCACAACTCTACTGCGCCATGGAGCGGTGGGAAGCATTTGTTTCATTTTTTAAAAGAAAGACTCCTTCTAAGAAACTGAAGTAGATGCTTCCCACAAGTCTGCTTCGCGGATACGGAGCTATGGATCCACATTGCGGTCATAGCTGCTCCAAGGGAGAGCCACCTGGGAATATTTACATTTTTTTCTTTAAATGTAAAATAACAATAAAAGCATTTAAAAGTAAAAAATAATAACATTATTTATTTAAAAACAATTTTGGGCTTGGGGACACTCAATGGTGCTGGAAGGTGATCAGGAATTTGCACCATGTGACAATGATTGACAAGCCAAAAAAGAAAAAAAATATTGGTGGGAAGTTTCCTCTTCCTGTCCATTGGCTGCCTCATGCAGGTGCAAAAATCTGGAGTGGGCAGGTGGGGAAGTGAGCCAGAAGCTGCCTGTGCAGTCATGAGAATAATCAGGGCAACTATCCCTGGGCCAAAAATCAGGGGGCAGCACAGCATAACGTCCTCCGTGTGGTAGCTGTCTGGTACATTCCACATGGGCACAGAGGAGAGCCTGTGATGGACATTTCTGTATCTGGTAAGACAAATGTAGAAGGAGGCAATCTTTAAGTGTCCCAGACCATATACAATTTTATAGGTCAGAATCATCCCTTTAGCCTGATCTTGAAAACAAACTGGTGACTAGTATTATTCTATGTAAAATTTGGGTCAATTAACGAACATCAGTGTTATGTCCTGTCCCAATTAAAGCAGCCCCTGTAGAGTGCATTGCTGTAATGTGTTGTTGATAATGATGACATGTTCACATGTTCTATGGAAATATGCCGTTGCTGTAGCCTTTGATGCTTCCTTTCCTGAAAGCTCAAATATTTATAACTGTAGTAGCATGGTGAGAATTTGCCTGTAGAGGTATGCTGAAAACAAAGGTATCATATCCGTGAGGTTATTTCATGTTACATACGTAACATAGACCTTTTTGTGTGGAAGTAAATATTGCGGTTGTACACTTTGCTTTTAGTAACTCCTCCTCACTTCAATAGCTGTATCTGAAGCCAGCAGTAAAATTTCTGAAATTTTGTTTATAGAGAAAACCTTTAAAAAGTTGGACAAACTGAATGTCCATTGTACTGTATAAACATGCAGCATGACTATTGAAAAGCCAAGTTAAGTTGATACACGAGAACAATGCTGTCTCTCTTTCCCAAACTGAGGAATTCTGAGGGTTGGATCCTGAAGTGCCATTGCACTGGTATTCCAGAAGCTATGCAGGGAAACAGCACTTCAATTGACAGAGGAGCAGAAGGGGCTGTTACTGATTTTCTCCTTTCTCTGCATTCTTCAGCTTTGTCCACCCTGTTCTATGAGCGGAATTCTGTTCTTGGCTCAATGAGTTGCAGCAGGAGCGATGGGGAATTCCTGATGGTTACTCTACTAGTGGTCATGGAGTGCAGCTATAGGGCTGCAATTTGGCTCAAAGGTAATTAGGTTGAATCTCATGGGGACTGAAGGATCTAATGGTGTGGAGAATTGCAGCCTCAACGTGCATTCTGCACACTGTACACTGATTGCAAAGTTTTATCTAGTATCATATGGCAAATCACTGACATTTAAATTTTTTTACTCCCTTGGCAGTTCTTAGTAAAGGAAAAGATTATTTATTTCCCTGAACCTGTGCCTCTGAAGTGGTCTGTGTTTACCAGATGAAAATTTGGCATGTCATTAGCAACTGTCATGTCGAATATGTGGCTGAGAAGAAGGAGGAGTCTGTCCCAGCAGAGACTTGGTAGACTTTTAACAGTGCCTGACTTGGACACAACCCTAGACTATTAAGGACTGGTTGTTGGGGACTGAATTCAAATATCATGTGTAACTTTTCGGTCCGGGCTTCTTCTGTCCTGGCCCTGACCTGGTGGAATGAGCACCTGGAAGAGCTGATACCCTGATGGAGCTACTACAGTTCTGCAGGGCCTGTAAGATAGAGCTTTTCCACCAGACATTTGGTTGAGGCCAGGCCAAGGAGACTGGGTCCCTCCCTGTATGGGCCTGGTATAGACCCTCATGTGCCGAACATCTGGTCATTGGATACCTCTCCCAAGGTCGGTGGTAGATTACTGTCATCAGGTGTGGACGGGTGGGGAGGGAAGGACATAATTTTGTTGCCAATATTGTTGTATTTTTATGGGTTTTTTTTAAATTGTAAACCACCACAAACTGGCAGGGTCCAGGAGTGGTGGTTAATAAAAACAAATATAAATTAAATAAATAACTGCCACTAATGAAAGCATGCTTGAAATTGAATCATACTATAGCCTTGTTCCTCCCCCTCCTTTTGACACTGGAAACCGTGTTACATATCAGCTATGGCTACCTATGATATATGAATTTAGGTAGGTGGATTTGTGAGAACCCCCCCCCCCGCCCAATTGGCATCTTACGTCCTGAGAGATGTCACACAAACATATACATTCTTTTCCTACCTGCAGTTTCCTGTGATAAGTTGAACTGCAGTTCAGAAGTTTGTTGAGTCAAATTAAAGCTATGTTTTGCTGGACCCTAATCCTAAATCTGCATGGGTAGCAGAGTATTGTGTTAGCTTTGGCACTGGGAGAGCAGATGGTCTCAGAAAAGCAATAAGAGGTGGTAAATATTATTTACAGGCTGGTTTATTGCTCATACAATGTGTGCGCTGATATTTTGTTATTATCTCATGGTCTATCTATATGAAATGACATGGGGCATGTTATATAATTCAATTTATTATCTTTTTACAGGATGGCATAGGAGTTAAATGTACATAGCATTCAGTTCTAAGTTTGGAGATCATTGCATAATGGAAAGAATCCATATGGCTCTCTCCTATCAAGAAAAGGATTATTAAAATTTGACATGTTTTAAGTGTTGTCTGGGTTCTTGTAGTGCTTTGCATTGTGCTACTAGAGCAGTGGTCCCCAACCTTTATTAGGCTGGGGACCGGCAGGGCATTGGGCAGCGCCCGCAGGGACCGCGCGCGGGCCACGCCCACGAGCCGCGCCCGGCCGCGCCCGTGGATCGGGCCGCGCCCGGCCGCACCCGCGGATCGGGTCGCGCCCGCGAAGCGCGCCCGGCCGCGCCTGCGGGCCGCATCCGTGGGCCGCGCGGGCGCGGCCCGGCCCTGATTCCCTCTCCCCGCCCTCCCGCAGTAAGAAGCTTCCCGGGCCACAAGCTTGCGGCCTGGGAAGTTTTTTACTGCGGGGGGGGGCGGGGAGAGGGAGCCGCGGCCCGGCGCCATGGCCTTTGCGGCCCGGCGCTGGGCCGCGGCCCGCAGGTTGGGGACCACTGTACTAGAGTACTGCTAATGGAACAGTATCTACATGGAGAATAAAGTGAAGCAACAGGCTTCCTATGTGAACCATTTTCTAATGGTAGTTTCTAAGTATGGCAGTGTAGTATTTGCAGCATTGGTTACAATTGGGATTGCACACCAAGTGAAGCTGTACAGTAGTGGGGCTATTATGGCTGGACAAAAGATGATCGCCTTCAAAGCCCTTGATAGCCTTCGACTGACATACTTGCAGAAATGCTTGTCTTGATATGTACTGTCAAGACTGCTTTGCTTCTCTGCGGAAAGCCTGTTGAGGGTGCCATTCTACAGATGGGTAAGGCTGGCAGATGCTCACTCACATGTATTTTCTCTGGTGGCTCCCAATTTAGGGAGGAGTCTGCCTGAGGAGGTCAGGAAGATTCATTCCGCAGAATACATGAAACAGAAATCAAAGTGCCCACCCTATATATATATTTATTCATTTATTTATTTGTCCGTCGTTCAGCGTTATGTAACATCGGGGTTATCCGGCCCTCCTTCCTTCCTCCCCCCCTCTAGCGGTATGGCTGGGGGTGAGATTTATTTTGCCATGTTCTTATTTTGTTGAGATTGTAGCTGATTTGTATGTCCTTTTAATGGGGTTTTTAACTTGGCTTTATGGACTTGTGTAACCTGCCACGAGCCGGCTTCAGGAGTGGCGGGGAATAATAATAATAATAATAATAATAATAATAATAATAATAATAATAATAATAATAATAATAATAATAATAATAATAGCAATATAGTTAAACGGTTTGGGAAGGTGTTGTTATAAAGGAATAGGATTGTAGTCCATTACCTACCTTTATAGTCTACTCCTTCCTCTGTTTATGGTATGTAGGAACGTTTTCTGTTTACATTGCTTTCTAATCCTGTAATCCTAGTCCCTTTGAATTGTTTATTGAATGTCATGTGCTGTTTGATTGAATTGCTTTTTATATTTTGAAATTCACCTGGAGTCCCAGTAAGAAAGGTGGGTGATAAGTGAAGGAAATAAAATATTTCTAAAAGCGCTATGACTCATTGGACAGATAGAGCAGTAGAAGTAAAGAGCTTTGGACTTGCTATTTTTGTTTTGTGCTGCTGCTACCCCCAGTTACAGCAGTGTCCCTGTTCCATGTGGGTAGGCTACCCCTGTTTCATGTGGGTAGGCCTTGCCCATGTGGTGTTTGGTGTCCCTGGCATATGCCAGGAGTAGAAGCATCTGTGCAGTACCCCAGAATATTGTGTTTTAGTGATGGATTATTGTGTTGAATTTTGTCAGGTTACTACTCAGTGGTAAAGAATTCATGTAGATTTTCTGATGTGCTTGTTTCTGCTCCTCTTGAAACATGCTAACATTTTTAGTTACCTGTTTAAATTTCGGGAATGAAATAGAACCAAAGCCATGAAATACAAGCAGATGGATTAGACTATTGATTTCAAATTGACCATACTTTAACTGTTCAAATGTATTATGTTTATGAGTAATGGTCACAATTAAAATAATTGTGTTCTTCTAGTTCTAGATTTTGAAGAGCTGGGAATACTGAATACATGGCAAAGAACGTAAAATTTCTTCAGACAGTTTTAATGTTGCTACTTCATGATTACGTATCAGCTGATGATGATGATATAAGATCAAGTAAGAATCTGCTTTATTGACTAATCATGGCTAGTTAAAACTTTCCCCTAAATATCCTAGTTTCTTTTTTCCCTTGCTGTTCTTTCCTTCTAAGACGATGTCTAAATAAGTTTACATTTTAGTGAGTTGATTTTTATATCAATTCGTATAAAGGCATTTGGGGGGGGATTTCTTTATATAGGATACATCATAATGTTTAGATGACATTTCAATAATATTAATTTCAAGTGGTGTTATTTATTTATTTGATGTTTTTGTAAATCATTCCTGCTGCTGGTGGGGTATTACATTTTGTAGATTCCTTTGTAAAGTGAAGGTGCCACTGCACTGTACATTTGTTCTGCTGCTTCAGATCAGCATGGCTTCTCACTTGAATCTGTCCTTTGTAAAGTGTTGATCTTTACATTGTTTTCCAGCTTCTGGGCCTTCATAATTTAATTAAAGTTTTAAACCCCACATTTCCTTTCTAACACAAGGCAGCTAACAAACATGACCATAGGTCACATAACCCACACATCACCCAAAGATTTTTGGAGAAAAAAAAATCAATTGCCTATCAGCAAGAAGCAGATTGTTTGAACTTAAAACTGCTTTCTGGGCTGCAGTGACCACTGGAGAAAACCATGCATGTAGTCTACAAGAGGGTGAAAAATAATAATAATAAAATACAGCATAAAATGAAAGCACGAAGTTTGAAGAGAGCACGTTCCTTTATTTGACGTGTGACCCACTGGTGATTAAGGGTCTGTGTCTAACTAGTTGCTCCAGAGCTAACTCCTGTCAAAGCTTAAGATTACCCCTGTCAGGGGTAGAAAGCAGATAGATTTCATTCCACTCTAGTCTCTCTGCCATTGCCCTGTAGAAAGCCCGAACCAAAGTCGATGCCAAAGGGCTGGGTACCAAAGAGGGTGATGATTCTTCTCCGGCCTGATGGTGGCCTCTGGCCCATTATTTCACTTTCGTTCTACTGAGACTTGGAAGTTGCCAATGAAGAATGGTGTCTGCAAGTCAGAAAAATAGAAATAAGGAGAGTGAGGGTGAAGGGAGAGGAGGTTTGAAGGCTTGATCTAGTTACAGTGCACCCCTGTGGTTTCATGGCTGTAGTGAAGAGAAAACAGTTCATCCAGCTATCAGCCCCCACTCAACTCCTAGAAACTTAAATTAGGTGGTAGCTATGAGGCAGGCCTCAGCAAAATCCAAATAAGATATTAGCCATAGAAATCCAATACTGTTGCCTAGTTGCATGTCTCGGATTCCCTCAAGAATTCTAAGCTACTGAGGCCAAAGTTTATGTTTATTTTAATGGCACTTTAAATCATGGTCTTGTATTATGGTCACTGGAAGTGATATACATATGTAGAAAGTAGGAGGAAAAACAATTTCTGAGGAAACATGAGCAATCCATTTCAGTTTTGATGCAAATGAATTTGTTTTTTGGGGGGTTTGTTTTTTATTTGGATCTGGAACAAAAAATAAAATGATTATCTTATGGTAAATCTGTAACGTAATGGTAAATCATAGTGTGGTGATTGTGAATATGGATTTCTGAGTTCTCCTTCCTTTTATATTTTATTTATAGTTATTTGCTCTAGGTTCACTCAGTCGTAAAGCTCTTGAGACAGTATGCAAATCATATTTTAAAAGAGCATGAAACCAATTAACTATTTTCATTAAAATATCACCTATTAACCTATTATGAAAAATAACCATAGCAATGAAAGCAGAGCAATTAATCAGCACCATTGTTTGGCAGTAAGGAGCAACAGAAATACAATATTGTTACTATATAAAGAGCAGTTATATAAAAATGTCAAAAAATGTCACAGACTAAAATGCAGATAAAAATTTTAAATATAAAAATATTACCAACTTCAAAACCCGTCCTAAGGAGATGAGCTTTTGTGAGTCATTGCTCACTTCTTCAGAGTGAAGAAGTTAACAGTGACTCATGAAAGCTCATGTCCTTTGTGAGTCTTTAAGGTGCTACTGGACTCCTGCTCCTTTCTGTTGCTATGGAAGATGAGTTGGTTTTTATGTGCTGCTTTTCTGTACCAGGAGTCTCAAAGCAGCTTACAATCACCTCCCCTTTCTTCTCCCCACAACAGACACCCTGTGAGGTGGGTGAGGCTGAGAGAGCCCCGATATCACTGCTCGGTCAGAACAGCTCTATCAGTGCTGTGGTGAGCCCAAGTTGACTACATGTGAAGGAGCGGGGAATCAAATCTGGCTCACCAGATTAGAAGCTGCTGCTCTTAACCACTAGACCAAGCTGACTCCTAGACAGACTAACGTGACTACCCATCCTAATCTGCCTCGGGGGATTTAAGGAAGGCTAGCCAAAATACAGCTAGACAAAAAGCTTGGGCATGTATTTTGCTGACACAGAAAACTTAACAGGTTTGGCTGGGTAAAAGCGGAAAAGGTGTTCCACAGCCAAAGTGCCACCACAGACGAGCTCTTCTTGAACAGTGATCCTTTCGTTTTTCTGTAATTACAGTAATGATAACCAAACTGGATGAACCAAGGTTTATCATCTATGGTTTCAAATCAAGGATTTATGGCAGTTCCTGTTTATCGGTAACCATAGTTTGCCCAGTTTGGAAATCACGACGAACTGTGATTAGAGAAAATCAGCGAAGGAGGAGAAAATTGGCATGTGAGGAGGGAACACATTAGCCTGTGTGGTACTCACAACTGCCAAAGCATGACTTGGCTGTGATCTTTTAATCCAAGCTCTAGTGACTTGTGCATGGCCTCGTAATGGCTTTGTGGCTCAGTATATAGCAAAAGGGGCTATGCCGACAGCAGGAAAAATGCAGTAAGCAAGCCAACTAGGGTTGGCCCAGAGAAGAAAAATACTGAAAAAGGAGTACAATATTTTGTCCTCCTGTGATTAATCGTTGCTCGTTGTTTTATTGAAACTTTGTTTCCCTTCCGGCCATTCCCATTACACAGGAAAGACGGCCATTGTTCTGCCAAACAAATAATACTTGCACTGTGTGTTTCTCGTTAGTGATTGCCATATTATCAGTTGACTAAATAAGGGGAAGAATTATGCTTTGCCCTAGTTACTTTACATCATAAAACTAACCAATACTATATAGCGTGCATTATAAACTATGAAAGCGGGCAATAGAAATCATGCAACTCAAGTTTACTAATCATGTTGTCAGTGCCTGAGGGATAAACCACATCTTCATGTCTCCATCAGCACCGGCAGTCACGTTCTCTTTAGTGACTGTTTCCTAAAATTAGTTTTCATAGGCCACCTTCTTCTCCACGTTCTTTGGACTCATTCTTTAGTCTTTTCCAAATCCTAACTCAGTGATGATTTAGAAGAGTCTGGGGTTATGTTGCATCCATAAGCAGTTCTGAAAATGCATGGTCGATAGAATGTGCCCTTATCTGGTCACCATGACTGAAAAAGTGGAACTCTCCTTAAAGAGGGCAGGTTTTTCATCAAATTTGATTTTCATACTTTATTTTATTTTATAATTTAATTTATATCCTGCCTCTCTCGATTAAGTCGTCTCGAAGTGGCTTACAACGATAAAATTTAAAAAAAACATTAAAATCTACAATTACCTCTCCCACCCACCTCTCCTCCCACTCCCCCCACATCTTTCCCACACATCTTGCCTCTCCCATCTACCTATTGCACAACAATATCGAACAACATAAGTCCCCAGATGGCAGTAAAAAAAACAGCAGTTGCCCTCTATCCCAGTGAGCTGTTACAATCATCCAGTGACGCTACTTGCTCTGAAAAATTCAGTTAGGCACAGATCTACCCCACCAGATGTGCAATGCCCAATGTTGGGTAGGACTCCGGTTCGTAACTCCAGGTACTCCCTTTGCCAAATGCCTGGTGGAAGAGCTCAGTCTTACTCACAGACTATTGTTATCTGGCATTCTGCACTTCATGCCTTCCAAGTTCTTATTTTCTATATTTTGTCCTCCGCCTTGCCGAAGGTATATGCTACAAATTAAGTAAATACATTTGGCATAGTTCTTGTTTCCTAAGCCCTAAAGTGTGTTCCCTTTTGAAATTTATAAATACTTTTGCATAAACAGACAGAAACAGTGTTGTGCCCAGTGATTACCAGTTCTTGTCTCTGAAATGTTCTAGTGACATAAAGCCAAACAAGAAAGAAATCTGGGATCTGTACATGCATTTCCCGGTATCACATCTCGTTTGGCCCATACAATCCATTGTAGTGAGGGGCGGTATATAAATCAAATGAATAAATAAATATGTCCCAACATATGTGTGTAGACATGTAATCTTTCCCTTCAAATCAGTGTTCTTGTTTAGTAACCTTGCATGAATAGCCAAAGAAATCTCTAAATAAATACAATTCCTTAGTGCATGTGGGGCATAGGACCTAAAAGTTTTGTGTTAAATAAAGTCTTTACTTACTTGCAGATCATTATTCAGTTCTACTAGTAACCATGGAAACAGTTAATATTCTGAAAATAGACACATTTCAAGATAGGGAAACTTAATTTAAATTAACTATACATTTCTTGTTAATTTAAGTATAATGAAGGTGATTTGTGCTGATGCTGAATTTATTGTAATAGAGTATGCTTATTCTTTTAAGGAGAAAAATTAGAAGCCAATTTATGCATGTTGCTCTGGATCATAACGTCTTGATTCATTTAGAGCAGATAGCCATATTGCCAGCCTGTGCATAGAGATCTAATTAGGAATAATCCATATAGGGACATGAATGCTATTTAAGGGTGTATTACACTTTTGTTTGTGGTTAGACACCAAGGGTTTAGAAAAAACCAAATGTGGTTAGAAATTACCATTTTCTGGTGGTGCTTGTTCATTCAAGGTTACTTGTGGTTTCTTTCCAGTGAACTGGTAAAACCACAAACCACTCTGCAGGGTTTTGAAAGGTCCTGCCCCACGTTATATCTACTGGTTCATTTTGTTTCTCCAAGATGAGTAATATTTATTATGTAATAAAGTCTCATTAATGAAAACAGCAGGGTATTCCCCACATCTGAGAAAGTTCAAGCATAATATAAATGAAAAACTTTATGCAAGTAGTCAAAGAAGTAATAGAGATCTTGTAAAGATTTTGACATGTTTTATGAGCTTGTTAATGACCCAGTGTTCTTTGTAATAATAATTATTATTATTATTATTGATGTGGAACACATCTTCTGGCATGCCCCCTGAGATGGAACTGGGTATGGCTGTGAAGCTGGCAGAGGCGGGGGCCCTAAATCCGGCTGAGGCCACCGTGCGACTCACACAATAGCTGTGGGGTGAGGTGTCACCTGTGAAGCTGGCTGGGGTCACTGTGTGACTGCACAGCTTCTGCGGGGCAAGGCACCGCCTTTGAAGTAAACAGGGGGCTCTGTGCTGCCACGGCATGGCACTCTTCTAGCCAGTCCTGCCCTCTGCAGAGCAGGGCAGGCTGGGGAAGTCCTGTCGCTGCAGTGCCTGGCTTCCTTGGCCGGCTCTGCCCTCTGCAGAGCGGGGACGGCCTGGGAAACGGAGAGGCACTGCAGCCACCAGCGGGGGGCTTCTACGATAGGTATGGGGGAAAGTGTGTTTCTGAGATGGTTGGGGGAAGGAGAGGTAGATGGGAGAGGCAAGATGTGTGGGAAAGGTGTGGGGGGAGTGGGACCAGGAAGGAGAGGTGGGTGGGAGAGGTAAGGGGGAAGTGGGGGGAATGTTATTGTGTGGGGGAGGGAGAGAGGGATTGAGGGGAGAGGGACTAGGTTGGAGAGGCAAGTAGGGAGGGGGAAATGAGAGTGTCTATGTGTGTGTTTGTTGGGGAGGCAGGATCATGGAGTCCCACAGCAGGTATCTTCCATGTACCCTATGATAGTTGGACTCTCACAAGAATTTATTATTTATATACTGCCCTCCAAGACAGCTCTGATGCACGTGGTTGTTTATCATAAAATTTCAGTGGTTGACTAAACAGAAATTTACTGAAAAGCTGAAGACGGTTGGGTGATAAGATATCAGAGATATTGGTCCCAACTGGTATAGCTGTGAACTGTTGTAATCAGTAGGCTTTAATTTGTCAATAGGTTTTACTAATTTTGTTGAAATCTAATGACTATGAACCAACTAAAAGAAGCAGTCAGAGACAGGGGCATGGCGAATACTTTCCTATGGAATCTCCGAGAGTCGGACACAACTGAACGAATAATATAATCATCATCAATCCTGTCCTATATTGGATTGGCTTAACTGAATGCAAACATATTTTATTTTTTTTGTAGCAGTATTATGTTTCTGAAATCTAGGGATTGATCGAAAGTTGGCAGTTTGAAGAAATCACCTTCTAATGAAAATTTCTGCTTTTAAAAGAAACTTAATTTGACATATGTTTTTCTCTCTCTGTCTCTCTCTTATCTAAAGGTTGTCGAACTGCCCCATCAGATTTAGTTTTCATCTTGGATGGTTCCTACAGTGTTGGACCAGAAAACTTTGAAATTGTTAAAAGATGGCTTCTTAATATTACAAGCAATTTTAATATTGGGCCCAAGTTTACTCAGGTTGGAGTAGTTCAGTACAGTGATTACCCTGTCCTTGAGATTCCACTGGGAACACATGACTCCAATGAAAACTTAGTCAGAGAAATGGAATCCATACAGTATTTGGGTGGAAATACAAGAACGGGGAGAGCCATTCAATTTGCCATCGACCATCAATTTGCTAAATCCCCCAGATTCCTTACAAAAATAGCAGTGGTTCTCACTGATGGTAAGTCACAAGATGAAGTCAAAGATGTGGCAGCTGAAGCAAGAAAGAACAAAATCACCTTGTTTGCCATTGGAGTTGGTTCAGAAACTGAAGAGGATGAATTGAGAGCAATTGCCAACAAGCCCTCTTCGAGATATGTTTTCTATGTTGAAGATTATATTGCAATATCCAGAATAAGAGAAGTAATAAAGCAAAAACTCTGTGAAGGTAAATCTGAATGTTCTCTGAAAATATGATGTAGCATATGGATCTATGAATGGATCTATGGATGTGTGTATATATTACATGCCTCAGACATGGTGTTGTATAACTATTTGGCTGTACTGTGATATTTTACAACAGGCTTTCTCAACTGGGGTTTATTGACGGCCTCAGAAGGGTTTCCCAAATGGGTGGGATTAATTTTTAATATAATTTTAAAATTTGTTTAACATTTATCATGTAATATGACCATATATAGTTGTGTCAACCCATTCCCCCCTCTCAAAATGGCCATTGATGGGCCTGGAGGGGGTGGGAAGGGGAGGGGCCCCTGGTAGGCATGTACACAGCTATGCTTCCCAAACATGTTTTGCATGATCACACCACTTCTGGGGTTTCTCAAAGCCTGAAGAATGTTCCAGGAGCTTCTCAATTGTAAAAAAAAAAAGAGAGAAAGGCTGCTTTACAGGTTAAAAGATGAGACCAGTACAGCTGCATTATGTAATTGTACAGGGAAATGTTGTTTTGCAGCAGAACAAAATTCAGGTTTGGAATTGAAGGGGGGGGGATGTATTTGCATGTAAAGCGTAGGAATGAAAGCCATGGACAAGGCAAATGTTGAAATTACCACATCTGCGAATTTCCAAGTCTAGACTAGCTGTTAAGAATCTGGCTGGCTGATTGTCTTCTGGTATTTGCAGCAGCCTCAAGAGCTTATAAGCCAGAATTAACTTCGTGAACCCATCAAGACTTTTCATGCAGTGTCTCCAAGGGGATCAACTCTCAAAACACAAGCAAGGGGTGCTTTTCAAAAACGTGAAGAGTTT
Source organism: Paroedura picta (assembly GCF_049243985.1). Classification (NCBI taxonomy): domain Eukaryota; kingdom Metazoa; phylum Chordata; class Lepidosauria; order Squamata; family Gekkonidae; genus Paroedura; species Paroedura picta. The sequence continues at coordinate 150,408,047 of NC_135369.1, forward strand.
TCCCTTCAGTGTTCCTTGAGTGGGAAAGCAAAAGTTCAAGTATTCATTTTTATCACGCTGTAATGAAGTCTTGTGACCGTGTCGAGTATTTATTTCAGTACATGGGTTATGACCCAAAGAACTCCAATGAGTAGTCTGCCCGTCTAGTGTATTTTCACCTCACTTTACCTCTCCAAGGAGCTCAGAATGGCATGAATGGTTCTCCCTTCCCCATTTTATCTTGAGAATAGTTACTTGAGGTACGTTAAGCTGAGCGTGTGTGTCTGATCCATTGGATTGGGGCCTGTTGGTGATGGCAACGTTAAAAACCTTGCTGGGATCGGAAACTAATCTTGTTTCTGGGACTGTGGTCTTTCTGTTCCCTTCTTATCAGTGTGCTGCTTCTTTTTGGGACAAATTTCTCATCTCAGTCCCCTGAGAAGTCTGAGTAATAGAGGTTTTACTGTATATTATGTCAGTGAAAAGAAATTTTGGCACTTGAATTTCTTAAGCTTTTTTAAAAAAACAAAAAACAAAAAAACCCAATCTAGGTTAAGTGCCCAGTATTGTGCTGTATTTTTTTAAAATTAGTATTTGTCCAAGTTTGAATTTTTTTCGCAAGTACATCATACTCTTTTAGAATGAATATGGCTGTGAGTCCATAGCAGGCTCAGTGGATAAGTCAAAACATAACTGGATTACTGCAAATGCACTCCATACCTGCTTTCTATTTTGCTTGATTGTGTGTCTTGCTCGAGATTCTTCTAGTGTTGTAAAAGTGGGACCTCAATGGATCCTTTATGTTCCCCCTATAAGTCTTGCTGACTATTGGCACAGAGGGCTGGAAAGGGCTATTGGGAGTGGGAAAGAGGCATTGAGCTGCTGGCGTTAAGTCTTCAGTTCTTGTTAAGACTAATGTGACTGCTAGGTGACATTGGGAACAGGTAGATGAGCAGTTTTCAAATTTTAGCAACTCAAGCACCTCCATTGAATTTTAAATCTTTTATGGACATTCAAGCCTTGCCATCCTTTCTCACTGGTGCTTTCCATGTGCTGGACAATCCCCTTTTTGAAATTGTGGCAAGCTGTGCATGCCCCATGGAGACCTCTGTTCTCTAGTGGACTCAAAACAAGAGAAGACCATACCATATAATCAAGAAACACAAATTGTTTCTTTGTATATAGAATGGTCTACAAGGCCTGATATATGCTGATTCTAGCAATAGGTTCCTGTTGTGTATGCGAGGGCTGAGCTTGGGGTCTGGAGCAGGATCCAAGCAGCCCCGAAGAACAACCAATGAGCTGTCGGATCCCCACCTGTGGGGCTCAATGAGTTTGAATCAATCAAGCACCGCAAAGCCAATCACGCTTGGCCTAGGGTAATTCAACCTCCTGTATATAAGTGGGGGCTTGTCCAGGCAAGTCTCCAGTCTGCATGGTTGCCTTCAACATGTACCCACTCCTGGAAGCAATAAAGAGCTGCTTCATGCACGACCGCGTCTCACTTATTTCCTAGCGAACCCACTACACAACAGTTCCCCAGCTCCTTCACAGCTGCAAAGGCAATTGGGCAACTTAATCACAGATGTGATAAAGCATCTGGCTAGAGGCTTTTGACTTGTACCAGTCACGTGCCAGTGCTGCAACTCAGGCAATGAAGGAGAAACCAAATATGTGTGATTCAGTGAGCTGCCTTTCAGAGGACACGTAGCTTTTACAACCTGTTACAGATTCATTTAAAATGCTTACAGATCCCATTGGTTCTCACATGCATGAAGCTCTGCATAGAGACTCTCTTCACGTTTGGTAGGAGGTCATTGACATAAGGTGCTTTCACATGCACATACACTTTCAACCCACTTTCAATGAACTTTACTGATAAACACTTAGAAGGATTTTAGTTATATAGAGAGGCAGCTTTTAACTCATTTATTAATTTTAAAGTCTAAATTATATTAATGGTTTATTATTAAATATAGACTTTATTTATTCATAAATGTATTATATTGAATGTTTTAACCGTGTTGTTACCCACCTTGAACCTACTAGGGAAGGACAGGCTATAAAATCATCATCCTCATTTACAAGTGCATGAAAGTGGATTGAAAATGCATTATGTGTGTGAAGGCATCTTTATAGGCAGACATGGGCGGGGAAAAAGCTGCTGACACTTTGCACAGTGTTCAGTAGTATAAACACCAATACCCTGACCCTCAGTGCATTGGCAGTTCTATACTCTGATATTTCATTGAAGTAAAATATCCAATGATGGAATGTACCATTTATATAGCACTTCAAACTGTTTGTGTACATTGTTGCAGCAATGTTAACTCTGTAATGTAAATATTATCTGCGTGTTGTAGATGGCAGTGGGGGTGGGGAGGTCTGCATGAACCAGCTTTCATGACACCATGCTTACTTCTAACTTTTTGATAAAATGTTCCAGTGTGGCCTTGTATCACAGATCCCTACCCTCTGAGGTAAAACGATGGCTACCGGGATAGGGCCTTCTCCCTAGCAGTGCCTCAGTTACTAACCTGTGTGTCTGTTTTCTTTGTAGAATCAGTTTGTCCAACTAGAATTCCTGTTGCCTCTCGGGATGAAAAAGGATTTGATATCCTCTTAGGTTTAGGTGTGAAGAGAAAGGTGAAAAAGAGAATTCAAATCCCATCTACTAATGCAAAAGCATACGAAGTAACTTCAAGTGTTGACTTGTCAGAATTAACCAGGTATTTCTTTTTATTCATTTTTTTAAAAATTTCATTATTAAAGAAAATTACAAAGACAAAGAAAGTGGCAGAGCTGTTAGATATCCCTCCCAATAATCTTGAAATTCTTCTGGTCATCTCTGGTTGACCAAACGAGTCGGTTTCACCATTCACAGTTCTCTTATTTTACACACCCATGCATCCACATGCCGCGCTTCTTGTCTTTCCATCCAGTGGCAATTTGAAGTCCGTGGATGCGTGAAAGAAAAATTATCTTCTTTCTTTTGGTAAGCCTGTTAGTATGATACTTAATAACATTCTTTGAATCTAGAGCAAATTTACATTTAAAAACTATCTGTAGGTATACCCAGACATTTCTTTTTTGGATGGCTAACCAGTTCTAATAAGATGTGGTTTCTTGTCTTGTATGTTGCTTTGTATATTCTCCATCATCAAAATTATTTTTCTTTAAAAAAATTGATTTCTAGGGATGTGTTTCCAGAAGGCCTTCCTCCGTCGTATGTGTTTGTCTCTACTCAGAGGTTCAAAGTCAGAAAAACTTGGGACTTGTGGAGGATATTAAGCTTGGATGGGAGGCCACAGATAGCGGTCACTGTGAATGGAGAGGACAGAACATTGTCCTTTACAACAACAAGCAAAATAAACAGTTCTCAAGTTGTTACTTTCACTGCACCCCGTGTAAAGGTAGAGCACTTCATTTGTAAACTGATGTATTTGTGGCTATTTTGTCTGTTTTAAATGAATAGAGAAATAATTTTTTTGTTATTTTCAGATCTTTTAAGAACTTGAATAAAGATAACCAAATATATGAGCTTTCTGCCAGTTCTCACAGGGTGCACATGTATAAAATTTGGGAAGTGTAGACCAGGAAATAATCCTGTTGTTGGGTAGCAAGTTGCTGCTCATGTTGGACTGTACACAGGAGGCTCAGAGGCAATTACCTAATGCTATGTTTTGCAAACTCACCATCCTCTTACTTTACAAAGTGATGCCAGAAAACTAAGCAGAATTATTAAACAATTGCCCAGCAGTTTTGTGGAGCCCCACCAGTTTGCTGGAGCCCCACCATCAAGGTCACAGCCCTGACGCTGAGGGCCAGGGAAGCCAGCGGTGCAGAGCCCACTAATGTAGCGCTTACCCTCCCCTGGTGCGGAGCACAACTCCAACCCCACCAGCTGCTGCCTGCTCATCCCACTGGTATGTCTACCACACACCTCCCCGCCCTACCACTGCGCCCACATGCTGGCTATCCCCCCACACCCCTTGCTAGCTACCTTTCTAGCGCCCGCTGCATTCTTAACTGCAGCAGGCTTATTTACTAGTTCTGTTATAAAGAAGGAAGAGGTTAATGGACTATCTAAACTGGGACTATCCCAGACAAGCAGGGAAGCTGAAACCTGTCATATAGTTCAGCTACATGTACCAGTAGGAAAAATCCCCAAATGAGTGTTGAGTTGTTCTCCAGTGAATGTCTTGACACAAATTGTGAGTCTTTTCTTTTTGCATGAAGCTACTTAGTCACCAAATTGATTGATGAGTGTAATGATGGCCAGTAAATTTTGCAAAAGAAGCCTTGTTAGTTTCCTTTAAATGTAGAACTAATTAATCCCTCATTTGTCTAGATTTTGTTTGATGGAGGCTGGCATCAAATACGTCTCTTAGTAACAGAAGCAGATGTGACACTGTACATTGATGATCAAGAGGCTGAAATGAAGACATTGCATCCTGTTTTAGGAATTTATATCAGTGGACTAACTCAAATAGGAAAATATTCTGGGAAAGAGGAGACTGTTCAAGTAAGTGTGTGTCCATTGTCTAGGTAGCTCTCAATTAGATTTACAGCCTGATCCTCAATGCAGTTACTTGGAACTTGATTGGCTAGGTGTGGAAGGAATTACTAAGACTTAGATTTGCGGTCTTAAGTTATATTTATGGTAGAATTGGAGATGGTTTCTCTGACTGCGGTGTGTTCTGTCCGAGGTATGGTGCACTTGCATTTGAAAGGATATATTCAATAGGTAAAAATAATTCACCTTTGTTACTATAGGTAATGTTTTATTATTAAATACTAAAAATTATATTACAATATGCAAGGTGGGAATTTGAAACCTGTATATGGGAGAGATTTCAGGTTTTTTTTGTTTTCTACTTCTGATGGCGTAGCTTATCGCACTCACTAACCAGGATTTTGAGTCTTCAGTGAGCTCCTTACACCTGCATTCATACAAGACAGATAACCAGGGCCTTTTTGCACGGGGATCTTTGTTGCAAATTGGTCACTGAATGAAAAATCGCCATTTAAAATAGTGGAATTCGTCGTTATGCATACCTGCCTTTGTAGTGGAATCAGTTGCGTTTTTTAGCGTTTCCCACAGGCTTCCGGTCTCGGCAGAAATCGCTAGAAAGGAAGCGCTATTGCCAAGCTCGTCCCGCCCCTGGCCGTCAAGCAGCCAATGGGCAGCCGTTAGCATGCTCCCAAACAGCCCCTTTCCCTTTAAGGAAGATTTAAAAAAAAAAACAAAAAACAGACCCATTGTAACGAATCTGGGTAGATTCGTTGCAACGGAGAGACCCATCCAGCTGCCTGGGGTGTTTGAGCTGTCGTTTGATCGTTTGATCGTTAACACGCTGGCTCAGAGTGAAAAAAAAAAAATCCCCCCCCTCTCACGGGCCCGATTTTCGGCTGAATGGAATGTGTGAAATGTGTGTGCTTAGTGACTGAAGGGGAGGGACTGAAGCCGGGAAGCCTCTGTTTGAGCTGTCATTTGATCGTGGCCACGCTGCCTCCGAGTGGGGGAAAAAAATCCCCCCTCCCCCCCCCTCACGGGCGCGATTTTCAGCCGAAACAGTGTGAAAAATAAAGGGAAAATACATCAGCAAACGGGCTTCTGCGGGCTTCTTGTGCTTAGTGACTGTAAACAGCTCTGAGGAGGGACTGCAGCCTGGGACTGCAGCCTGGGAAGCCTCACTGGCTAAACGGAGGCTCGCCGGAGCGTTGATCTCCACTCGCTCGGGGGAAAAAAAATGGCGATCGCTTCGCCGGAAGTTTGGAGGACAGGCTCAGGAGGAGGGACTTTGAAGAAACCGCAACAATGTTAACGCACAGGTCTTTATCGCTATTGTTGCAGATTGGTTGCAGGAGTGTATCGCTTTCCGGAGGGTGAATCCACTTTTTGGGATTCCCCTGAAAGCGCTACAACGAAGCGCTTTTTGCTGGTCGGTTTCAGGAGTGTTGCAGATTGTCTACGACGTCGTGCGTTAAGGCAAATTAGTAGCGTTTTCAATTAGCAACCATTGTGCTATTTTGAAGCCGTGCAAAAAGCCCCTCAGAATTACTGCTTAACCCCAACTTCCTGTGTGGAGGGCATGGAGGCAGCTGTGTGAATGGGTGAAAGACTGAAAACTCTTCCACATAGGTCATTTGTCCCTGATTCAATGCTATTGGGAAGCATTTCTTCCCACTTCCCCACAGCTCTGTGGTGCTTCTGTGTGCCTCCAGGGTATTCATCAGCTATTCTGTGATCATTCTCAAATCTTTGCTACTAGGATTTGGGAAAGACCACAGCAAAACCTGCATGGCTGTCGTGTGGATGAGGGAGGTTTCGATTTTCCTGGTTCCATGCAGACAGCAGCCATTTTCTTTGCCCCTGTCCATGTATTGGCCCCCTGCCACTGGAGGGCTTTTAAATTATTTGTTCTATATTTTCTGATTAAAATCTGTGAGGTTCTCTCAATTCTTAAGTTTCCTTTAAAAAAGTCTGTAATTGATTTCATCACACAAATGTTCCTTTGACTTTATATCTCATAAGGAAAGAGACTGGATTTCTTTTTATACAAAAAACCCCTGGGAATTCAAAGAATCTGATACACATATTGAGATTTTTTTAAAATCTGAAAACTTCCTGCTGTCATGGTTTGAGAGGCTACTGGACAATTGGGGCAGGGAAAATGTGGGGAAACATGCCATTTGCTGCTGTATTGTATTGGCAGCTGAAGCTGCAACTGGAAACCACAGAACACTTCCCTGTATGGAAAACATCTAGCTTTATGCATATTATTTTCTTTACTGTATCTGTATAAAGCACTTGATCAGCCTTTCTCAACTTTTTACCATTGAGAACCCCCTGAAACATTCTTCAGGCTTAAAGAAATGCCAAAAGTGGCATGGTTGTGCAGAATATGGTTGGGAAGCATAGCTGTCTCCTTACCCACCTGAGGCCCCTCCCCTTCCCATCCCCTTCAGACCCATCGTTGGCCATTTTGGGAGGATGTTTGACAGATTTTAAAAATACATTAAAATTAATTAACTCCCACCCATTTGGGAAACCCCTCCAGGGCCGACAGGAACCCCCCCCCCCCCCCGTACTAGGTAAAATTTGAATAGACTTGTTCAAAGCAAATATGCATGGGCATTGCTAAATTGTGGAATTGTCAACATTTTCCTAGAAATCTGGGGTTATTTTTTTAAAAGAATATAATGTTAAACAGAAGAGGAAGAGTTGTAATCAACTGTTCTGTATTCCTTTTATTGGCTTTGGCAGCATTTCAAAAGATTAATCTATAATAGTCAATTGTCTTTTTTTTCCTGATGTTTCTCTGCTTTACTTGTCTATGTAATGCATGGAATTTTTCATGGCTGTGTTCAAGAATGCCAGATTTTATCCTCTGCAAGGATGTGTTTGAACTAATTTTGAGAAACATGTAGCCCTTTCTGTCTGCCTTGTTGTGTTTTGTTGCAAAAGTCAAGCACAATTTGCAGTTTTACAAGCAATATTAATTAGCAGCTTGTATTGTGAAATGGGTTACAGTACATAAGATGTTCCAACAGACTGCAATGGGTATTTCTGATTATAAGAATATAAGAAGAGTCAGGCTTGATCAGACCAAATACCAATCAAGTCCAGTGTCACACAAACTTCTATTTGTATTAAACATGACCATGAAATAAGTTAGTCAGCATGATTCATTCACTTTGGGCAACATAAAGCACACAGACCTCAGACTGAGAGGGAGGAGATTTCCTCCACCCTTGTTCTCTTTCTTGCTTCAAAGCAAGAGGCAATGTGTCCACCTTGACCTCTTTCTCTTTGCCTTATACACTCTTTCTCTTTGTCCATACTGAGGCCAGCCCCTTTGGAAGTTCAAATCTTGTGGAGCTCCCTTTGGATCTGAGTAATTCCTGTGGAAAGTTGCCACTGCCTTCACATTTCCTTGTTTCCCTACCCCTGGCTCATGCCTGCTTCCCTGCTGATTGTGAGGTAGTGAGCCCTTAAAGCAGCGGTCCGCAACCTTTTGGCTGCCGCGGACCGCTGCTCCAGAGTGGGGGGAGAGGACGGCCTGGGGGCCCGTGCACGTGCGGCAGCCCCAGCGCAAACGCGTGAAACTGTTTTACGCCGCATCAGACCATTGGAATCAGATCTCCAGGGTCTCAGGCAGAGGGTCTTTTATGCCACCTCCTACTCAGTCCTTTTAACTCAAGAGGTTGGAAATTGAATCTGGGGCCTTCTGCATGTTTAGTGTATGCTCTTCCACTGAGCAGTGGACCCATCTCTATGTATGAGGCCATGGAGAACTGTTGTCAGTCTGAGTAGATGGGACTAGACTATCTAGATTAGCGATCCCCAACCTGTGGGCTGCGGACCACATGTGGTCCTTCGACTAATTGGAGGTGGGCCCCAAAGGACGCCTTCTCCCTCCCCCCCGGCCCTTTACTTCATCCCCCCCCAGCCCTTTACAACACACTTCATTGTTGTGGTGTGTCTGTATCTTATTTTGAAGGGACGTTTAAACATTACCATAGTGATCAGAGAGCGCTAGGGCAGTGGTTGAGAGTAAACTACCCCCCCCCACCGGGCCTCAGTAAAAGGCGTTGAGTGGTCCCCAGTGATAAAAAGGTTGGGGACCACTGATCTAGATGAATGATGTGATTCATATAAGGTCACTTCTTAAGGCAATTCCTTCATCAGTCAAAGATGGAGCATGAATCACAACAATAACATGGAGCATAGAGATTATTTTGCCATCAAAGGGCAACTGGAAAGTTAGCCAGTACAGTTCATTGTCAGACTCCTATCATGTTACTTCTCTGCTGCCTGTACAGTAAATGGAATAGGGTGTTTTTTAAACTTTTTTGATTTCCCATTTCGAATGGAATTCTCTCTTTTCTATCAAATCCCAGGAATCAGTTAACATTCTGATGTGGAGGCTGAGCACTTTTGAAAGCAAAAAACATACACCCCTCCTCCTTGGGAGATTAGGCAATCTGTGTGTTCCTGGAATTTAGTATAGTTTGTGTTGGATGGGGCTACACACTCCCTTCAAATTCAGGGTGACAGATGAAGGGTGCTCTTGGATCTCATAGGGTTCCCAAGTATCTCTTAGGGTTCCAAGAAGCTGTTTCATTGTGTTAAGCTGGTTTATTACCCGTGCCTTTTCCTGGCTGTTTGGTCACGGTAATTCATATCTAATGATATCTAAATTAGATTACAGTAAAGATCTTTTCAAAAGAGTTGCCTTCAAAAAGTATTCAAAAGCTACATTTGCTTCAAAATGCTGTTGCCACAGTGTGGACTGGACTGGATAACATTTCCACTGGTTTCCAGTTGGCTTCTAGGAACTATGAAGTGTGGGATTGATGTCTAAAGCTCTCGGTGATCTGGGTCCTGGATACATTAAAGGTCGCCTTTTATGTGAGCCTTCCTAACTTAACACTTTTTTCAGGAACCTTTTTGCATATTTCCCCCCAGCATCCCTGGTGCGGCGGTAAGAAATTTATTGAATTCTTTTGTCAAGGAAGTTCTATTTGCTCCAACTTCAGCTGCCAGGAAAATGCTGTCTTGGCATTTAATATTTAATGTGTAGTTGTGGCTGTAGTTCTCAATTAAGTTTTATAGCTAATTTGAATCTTACTCTTTGCTTTTCATATTTTTCTAAATTTTTACTTTTTTTTACTTAACTTGTTTTGTTTGGTCATGAGCAGCCTCGAATTCTTTTTCTTGGATAGGGAAAAGAAGTGCTTTAACAAATGCATTAAATCTGGCATAGTTGATGATGACCTTTGCGTTGCACTACTTGGCTAAATTCAATTATTCAGCTGTGTTTTTCTATTTCATAAATTAAATGTAATTACTAGTATTCCTATAATAACTTTACATTAGGGCTACTTTGATGTAAAGGTATAAAACCTGCCACTGCCTCCATATTCCATTGTGAGGGCTAAGGTAGAAAAATGGTCAAAGCTGTGATTTTTGTCATTACAGCCAGATTATGTTCTGTGGGCCTGCCTTACTTTTGACCTCTGGGATTTAATGGAGGCATGTCTTCTGCCATTTCTGATGCCCCCACCCCTGCTCACATAGTAAGCATTTAGGATGACCTTTATGCAAACCATCCCCTAAAACTACGAATAAACCCCGACTGTGTCTGCACAAGGGTTTTGTCTCGGATTTCCATTTGCATAGGGTCGAGTTATTTCTCCATTTCCACATTGAAATTCCCCCTTTCAGGTGCAGACCCAGTTTGCCACCTCAGTTTCCCCACCCCAAGGGAATCCTCTGTAATCCGGTTTTCAGGTTTTGTACTGGGAGCTAACAAGGGATGAGTCAGGGCTGGCCAGTGTGGAAACGTTGAAATTCCACCTTTTCCAGTCTTTGTCCAACATTGTTCTCATGCCCCTGTAACATCACTTTTGTTGACAACTCTCCCAACTTCCCCTACCTTTAAAAATAAATGGCTGGTTGTGTTACTAAGCAATTCCAGCATAACTTGTGTGTGTTTGTTGTGATGCTCCAGCTGGCTGGGAGGCTTGCCTTTAGAACAGTGTTCTGTTCCAAGGCTCTAGCTGGCCAATGGGGGGCACACTCTAAAGGCAAGCCTCCTGGTCAGCAGGACAGATCAACGGGGAGGCTCACTTACACAGCGTGCCTCCTCTTTGTAGACCCAAGCCTCGGCTTGCCAAAGAGGAGATGCGTGGCAGTGGGTGGGATGGGGGAAACTTATTTTCTATACTGGAATTGTGTTACAATGCTATTCTAGTATAGGAAAATTGCCCCCCCCCATGCCACCACACACCTCCTTTTCACTGCCTGGAGCATCAGGTCAGCAAGAGGAGGCAAATGGCAGTGGGTCAGGACAAAATGATTTTCCTATACTGGAATAGCATTGTAACATGATTGGGGTGATTTAAAACAACTTCAGACTTGGAAGGGGGAAGCAGTTAGAGGCAACAAGATGGTGCTTGCAGATGATTGGGTGTTTTTGTCATGTGACAAAGATTGAGAAGTTAAAAAAAGGCTGGTGGAAAGTTTCCACTTCCTGTCAGGCAAACAGATGGCAAAGGGGGCGACCCCCCCCCCCCAGTGTGGAGTGGAAATGGTCTGGGGTGCAATCCCAGACTTTAAAAACAGGAAGCATCTCAGGGCTCTCTCAGCCTCACCCACCTCACGGGATGTCTGTTATGGGGAGAGGAAAGGGAAGGCGACTGTAAGCTGCTTTGAGACTCCTTTGGGTAGGGAAAAGCGGCATATAAGAATCAACTCTTCTTCTTCTTCTTCTTCTTCTTCAGCAGCATGGGGCACTCTGGTTGACAATTTGTTCTTCTGCCTCCTATCAAGACATTTTAATTAACCCTATCATAAGCTGTTATCTAATGAGTTCATAATCCTTTTTTTAAACAGTTTGATTTGCAAAAGCTGAGGATCTACTGTGACCCAGAGCAAAACAACCGGGAAACAGCCTGTGAGATACCTGGCTTTGTGAGTATGGAGAAATGGTGTTCTAAGGATTGTTGAATACTCCTTAATGATACTTAAATACGGGAGGAGGGAGGGCCTGTAAATAACTTATTTTTTTTTAAAGAATATGTGCCCTAATTGTGTATAGTATGAACAATCTGTCTAGCCATTCTAAAAATGTAAGCTGCTTTTACTCAAACAGCGTGCATAGAAATGCCATTAGATGGGATCTTTCTTGGTTACTTTTTACTGTGAAAAGATGTTGGACTTCCTTTTCTGGAAATATTAAAATAGTCCCTGAAACATCTGTAACAATACTTGATTCTGGCTGGTTGAATAGTGCAGGCTTTCTATTGTGTGCATATTTAATTGAATCCAAACATACTTTTCATAGCCTTTCTAAATTTGTGAACATTGTTTGTCTTTTATTCCAGAATGGAGAGGTATGCAAAAGCACTTCTATTCATACTGACTTTAAGGTAGTATTTATCTTTCTTTTTTCTTTTCCTTTGTAAGTCCCACATCACTCCATCAAGTAAGAACTTGCTATTTTGCTTGGGGAAGTGAATTCTTCCTAAAAAAAAGATATTTGTGTTATTGGGCATGGAATCTCTTTAAAAGACTAAGTAGTATTATGAAACTCTTATTGGATTGCATTATTTTGCATTAAATTTGACATACAAGCTGTACTCCATTACTCAGAATTAAAATATTTTCATGGGTAGTGGTATTTAGTTCATGTGGTATTGAAATTGAACTGTTGATGTAGGAGAGAAAAGATCTAAATACTTCAGGGGAATGATATTTTTGTTTTTATGCCAAGTTTTATACTTATGAATAAGATTTTTGTTACCAATTGCTGAGTATATTCCAGTGGATACACACTAATTATAATACTGGAATTGGAGTAGAAAATGGATTGGATTCCACAGAGATTTTCTACAAACTGAAGGTTCCCCCTCTTGCCTATTTCCCTTTCCTGCAGACCCCTTCCTCACATGTTCATGGGGGTCCCAATTCCCTCAAGAACAGCATTTGGAGGAGCCTTTTGGACTGTAGTGGGATGAGGAAACAGGAGAGGAGTTCCCTGCTGTCTACAGTAATTTTCTGTGATTCCATGCCTATGTCCAAAATTTCTGGTGGAAAAATACAAGGCACAATTCCATGAAGCATGATAGTATGTCTTCCTTAGGAGAAAGGGAGCTTTTTTTCATCCACTCATGCTTTTGTTTTAGAAGTGGAGTCTTAAAACTCTGAAAGAAACATGAGCTGAATCCCCCTCCGTTTGAATATGGCCCCACTGTGTGAATTTTTGATCTGCGCTTTGGGACTATTGCTCAGATCCAGATTGCTTTAAAGGAAAAAGAAATACTGATTGTTTCTGCATGAATCACCATTCTGGGCTTGCTGACTCTAAAGATGAGCAATTCTGCTTAGCACTGGAAGTGACTGGATGATCCATTTGCCCCTGATCCCTATCTGCTCTTAGCAGAGACTGCTTGGAAGAAAGTAGAGGCACAGCAGTGAATCATGCGGAGGTGCTGTGAGCAGCATCCTTTTATGTCTCTTATTCTAAATTGTTTATAACTATACATAACTCATGGTATGCACATCAAGAATTACTAGCTCCCGATACACATATTAGCCATGGTAATGAAGTCATAGCTGCCTTTCTTCCTTATAGGAACTCAAGGTGGTATACAAAATAAATAATAATAAAATACCATAAAATACATTAAAACACTAATTAGAACAAAAAATCTATACTGTTGATAGATAGAAGAACTAATCAAATGCTGTCATGAATAAATTTGTCTTGAGTTGCCTCCTAAAGGTTGAGAGTGAAGGGGCTAGTGCACCTCCCTTGGAAAGTTGTCCCGTAATAGTAGAGCCAACACTTTGAATTAGGATCAGGAACAGTTTGGAAGTCAGTGTAATTGGTGTAGGATTGGGGTCACATGATCCCAGGAATTGGTCCCAACCAGCAGCCTATCATCTAAGTATCATCTAACTATGACATTGTTGTTGGGCCTACAATTACATTTGAAAATATAAATTGCTTATACATGTATTTTTTGAAAAATATTTTTTATTTTTGGTAGTGCCTAAATGGACCTAGTGATGTAGGATCTACACCAGCTCCGTGTATATGCCCCCCAGGAAAACAAGGACCTTCAGGTCCAAAGGTGAGTAGAAATTCTATTTACCAGCTTGGTAGAGTGGTTAGGAATTTTGACTTCTAACCTGGTAGGCTGGGTTTTATTCCCTGTTCCTCCACATGCTGCCAGGTAGCTGACCTTGGGACCATCACAGCCCTGATAGTGCTGTTCTCACAGAATTTGAATTTATTGTTCAAGCTGAAGCTAGAACAATCCTGTAAACAAACAAAGTGTTAAACTGTTCTCACAGAGCAGTAACATCAGGGCTATCTCAGCCCCACCTCCCTTACAGGGTACCTGAAAGCCACTTTTAGACTCCTTCTGGTAGAGAAAAGCGGTATATACAAGCCAATTCCTCCTCTTCTTAATTTATGACTAGGAGATTGGCATTACAGCCACACAAAAGAATTAAACACAAAAGTTGCTAACTTTAGAAAAGTAGGTTTAAAACATGTATACTGAGCCCCCATATCATTTATCATCAATGGCCATTCTATTCAGTTTCTGGATACTCTGGACTTTGAAGGGAAGTGTGCGTATTTGGAATAGGAGGTAGAAAGAAGTTGAAATCTGACTGTTGGGAATAAATCTGTAATGATTAGGCAATGCTTGGGTTTATGCTAAGACTTCCCCCGCCAAGGTAATGGCACAAATGTATTTTTCAACTTACAACATTTGGCCTTGTTTCCCCACAAAGGTAATGGCAAGGGTAAATAGCTATATTGGTATGATTAAATCATCAGTCCAGGATTTAGCAGCCTGCCTCAGAAGAAATCATTCAGGGAATCAGAATAGCAAATTAATGGGAGATTACTATTGTCCAAAACTTTGAGACTGTTAATTGGATAAAGTATCTTAAGTGGTTGCTCCCTTGCCTCACTTAAATGTGATGTTGCATGCCTCTAGGACAGGCTTTCTCAGCCAAGAAACCCTGAGGTTTCTTGATGGCATTAATTTTTAATATATTTTTAAATTTGTTAAACATTTATCAGGTGATATGACCATATATGGTCATGTTGACACCCCCCGAACAATGATGGGTCTGGAGGGAATGGGGAGGGGGCCCAGGTGAGCATGTACACAGCTATGCTTTCCCTACCATATTATGCATGATCACACCATTTCTGAGGTTTCTTGAAGCCTGAAGAATGTTTCGGGGGTTTCTCAATGCTAAAAAGTTGAAAAAGGCTGTTCTTGAACAGAGAGCTAGTTGCCAAAGTTAGTCTCCCGTTTTAGTCTCTTTCAGAGACTACAATGTAATTAGGCAGGGTTTGGATAGTGTACATTTATGTACCCATATATTTTTTTCCTTCTGAGTTTCTGCTACAGGTAGTGAAGGAGGTTGCAGGGAAGAATTGGTAGGCAGACCAGCTTCTTTCACTTCTTTGATATTGCTAGTAGCTAGTTTCCCTCTCTAGTGAGCAAGATGGCTGAGTGTGGATTAACATGCCCAGTGCTTAAAGAGAGCCACATCTTAAACCAAAATGTAACAAAATTATTAACCTACTTATTTAGATCAAATGTAAACCTTCTCAAAGCTAAACAAAGAAATGTTAACTTTAATGCAATCCACTTTGGAATAATGTTTTACTGTGGAATCCCTTTATTTAGCTACACATGCTTACCCAGTCAGCGTGATTTTTGTGGCTGTTTTCTGTTAGCCCAGGCATTGATGTCCAAGTCAAGGTTTGTGACAGACAGTCTAAAAATGTCATGTAAATGTCCATCTGTAAGCCTTGACCTACCTACATTTCAATTTCACAGGTTTGTTCACAGATGTATGTGATGCCAAAGATTATGAACATGCCTGCTGCAAATTTCTTTAGGTTGATAAATATATCAGGTAGACCGGAATAGAAATCTAACAGATTATTTTCTTTGTAAATGTGTCTGAGATGATCATTGGCTTGCAAAATGGTTAGTTCCATCTGAAAAGAGTTACTTGCAACCTCTGGCGCTACTTCAAATAGAAACATTCTTATTTCCTTTCCAAGCTTATGGAAATCAGTGAATCTGTTCTGAAATTCCACCTACAATAGGTTCAGTGCTTTGATGTGTCTTTCAACATTGAATTGTAAATTCCAATACTTCTAAAATTTTGGTCCATTGCAGCATGAGAAGTTTGAAAAGTTACCTTCACTAACTTGCTTCTCAAAAATGTTTAGTTTTGCTTCAAAAGCTTTCAATTCAGTATACATGTCACACACAAGTTTTCCTTTTCCCTGCAGCCTTAGATTCAATGTGTTCAGATGCTCTGTGATATCAGTTAATAAAACCAAATCAAAAATCTATTCAGGGTCAGAAAGTGCTTCTTGACCTTTTCCTTTCTCCTTAAGAAAGACATCAATTTCATGATGAAGACTGGAAAAAAAAACATTTGAGGACTTTGCTTCTGCTGAGCCACCTGACTTCTACATAGTATAATACATCCCCATATTCTGCATCTATCTCTGAGAGAAAATTCTGAAACTGATGATGAGCAAGGCCATGATGCCTGATGTAATTAATTCTGTATACAATCATATGTATCACACTTTTTCACTGAAGAATCTTACTACACAAAGCTTGCTGATAGATGATGCAGTGAAATTGCATGGGGATTGTACTGTTTAATTTCAATATCTCTTCATTGATTTTTGTAACTACACCAGTTTTACTTCCTACCATATTTCTTGCACCATCAGTTGTGATGCTTTTCAGTTTATCTCACTCAGACCAAGATTTTCTATTGATTTACACACTTTCAAGACTATGTTTTATGCAGTTGCAGTGCCTTTCAAATTCTGCAGTGCACACAATTCTTCTGTAATTCTGAAGTTGGAATCTATTCCCCTCATAAAAATTAGTAGTTGAGCAGTGTCTATAATGTCATCTCTGACAACCAAAGCCATATTCATCTCTTCTAGTTCTTCAATATGCCTGGTGATTGTAGATACAGATAAACTGACAAAACTAATACAAGATACCTTCTCAGGGCACATTTCCTGCATTAGTTTAACCATACACTTTTGAACAAATTCACCATCAGAGAATGGTCTACCACTCTCAGTAATATATTTAGCAACGTGATAGCTGGCCCTCACATGAGACAGGTTCTCTTAAACATGCTTTCTAAAACTACTGCTGCAGAAACATTGATCTTTTAAGAATTTATCTTGTTCACTTGCACCTCTCCTTGATATATTGAGCAGATCTTCTAACAGAGTTCAAAGTGCCTTTTAATATTGTACTCCTTTAATACTGAGACAGTTTCAAGGCATATCAGACAAACTGCTTTATCCTTATTTAAAACAAAGAAGTACTCAGTAGTCCATTTGTCATTAAAGACACGATGCTCACCTGCTATTTTTCGCTTATTTGAAACAGAACTTCCTTTTGCAGACATCTTACAGGGGTTTTAGCAAAGCAGCAGTTGCAGAGTTTCAATGTTATCTTTGAATAAATAATATGAGTAGTATAATTGGAGGGATCTAACTCCTCCCCAGATAATAGCCGCTATTATCTGGGGATTTTCAATTTGACCAGGGCAAAGAAGAGTACAGACCCTACCCCCCCCCCCCAATACACTACAGTACTCACTGGGCTATACACACAGGCTAGGAACATTTTTTTTTTTAAAATTAAAAGCCTCATCGTGAGAAGTACCGTATTTGCCGGCGTATAAGACAACTGGGCGTATAAGACGACCCCCCAACATTTCCACTCAAAATACAGTACTATGGGCCACTATGGGCAGCTATGTCTATCCCAACTGAAGTGCACCCGGCGTATAAGACGACCCTCCCACTTGGAGGCATGTTTTTCAGGGGGGAAAAGTAGTCTTATACGCCAGCAAATACTGTAATTTGGCAGCCAGAGGGAGGGGAACTTGGCTGGATGAAGATGTGAGAAGGGAAATGCTATGAGAATACTCAAGAGGCCTCTCACCAGTTCCTGCAATCACAGATGTATAAAAAGATTCCTAGCTTGAGTGAGGGAGAAGAGGCAGAAGCAAACAAGGACAGAAGTCAGAGCAACCAGCTCTCGTTGTGGAAGGAAGAATGCTTTTTTTTGCAGCAGCAGCAAGCAGCGATTTCACTAGTAACTTTGAAAGCCACTTGCTTTGATGGGTGGAGCCTCTAGAGATGTTCAATATGAAAAACACTGTATCCTTTTTTTTGCCTTTTACTTTTTTTTTTTTTGCAAAAGCAGACTTGACTTATCTTTAACCCATTCACACAGAGACTCTACCTTCCTTATATACATACATAGTTTCAACATTGTAATTCATGGAGAGGGGGAGTTTAAAAGCTGGCTTGCAAAGCACCTAGAATGGCCCAAATGCTATTATGGAGGATAAAGACAAGTAGGGGCTCACAGAAAGAACCATGGAGACCAAAACAATGTTGCTATTGTCTTTTTTGTAAGAAAGGGACAGGATGGACATCAGTAGATGGTGCCTCTTGAGGCAGGAAGAACAGTAATGGGCTGAGGGAAAATAGCAGCAGACAAGCAGGTTGGGGGCTGCATGCAGGCTGAAGGGCTCAGCTTGGGGACCCCTGTTCTATAGCGTAATCTATCGATTTTTTTCCTTGCAAGAATGAATTCACTCCCACTTATTCTTACATGAATGTTTTGCAGGCCAAGAAAGAGGGTCTAGATTTATGATCTGTGATTGGTCTTTGGTAGAAATTATTGAGCATTTCTTCTTTTTCTGGGTAATTTATTCAGATCTGAGAAGACCCTTTCTGTATCCTCATCTGAATAAGAAGCCTGCTTGTTCTTCTAACTATCATTTAATGACTCTGTTAGCAGACTTGGATTTTAATATATTAGATGTTATATTAGCAGATGTATAGCTGCTGATATTAAATGTCACTTGCTTTTAATGAATATCGAACAGCAATAATTTTTTGTTATATTGCTGTATTTTTGTAGGCCGTGACTTCTTCGGGAATGTAGACTCTATTAGATTAACCTGGAGTGTGTTTCATGATACTATTGTCTTTGCTCCTACTTCCATTAACCATCCGAAAAACTCCCCCTCCAGCATGCATTGCAACATCACCTCCTCAAAATGTTTTTAATTATGTGTACTATATTAGTCTGTAACTTCTTGGATATCAGGCGCAGGGCCATATTTTGCAAAAACATTATAAAAGTACGAAAGTGTCTCCTAGGGAGATTGTATTGTCAGGAACAGATCTTTTGTACAGCATCTTTTGGCTTGCTCCCAAGGTTTTATGAATTAACACTCCTTTGAAAGTGTAATCATAGTGCATGCTGTTCTTAATGTTTGTCTTTACTCTAACATGTATGGTCTTCTTTCTAGGGAGATCCTGGGCAACCTGGGAATCATGGCTTTCCTGGAGAACCTGGTCCAGATGGTAAGCCTGTGAGTACTAAAAACTTAGTTATATACTGTATGCATAATGTGCACTTGAAACCTTATCAGAAGATTATTGGAGGTGATAAATTACTAATTGATTTTCACTAATGGAATTCTTCAGTGTTGGGCCAGTTTTGATGATACATGGTCTTCTGTATTTGGGGTGGAGGAGCAGGTGGTCTACCATCAAAGCCATGGTGAAATTTGTGTGACGCCAATTATTGTTTTCCTTACTAGGAGATGAACTATGTGGATTGTATAATGTCTAAAATTTCTGCCCACACAAAGGCACTGTGGCTTTTGCCACCTCTTCTCTGACCCCTTGCTCCAGCTGATTTCCCAAAGGTATTTCTGTGGTTCACATTTCCTCCACAATCAGCCTTTCAGGGCATACTAGGGTCTGCAGTGGGAGGGGGAGGGAGGGGGAAGTTGCTGTTCCATGGAAGTAAATTTGTCTCTCCACAGAAATTGTAGGAGGCCTTTGCAGATGTTAAATCAGGACAAATCCATGTGATAGTACGTCATGTGCAGAATAGTATCTAAGCTAGTGCACATTTATTTACATTTATATACTTCCCCATGTACACTTTTGTGTAGCAGTTTCTAGCTACACATAGATTCATTGCAAAGGTGCAGAGTAGGCCAGAAAGTGACAGAAGCCCTAGAAACTGGAATCATAGCAAATTTGTTTCTAGTGAGCTTTCATTAAATTCCTTTACTATTAATATTGTGTTAGGCCTGTTTAAAGAAAAACAAATTTTCAGAGAAGATGAGATTTGGACCTGAATGACTATATTTTATTTTTAAAGCCTTATTTTGTTACTAAATGTTTAATTTTTAAAAGGTAACAAATTTAAGCAACAGTATGACATAATGTAATACCGAATCATAACCAAGAGATCCATAAGACTCATGGGGAATGGAAATTTCATTCTACTTCCTGTTTTCCAGTTTTTCCACCACCCCTGCTGCCTGCTCCTTGTCACTGTTTTTTGCCAACCCACCTGTCCTCCCCTGCTGCTGCTGGTGCCAGATCTTCCGGTTTACTAGGGAGAGGCTGAATGACTGTGACCTCACAAGGTCCTTGGGCACACAATAGGAAGTAAGCGATCTGGAGAAAGGAGAGCAAATAAGTCCTAGCAAGCTCATCATCTGGCTTAATATTTGGGACTGCATCATGCGAGTGTCAGTTTATTACGGCTCTTGACCAGCACAATTGCAATCACAATATAATCACAATCATAACACTCCATAACTTAAAAATATAAGAAATGAGATTTAAAATTTCATTTTATTTCAGACTGTGCAAATTTCTAAGTTTCCAGGCCTGGGCACAAAATCTGGCAGTTACATGCATTGTCTAGTGATTTTTTGCTTGACAAAAGATAATTTTACTAGATTGGCCAGGGGACCTTTCTAACAATGAACTAATAGTTTCCATATGAATCTTGCTACAAAAGGGAGAATTGAAAAACATGTGAGTTTATTATCACATGAACACATGAAGCTGCCTTATACTGAATCAGATCCTTGTTCCATCAAAGTCAGTACTGTCTATTCAAACTGGCGGTGACTCTCCAAGCTCTCGGTTGGAGGTCTTTCACATCACCTACTACCTAGCTCTTCTTTTTAAACTGTAGATGCTGGGGATTGAACCTGGGACCTTCTGCATAAGAAGATGCTCTATCATTAAGCCAATCCCAGGCAAATACTAAAAGCCATGCTGAGTTGCTCTTTGTTCTGGCCAAAAGGTATATAGATGTCTCTTGTTAATATTATGACCATGCACAATAAAGGTGTTTTTTATAAAAGAAGACTTCCGGGGGTCAGTTAACTTGTACTAATTATATAATTCAAGGTAAATTAAATATTGATAATGGAATCACAGAGCCTTTTAGATCTTCCTAATATTCATCTCTTTTTAACTTTGGCAGAATCTGGTTTTAATTCTTCAGTTCTTAGAATGATTCTACAAATCTCATTACATTTAACTGCTTGTTAAGCAACATGGTCTGTATTATTGCTGATGTTATCCAAGATAACCATCACAGTTTAAACTGCTAATGATTTTTAAATGTCTTAATTAAAACATTTCAAATCCCATTTCTGGTGAGAGTCCTGTCTTGGTGGCAAGTGTTCACTAGATTTCTGTATCTGAACTTAATGGAAAGTTTTAGAGGAAAACTTTCTGGATATGGTATACGTCTTCGGAATGTTGCCAGTTACATAGAGAATTCCATGTTACACATTATAAAATGACCAAATTTCCTATTTTGGTTGCTAAGATGCATTTTGGCCGTGTGCATATGGATAACAGATGGTTGAAGTTATTGTGGTGGTTCCCCTTGGATGCTGACACAATACTAGCAAGAAGAGAAGTAATACCAAAAATACACTTATTCCACATTCTGCAGATTACATTTGGGTGAAGTCCAAGAATTCAAATAAGAAATTTTGGAGTAGGGTTCAAAGACACCTAATAGCTAATGGAACTGGCAACGAAAAAAGAACACTTTCAAGGTTTTATCATGGCTGACTTATAAATCCATGGATCTGCCCAAATACTATACAATAGGCAAAAGAAGGATGTTTTTTGGGAATTATTTGTTACTCGTCACAGCAGTCTTCATTTTTAAAAATGGACAATGATAATACAAGCAACAGTAACTGGAAGGAGAAAAAAGGTGACAGAGGCAGGGAGAAGGGTGGCCATTTTGAGTGGATACACATCAGTGTGTATTTTTAGAGGCTAGTCATGGCTAGTCATAAAACAGCTGTCATGGCTAGTCATAAAACAGCTGTTCCTGGAGATATGGCTGTACTAGTTGTCTTGTTAGGTAGCTGGTGGAGTGCCAGATTCACACTGGATTAACTTTGATATTCATCCGGGCTCATGAGTCACGCTGTGCACCACATTAGCCATGGCCTTGTCTGTCCTGCACCTAGAGGCCATTGTAGAACTTGTAGGGCAGGTGCTACTTGTACTCAGGCTGGAGTGAGGTCAGTTCAAGATTCTTCACATGGCACAACCTACTGCTTAGTTTGTGGCTGTCTCAACACTTCCTTTCAGTGCCCTACAACCTTTGAAATGAAGATAGATGGGGGAAAGCATTTGGAACAAATAAAGAGAGCATTTATTTTATTGCTAGATAATAAATGGGGATTGAGAAACTGGTCTCTTGATCCAGAAGGTCTAATTTTTCTGGCTGTACCCATATCTGCCTATCTTCCTTCTCTAGAAATTTAAGCAATGGCCTTATCATTCTTGCTTCTTCTATCTTCTGTTTTCCCAGTTCTTAGCTGTTAGAGGAGTACTGTAGAATGCATCAGCCTTGTGCCAAGGTAGGCATCTTTTAGACCAGGGGTCCCCAACCCCCGGTCGGCGGCCCGGTAGCGGGCCGCAAAGGCCATTGCATTGGACCGCCAGCGGCCACACCTGCCTCCCCCCCTGTAGTGAGGGGGGGGAAGAGGCCGGCGCAGCAGCCGGCGCGGCAGCGACGCTAACGCGCACGCACGGAACTGCCGCGCATGTGCGTTTGCGCCCCTGGTGGCCAAAATGCGCATGCTCAGCAACTCTGCGCATTAATGTTAGCACCACCTGGTGGCCAAAATGCGCGTGCGCGGCAGTTCCGCGCGTGCACGTTTTTGAGCAACTGCAGCAGCTGGGCCGCTGGCTCTCCCCCACCCCCGGAGGTGGTCCCCGACCAGATGAAGGTTGGGGACCGCTGTTTTAGACCGTTTATGCACTGGGAACTTCACTGCCCCAGCTCCCGTGCAGGAGCAGATATCCGGGCCAGATGAGGTGCACCAGGCCAAATGCTCCCCTATGTGGGTGCAGGAAGAGGTGGGGCAATCTGCCATGACTAAAACTCCAGCCTGCAGCCCGGCATGAAACCTCCAGTGCATAAACCATCTTAAAGAGCCAGATTGGTATAGTGGTATGAACAGGAGTGTCCAGTGTGGTGCCTGTGGATGTCCTTGATGGCTGTTAATACCTTTCCTGACATCCACCAAATGTTTTTAGAAACTGGGTTGGGGCTTCTGCCCAGCAAGGCCTCTGATTGGAATTGTTGATTTGATTGGCTGTACAGATTTTTTTAATGTTGCTTTGGCAACAGCTGCCACAATAGCACAAGAATATTCACTGCATGGATGAAGGTAAGCTACGGCAGCCATTATGTGATAGGCTATACCTCCTGAGGAAGCCATTTTGTAGCTGTGCCTCTTACCGTACATCAGAATTCCAAAGATTCCCACAGGCTCAAAGTAGGCTGGGAACAACTGAGTTAGTGTCAGACTGGAATTTGGGAGAC